>NC_051851.1:140833258-141140544 GCF_905115235.1 Hermetia illucens
CCAGTAAATGGATACATATCTCTTAGCAAATTTCGGATAGTAATAACAACTTCGTTCGAATATAAATTTTATTTCCATCGTTGCTCCCTTCGAGGAGTCAAAATAGAATTCACAAGCTCAAACTTTATAAAAAGAAATAATTCACTACAAGGTAACCAAAATGATTCTAGAATGGTTCCTAGGCTCATTTCCAAAGGGAACTAAAATATGATCACAAAAATAAAAGTGTAAAGATATTTAGGTCTGCACAGTTGAGATATTCTGACGAACTTCCATCCTATTTAAAATACCATAATAATCACAATATCAAACTAATATAAAATTCATCAATTAAAATTCGAGTACCAAACTAGGTCTGGAAGTGTCGAACATCTCACCCCTGCAGCCGTGAATAATTTCAAATTATAATTACAAAAGTTGATCGATCTTTAGAAGCTGCATCTTCCTTCAGGCCGATCAGGAAACGAATGGGAGCTTTTTAGCAAATGTCACGCATAGCTCTGCGCAGTTTGAGGAAGCTGGCTGTTAATAGCAAGCTGACTGCCTGGCATATCTCCCGTCGTACCCTTCTCGACCCAATGCCGTAGTCTGCCTCTGAGCTCCTCCAGACTTTTGGACTTGGCCTTATTAATTCGTTTATATTTCACATCCTTGGGCTTAGTAACCGATCGATGATTGGACATGACTCGATTGAAATTCGTGACATGCGATTGTTTGACCCCTGGTGGTTCCGATCCATTCTTACTCGCATCCGGATGCTCGGCTAATTGACCATCGAGTGATTGATCTAAAATCGCCTTCGATGAATGTTTCTTGAATTTATCGCGTTTCTCTGAAACATCGGCTTGTTGTGAAGGTTCGGGGTCTTCTTCTACACTATAGACTGTCTCGAGAATATCAGGACGACGCAGGAAGCAATTAGTCCGCCTAGCACCGGAATATTTATTCATATTCGTTTCAATGGCATCCGATATTGACCGGACTATAGTGACGTCACTTCCGCCACTTTTCCGACGCATTATGAAAGACGAGTTGCAGTCTGAGTCAATATCTTCTAAAACTACAGCTGAATCAGAGTCATTGAGGGAGTCGAAATCGGTGTAAGTCGCATCAAGGTTGTCTAGGCCGTGATCCACTAACCGACTTGAGAGAGCGTCTATTATTTTCTGTTGGCGCATAATTGTCAACTCTCTTTGGCAAATTATTCCGGCGACTTGTTTCTGCTTCCGTTTTAGACGAGATTCCAGGAGTAGGAGCTGACTCGTCAGAGTGTTCATTTGATCCGTTTTCTCCTTTTGATACCGATAGTGCTGTTGCATCTGGAAAGCAATTGGGAAAATTTGTAATGACCGCAAACTATCTATCTAAACCCGCTATAATTACCTGCAAGGCATATGCTTTTTTCCACTTCATAAGTTCTTCAGCTTGCGACCGACATTTAGACCGCAGTTCATCAATGATAACTTGCGCCGTATTCATATCCTTAGGAATTTGCTCCATGATTGAAACACTCACTATCGTATTATTGTTGTTCGTACAAACTTTTCCTTGCACGCTACAGGCCATCGTGAAGGGTTGCGAATGCTATTAAGCCTTAATACTCCGTTCGTATGCAAATAGGTGTCGAAGCTACAGGAAGTTTTTCCGCTAGTAATAATGTAAACTCAGTCTTATGGTTGCACTATTCCGAGAAGACATTTTCGATCCGTCTTAAGCAAAAGCTGGAATAGAAAAAATAAGGAATTTGTAGAAATATTGGATTATATCTAATAGACATATTCAAATAACGACTTGTCGAATATATATGGAAACGAGTGTGGAAAATAATGTAATTATTTTGATAGTTGTCACAAAGAAAACTCAAAGTTGAAAAAGCTAATAGGTGTAAAGTACGGATAGTGACGGTGCGATCTCAGTTCTTATCATGGTTCGTTTTGTGATATTCAAAGCGGTGTTTCATCGATAAGGAAACAGAAATAATATTAGAAATTTTAATCACATAATTTAATTGGTTGATATCATCCTGAGTGGCCGGAGACGACATTATAAGGAGGGCTATCCCAAAATCTAAACAAGTCGGGAAACCGGAAGGTTAACGCTTCAGATATAAAAGGTTTCGTATTTTCTTATGTGAGGAACATAACGCAGTTCTCCATTGGCCGATAGCATTGACTCGAGATATTTACATCGCTCAGTTCTGTCAACGGCGGTGACCTGCCCAGAACTAAGCGATTTAAATATCTCGGGTCAATGTTATCAGCCAATGGAGAACTGCGTAATGAAATTGCTCCACGCATTAACGCAATCTGAATGAAGTGGCATTCTACAACCGGTGTTCTTTGTGATCGACGTATCTCTATACATCTGAGTGTTGGCCTACTATAAAAGACAATGAACGGAGCTTTGCGGTAATGGGGACTAAGATGTTTCATTGGACTAGTCGCGTGACACGTTTTGATCACATCCGAAATGAGGATATACGCGATCGATATTTACACAGTAAAGTCAACTTTGAACTACTGTAACTTTGTTACTAATAGTATGATTTTGATCAAACTTGGAAATAGTATGCTTCATATTATATTTTATACTACTACTTTTATAACTCTGAGATTAACTTAAGGGGGGTTTCACTCAATTTTCCCAAAAATATGGTAATATACTATTATTAACTTAATTTGAACAGATATCGATATGGCGAGTATTTTGAGGCCTGGGCACCATATAGAGTCAGATTCATGAATTTTTCCAGATTTTTCGGTTGGGTAATTTCTAAGAATGGGTCCGTTAAAGAAATCATCACTTTCCACCCCTGGCACACCCCGCGTTTCCAACAAATGACAAAAATAAGACCGGTTTAGAAAAGTACTAATCGAGACCTTTCATTTGATATCCCACATGACTATATTCGGTGAAAAAAAATTTTACACCCCCTTTTACATGTATGGGGACCCACCTAAATCTCAACGTAGAAGGATATCACTGACTGCATGTCTGGGCGTTCACAGTTCCCACCTTCTCACCAAATTTCGGTATAGTCATTTCTGAGAAAAGTGCGTGTGACAGACAGACAGATACACAGACAGGCAGACAACCGATTTTTGTTTTGTTTTGCAAACAGAACCTTAAAAAGGCTGGGGAGAAATAGATTCTTCATGAATGGAATTTTAATATTTCACTCGAATGTCAATTATTCCCGCTAATTATGACGTCAGCATCTTATTTGCATGGCTTTGGAAGTAGTAAATTCGTGCGAAATTGCTAAGTTTGAACTGCTGTAACTTTGGCGTCAATGGCCAGATTTCCACGAAATTTAGGACGTGCATAGGAAATATTGTCCTCTGTGCTGGTGAAGTCCTAGGATGAGGGGGGGGGGGGGGGGGGGGTTTAGTCAATTTCTAAAAGTTAGTAATGTACTATTAGTAAATTTATTTGAGCAGATGTCTGAATGGGACATATTGTGAGGCCTAGATTTCATCTTATCGCAATTTCCTGATTTTTTTGGATTTTTGGGATGGGTAGTTTCCGAAAATGAGCTCTGTCTCACTTTAAGTGCGTACATTTTGACTCTTTACTCAGGCACTTAGCAATTCACGCCAAAACTAATGCGAGTTTCGGAAAGTACTAGTCGAGACCTTTCATTTGATACCCTACACCGCTGAGGATACAAAGACTTCAGTAAGTACAAGCCAATCTTCTCTATAGCCAGCTGTTTCTTTTCCCGAAGTAGCTGGCTGAGGGTGCGGTCGTCAAGCGTTAAATCCGTCAGCAAGTGATTCAGCTTGACTATATCATTTATCAGTAGCTGCCTGATGAGCTGGTCCATCAGTCGGCCGTAAGGGCACTCGTTCAGCATGTCGGCGACTGCGACGGATTTCTCATGCAGGTTGATTAATGCACCAATATTTAGCATATCAAACTACTCACTTTAGCGTGACATTGATATTTAGTGTTGAGGGTTGCAGAAATTTTTCAGGGAAAAGACAAATTTGATCTATTGTAGCTTTATTAGTAATTGTAGTAAATTCTAGTAAAAATAAATAATAGTCAGATTTTTCAGTTGAGAAGTTTCTGAGAATGAATCCGTTAAAGAAATCATCACTTTCGACTCCCCGCCTTTCCAACAAATGTCAAAACTAAGACCGGTTTCGAAAGGTATTAATTAAGACCTTTCATTTGATATCCAACCCAACTCCAAAAAATTGTACACTCCCATTTTGCATATATGAGAACCACCGTTGGACTCAACGTGTAATATGTGCCTTACTGCATATGTATGTGGGCGCTCACAGTTCCCACCTTGTCACCAAATTTCGTCTGAATCCGTACGGCCGTTTCTGAAAAAAGAGCGTGTGACAGCCAGGCAGACGATTTTAATAAGAGTTTGCTTCACAAGGATGACCTTAAGGATGAGTAACAAGGATTTCAAAACCGGCACTCTAATTTATTCTTTCTTTGCTTCGTCGTCTTTTTCTACTTTAGCGTTTGTCCCATTTCATGGTAGGGTCGGCTCGTCCAGATCATTTATTCTACTATTTCTACTAATTTATAACAACCCGATTATTTCGTTGTTGATATGGCTACATAAAATATGTGAGATGATAAATTAATCCTTAAAAAGGCGGAATTTAGATTGTTGGAATTGCATATGGATGTGGAAAGAATATCTATTTTATCTTCAAAGTAGTAGTAATTTAAATATTCCGCCGGGTCTTATGTTCAATTTGTGCATTGAATTTCTTGAAAAATAGATTTCTCATCAGCATAAGATTATGCACTTCCATGCATTAAGGATACTGTGGCGCCGCAGGGTTAGCAAATTTATTTCGAATGTTGTTCGACTGACAGATGCCACCACCGGTGTTCTCCGTGGCATAGTAGATCTTGACAACCAATTTAGGTTGTGAAATAATTGAATATGGTGGGCTGGTCGACTTCATTTGTATTTTATCTAAAACTAAAATAGTAATTGTAAATATAAGTTGTAAAATAAATAAAATGTCTTAATTAAATTGGTGCCCCCGAAGAACTCGCCCGGTTCGAGAATAATTAGAATAAAATTCCCGATTGATTGGAACGAGGAGAAAAGGCAGGTTTGTGCGGAAATTTGCAATTGCGACGATTGTGCCCAGGTAGAGCGAGGCAGCGCAGCCAGGACTTGAGCGAGAGCCGACATCGCCGCAGGGCCAGTTTCGGGCTGTTTTTTGTGTGCCGTTCGTTGCGAACACGACGAATGGTGGCTAAACTGTGCGCCAGAAGGAGCCCGATCCAGCACCGCCAATGCGGATTCGAATGAGCGATCGCAAGAAATTCATTTCCTGGAATGCCGTCGTCGTGGCCGTGGCCGCCACGTAGTTGAATTCTACAGAGGACGTCCCGTATCAGCACCGACTGGAAGACGCGGAAAATTCCGTTGGTTCTTTTGTGCCCCCGATGTCTAGTGATGAAATCATTGATCAGTCCGTTGAGCCAACAGCCTCTAAGAAGCGGAAGCTGACTTCGACGACGTCACCCCAGCGAGCCGGAGCCGCCGACAAGGATCATCCGCACGCTCAGGAACCCCAACCTTAAAAGTGCTGTCAGTGCAAGCCGCCGCAGGGAAAAAGTTTTTTTTTAAGTTGTAAAATTTTGACATATTACTTCCCTGTCCTGAATTACTAGTTAAAGCATAAATAAATATAGACCCGCCGCAAGAGACGACGCCGATATTCTTTTTAAAATTCGTCGTTGGAGTTCCGCTCTCGTGGCGAGTTTTTTATTTTTGGTCTGCGCGTCAAGCGTCCGCTCCGGGGTACTTCGGTGGATTTTGCTGAAGTGTGTTTTTCTTTTGGATTTGGGACGGGCATTTGGGGGTGCGGTCTGCCGTCGTAAAATTAGGTTCTGTTCAAATTCGGTACAGCCGCCTCCTCGACTCATCTCGCACCGTTTAACTTAGCTATTTTCATGTCTTTGGACAACAAAGACGGGGCAGGCCCATCGGACCCTCAGGTGATCGCCCGCGCTGTGCGCGTCCCAGACATTGTCAAAACGGAATGTATTCAAAACGGAGCTAATTAAGCGCCTGTCCGTAAGTGAGTGAGCTAAGCTGGATAACTTGCTAGAAGGTTTGACGTTGGGCGATCGAACTCCCAGCCAATTGCTTCGCGAAATGAGGCAATTGGGTGGGAGGAAGATCGACGACAACCTGATAAAGTCGCTCTGGCTGCTACGACTTCCGGAGAGCACCTCCTCGCGTGCTAGCCGCTGCAGGTGCATGAGATGCACGCGCGTCCCACGATAGTGACCGTTCAACAGCCTTCAGAAGAAATAGGCGAGCTGAAGCGTGATATCGCCGCTCCTGTGGCCTGCATGGCGGAAATGAGGGCGACGCTGGACGCTCCGCGTTCAGGCAGCAGGTCGCGAGCTCGCTCGCGGTCTACCGCCCGAAAAGGGTGATCGGGTAGCAGGTCGTCAGGATAGCCTACGGACCCAAGCATTTGTTGGTACCATCGCAGATTCGGCAAAAAAGCTACGAAATGTACGCTCCCGTGTAAATTCGTGCCTACCTCAAAAAACTAGGTTCGCGGGGGGTCCTGGCGCGGCCACCCAGAGCGCGGCGCCCCGTTTATGACCCTCTCAGCAGGCGCAGTTATCTTGTTGATAACGGTGCGGAGGTTTCGTTTCTTCCCATACCCTGGCACCACCGGCTATTCCCACAACCTTTGAAACATGTAGCGGCAAATTCCTCGCGCATTAATACCTACGGTTACAGGCAAGTGGACGTGAGTGTTGGCTTGCGTCGGACGTTCCCATGGCGATTCATCCTGGCGGATGTCAGCTTCCCCATACTAGGCACAGACTTCTTGTTTCACTATGGGTTGCTAGTGGACTTGCAAAACAGGTCCCATATGGACCCCAAAACCAATCCTAATTCATCAGGCAGAATCTCATCTGACCACAACAACAACAATCTTTCCTTACTTTTGGAGGACAATACTGACTCTCGTGTTCGGGCACTCCTCCAAAAGGTCAGCCAGATTACTACCGAATGTTGTCTCTCTAAACCAATGAAGCACAGTGTGCAGCACCACATTAACACCACTGGTTCCCCTATCTTCTCAAAGGTGCGTCCTCTACCAACCCAGAAGCTGGCTATTGCACGGAAAGAATTCGAGCAACTTACCCAACAGGGTATCTGCAGACCTTCGGACAGCTGTTGATCTTCCCCACTCCATATGGTCCCTAAGTCAAACGGCGAATGGCGGCCCTATGGGGATTATAGAAGGCTAAATGCACAGACGGTTCCTGATCGATATCCCATTCCACTCATCCACGACTTTGCGCATCATCTCGCAAACTGCCGCTTCTTTGGATTTAACCAAGGCGTATGACCAAATCCCTGTAGCTCCAGAAGACATTCCAAAGATGGCAATATGCACACCCTTTGGACTTTTCGCGTTCACAAGGATGACTTTCGCGTTGTGCAGTGCGACCCAAACCTTTCAAAGGTTCATTCACTCGGTCCTGCGAAACCTCGACTTCTGTTTCGTGTATTTATTTGGATGATGGATGGTGATGGTTCGTCGCTTCTTCCTCAGAGTCTGAGAATTTAGCCCATCTCGAGTGTATTTTTCAACGTCTCCTTGAGGCCGATTTAGTCCTAAACGTTGAGGAATGCAAGTTTTTCCAGGTGAGATTCCTCGGCCACTTCATTTACCCTGACGGAATACAGCCCGACCCAGACAAGGTGCAAGCTTCCCGCGTCCGAAAACAGTGAAGTTGCGGAGGTTCTTGGGCATGCTAAATTTCTACCGTCGTTTCCCGCCCGAGGCTGCCCAACACCAGTCCGTTTTGAACGCGTACTTGTTTGGCCCCAAAGCAAAAGACTCACGAGAGATTGTGGGGTCTGAAGAGGCTGTCCGCGAGTTTGACAAACCCTGACAACTGGCTGATGCTACACTCTTGGCATTTCCTCAACAAGATGCACGCCTAGCCGTTTTTGTTGATGCCTCTGACATCGCAGTAGGTGCTGTTCTTCACCAAAAGGTTAATCAAGTCTGGTAGTCGTTGAGCTTTTCGTCTAAACAGTTGAACCCCGCTCAACGGAACTACAGCACCTACGATCGAGAACTGCTCGCCGCCTACTTGAGCATTAAAAACTTCAGGCCACAGTGTTCACGGACCATAAGCCTCTCACGTATGCTTTAAAACAAAAGCCCGACAAAGCGTCCCCTCGTCAGCTCGACACCTGAGCCTTATAAGCCAGTTTACGTCAGACATACAGCACGTGTCCGGCATGGGCAACATAGCTGCTGACGCTTTGTCACGTGTCTCCGAGGTCCCCGTCTCACTCGACTTCTCGGCTATCGCCAAGGCGCAGGAGGATGACGCAGTGCTTCAGAGCCTCAAATCCAACCCCAAATAAAAATTTCGGGAGTTTCCCATCTTCGGCTCGAACTTCTCTCTCTGCTGCGAATACCCGGGAAGGGGACCCGCCATTCATTTCGGCCACCTTTCGCAAGGAAGTGATCCACGCAGTTCACGACTTAGCGGATCCAGGCAACAGGATGACAAATCGGCCAATCACCGAAAGATACTTCTGACCCTCCATGAATAAGGACGTCAACTCCTGCGCCAGAGAGTGCATCGCATGCCAGAAGTGTAAGGTCACCAGGCATGTAAGAAAAGAAGTGGGCTCATTTCCCCGCACTACCAAGCGGTTCCACACCATACACCTCGACATCGTAGGCCTTTTGCAAAACTCGTACGGTTTCAAGTATTGCCTCACAATCATCGGCAGGTTTACACAGTGGCTTCTGTCCAGAGTGGATCCTTGCTTCCAGTTCGAGATCGGAGGACACAAAAAGGCTGATTCCTTATCCAGGCTGAAGCCCGTCTGCGCCCTAAATCAACGTCGCGTTCGCTTCGCAAAATGATGGCGAACGCAGCTCCGGGTGTTCACCGGTGTTCTCCGTGGAAATGAAATGTGAAAAATAATTGAAGTTTAAAAAGTTGAGTTGACAATGAATTTTCAGTCAATCTAAACGAATTATTGAAAAATTGTAAAATTTTAGCTTTGAGAGAGTCTCACTAATTATTCCCCAACTTTATATCAATAAATTTATTTAAGCTGTGATTTCTAAGTTTATTTTAAAATGTCAACGCTCCGAATCGAAAGCAGTTGCTAGCGATATTCATATCCAATATCTGAAGAATCTAGAACAATCTGGTCGTATTGAGATCAAAACGCCGAAGTTGGATTGTTGGAGTTGCATATGGATGTGGAGAAAACATCTGTTTTCTTTCGGAAGTCGTAATTAAACTAATTTAAATATACTAATGGGTCTCATGTTCAATTCGTGCATTGAATTTCTTGAGAAATGGATTTCTCATCAGCATAAGATTATGCACTTCCATGCATTGAGGATACGGAGATTCATACAAACCTCAAATTTCCAATAATTGGAGAAGAGTCCTTGCAATAAGTAAGGACAAACATCTGATTTTACTTATTTCTTCATTGGTATTTGCTCAAGGCTTCAATTTGTCAGATGTCTATTTAATTTACAAAGTGTGCATCTGAACACGATATAGTCTGAAATAATGATTGCAGATGCATCTAATACTAAATTCTACAGATTCGAATATTTACTGTTAGCTTTTCTCATCGGAAATTAGAGCAATAGAGCAAGGATATGTCCATCAATTTGCTCTGACAGAAACTATCTTTGATAAATAAATATCTATTGTGGCTGATACTCGATAGTGAGTGTTCGGTAGTTACCCAACTCATCTCTTTTCTCTTCGTGTCAGGGAAATAAGGTTCAAGATTGTTTGGAGAATATCAATTCATGGTGAAGTTTATTGGCTTAAAAAAGATGATATATCTAAGTCGAATGAAAATTTGATCATACATTAGCAATAACATCTTCGTTGGTGTTTCTGCTATTCACAAGAATCCTTTCATTCTGTTGACATGCTTGAATAAGGACATACTATATGTATTGCCTTATATAATAAGAGAAATTGATATCTAACTTCATCAAGTATGTCACTCCTAGTTTGGAAAACATCTTTGACACAATTTCCTTCGAACCCGAAAAGGAAACCTTATTTGCCCTTCTCATAGTCATGATGTTCTCTTATCACCGTCTGCATTCATCCTCAAGGACGTGAATTGACAACAGACTAGGGCGTAGCCACAAGCTTCTCGTTTATTACATTATTAGGTTGTCCTTGTATTCTATCATAAATTGAAAACTACAACTTCAACAAAAGCACAACCGACAGAATACCGTTGATACGTACCAGATACGAGTACTAACCATATGGTCATCGTTGGAGTGTTATATGGAAGATATATTGTAGTATCCATGTACGTCTGAAATGGGAGAAGTGTAAGGTGTGAATGCAAAAAAATCCAATACTATTGTGACTGCCAATTGCAAAACTTCTTCAGAGATTTAAAGTGCAAGGCCAATGCAAACAAAGTATGGATTCGTAGGTGTTGGCTAGCCAACACCTTTGATAAATTCAATCAAGGCTTCGCAGACAAAAGTTTTCCGCGCTGCACCGACCAGACATGCACTGTGGTCTGATGGATTAAACTGAAACCCTTTCATGATGTTTATGGGAAAAGTACCATAACATTGAAGCTATTTCCATTTTACGGTCAATGTTGCTTGTGATGATGCTGTGATAGGGACTGAAACCTTTCTTGAAGTATCGTGGAAGTGGCAGAATTTTCACTCCAATATGTTAGTTACGCAATGTTACTAGATTCTTTGCCAAATGATGGAAAATTGTATTTGTGTCTGAAAGTGGGACAAATATCCCGATCTGGTGCACCAGTCTAGAATAAGATATTTTTCAAGCATACGTGTATCTTCTGCGCTACCCCTTCACTAATCCTCCAAACGGAATATGTATGTATCTTACTCCACAATCCACTTTACTGACTATTGTATCTGCTTAGATCTGGAGAAGAAAGGCAACGGCTTGGAGGCGTTTTTGGCTTCGACCCAAGTGACTTTAATTGGGCGTTAACGTGTTAATTTGAGATTTGAATTGGCGGCAAGATCACGACTCGAGGCAACACAATCATTAACTTCCATACCAAGTTTTTGTTAAAATGATTATAAAATTGCACAAAGTTTCCTCCGTGAATGTGTACAAGCAACAGAGCATACTCGTATGCATTTACTGACGTGAAAACTAGTATGGAACAACTGGTTTACCTATTTGTGTTTTTTAGAAATGTTACTTGAATGGGCAAGTGGGTTGGTTTTAGCACGGAAATGGCATTTAAGTAAAAGTTTGCTAAATATCAGATTTAAGACGGTGCTGTATGTATGTGGGCGATCATGAATGAGTGTTATCAACCGGTGGAAATTAGTAAATATGCACAATACGTTAATAGTTCATCAAAATAATCATTCTAAAAAAATATATAATTTTTTTGGAGAGTTAATGAAGGAGTAAACAACTTGATCCCATTGGAAATTTAATGAGGCGTAGGCTAGATTTGCGTAAACTGCCTCACATAACACATAAGCATAACGTCAGAGGGATGGGCGGATGACAGATGCAGCGAAAATATATTCCAAATTTGGCATTAGAAGCTGATAAAGAACCAGAAGCAACAATGGTTGACTATGATAAGAAAAGCAGCAAAAGCTTGGTGGACAAACTACGGGCACGTTTTGAGAAAAACAATTTTCACATTGTTCCCATTAAAGAGGAAGAAATCGACAAGACAAAATACAAATTTACTCAGAGGACGGAGAGGATGCGGAGACGAAGGACAGACAATACTACACATATAAGCTTAAGAGCAGAAAAGTTCAGTGCATTGTACTCAAAAGCAAGCCTTAAGTGCCGCGGTGGAAGTCCCCGAGCAATACGGGAGGAAACTCCTTAGCAGCGGGAAAATCAAAATTGGGTGGGTAGTATGCAGGGTACGAAGGCGGATAATCCCCATCAAGTGCTACAAGTGTCTGGACTACGGGCACACATCAGCAACTTGCAAGGCACTGAACAAGAGGACAGCATGCCGGAGATGCGGTCAGCTAGGTCGGCAAGCGAAGACTTGCAATAGAAGAGAAAGTTGCGTTCTCTCCAGTGATCCAGGGACGTTTGGTGAGAGCGTCGCACACACTGCGCGCTCCGGACGGTGTCCAATCTTTAGGACAGAGCTAGAAAGGGCTAGTGCGCAAATAGCATGATCTGCATTCTAAATTGATATGCACCGGAGTGGAATCGCTCACTAGCTCCTTGTGCGAAGGTAAAGGCTGATCTAGTGTTAATCAGCGAGTAGTATCGAAACAGGGAACCGGCTTCATGGCTTCTTGACTTATCGGATGCTGGACTTTCGGCCCCGCTTGATGCTCTGGAGGACGTCGTTTCGGGCACGGAGGGGCAAATCCCGATAGGCGGTGATTTTAATGCTAGGACCCTTGAATAGGGCATGCCTCAGCCGGACTCCAGAGGGAAACGGATTCTGGAAATCGCGGCGAGAACCGGGCTCGTAGTTTTAAATACCGGATCCACGCCAACATTTGGGCGCGCAGGCTGCGAGGGAAGCATCCCTGACATCACTTTTGCGTTGGAATCTATGACACTATCGGTGGACGGGTGGCGATTCCTGGAAGACTTCTCGGCAAGTGATCACCAGTACATCAAAGTGTTCGAAGTGGTTGATGCTACTTGGCGGCGTGTATCAATCCGGCCCCCCACTGCGTGTGAGGCTTCCATGCCCCGGAAGGCTCCAGAGGTGACAAGCCTTCTAAGCACTGGTAGACGGCAGAAATTGCCGACCTATGGAGGGAGTGTCATAAGCTACGACCTTTGGCACAACGTTTACACGCCAACGAGGGGGCATGCGCCATAAAGCCAGAGTATATATTAGCAAGTGTCCCGATAGCTGGGTGGTTAGAGCACAAGGCTGTCGCCTGGAAGGTCGCGGTTCAAATCTCACTGGTGCGAGTGGGATTTGTATCGTGATTTGACGTCGGATACCAGTCGACCCAGTAGTGAATGAGTACCTAAGTCAAATCAGGGTAATAATCTCGGGCGAGCACAATGCTAACCACATTGCCTCCTACAGGATACTGTAATACTGTAGTGTATCGTTACGGTCTTGAATGAAGTGCTCTAACACACTTTAAGGCCCTGATCTAATATGGATTGTTGCGCCAACGATTATTATTATTATTATATATTAACAAAAAGGAGACTCCGTGTAAATAAATAAAAGCAAAGCCCGCAGCTGGCAGAACCTGGTCAACAAAACGGCTATAGGCTATAGGCTTGTCACCTGAAAAAGCGGGACTCCACGGAAGCCCTGCATACAAAGTATCGATCAGATGGACCGCATTGTACGGGTATTATTCCCCGGACATCCCATACGGGTTAATGTCAATAACGCGGATTGCTCCGTTTTTGCTATGAGAGTTAGAAGAAGCGGTTCTCACCATGACAAACAATAAGGCGCCAGGTCCTGATGGTATTCCGGCGGAAGTTTACTAACTGGTGTTCCGCCAACGGCTAGACTTTCAGCTCGGGGCGTTCAACGCTTGCTTGAAGGAGGGCAAGATGGACAAATATACTAGGCACATTAGAAAATTCATTCCACGTGCCAAGCTGTCTCTTGTGAATATTGAGGGTTTATCTGAAAGATCGTACCCTGCTCCATGGGACGCTACTAAGCCAGAGGAAAATGGAAATCACGTCAGGAGTAGCGCAGGGATCCATCCTAGGGCCGGACCTCTAGAACGTTTCCTACAATAGTCTGCCGAGACTCGATTTGCCCGAAGAGTCGCTCCTGGTCTATTATGCAGATGACGTTACGACACTTGTTGCTGCTCTCACTGTTGAACAGGGGCAAAACATACTTGGCATATTGATACGACAAGTAAGCCGATGGATGACTTCTTATGGTTTCAGCTTTGCGCTGAAAAAAACCGAATTAGTCATCTTGGCCAGGAAGAAGCGTCCATATCGAACGACGAAAACCAGCGATTAAATACCTTTGTTTAATGCTCGAATCGAAGATGAGCTTCTTCCAGCAAATCAAAACAGCAGCGGACAGGGCTACAGCTGGAATCTCGGCCTTAAGTCGGCTAATGGCGAATGTTGGGGGCCCTATATCTACTAGGAGACGTCTTCTTATGGGAACATCGCGGTTCTGCTGTATGGCGCAGAAATATGGGCTGATATCCTTGATAAGGAGGTGCATCGTAAGCGCCTTGTTCTTTCCACACAACATTGTCAGAGAGATGCCAAGGAGCGCTGGTAGCTGGAGTGGGGTTACGCATTATATTCGGGCTCCTCTTATTGCCAAGAAGATTGAAATCGACGGGCGGAGGGACCGGATGGCAAGGGGTGCCCTGAACTAACAACACCCTTCTTCTCCTCCCCTTCCGTTGGTGAAATGGATTCCCTGATTTGAAGGCTTCCAAACCCGGGAGAACGGAAGAGCTAGCCCGAAGTAATGTGTCAAACGGTTACAGGCTAGTTCTCTGATGACAGAAAGATGGTTAGTTGGTAGTACTGCTTAATCCAGAAAGTCTCAAATTGATAAAAACAAACGTTCACCTGATATACATGGTGCCTAAAAACTTCTGATAATTTTGTATTTTGCTGTTTCGGGAATTGACGTAACGTTTTTACTATCTCTGGAGGTTTTATTGATTTCCTTGATGGTGACGACCGGGATCTGCACTACTGGGGGAAACCGGACGAGGAGTAATTGCAGGTTGCACAAACATCAATGTCGCTAGCTGTAAGCTATATCCTTCGCGGAACGTCCTGAAGCTGTAGGCTACTCAACACCTTGGCACCAATGGACTTACACTTCAATCGCTGTCTCCGAAGGGCAAGGTGGTTTGGTCGCCGGATCTTAACCTGATGGATTACTCCATCTGGTTTATCCTGAACAAAAAGTCTCAGCTGCACGGCCCTCCACCGTTGACGTGTTGAAAATGGCTCCTGGGATGATATTCGGGAGGACGAATATGCGAACATCAATCACAATAAGGAGGAAATTTTGAGCATTTGTTGTAAATATTTTGGTTTAGTCGTATGTAGCAGCACTGAGGCGAGATTCAAAAGTTAACCGCGTAATTTGCCTTGCCGACAAGTTATTTGGACGATTATCACGATACCGCAAATTGCGATAATACCCTAAAATGGTGATAAGATACCAAAGTGATGACTTTGACAACCGTCGAATGCATGGGTAATTTTGCACGATTGGTAAACGTGTGCAAAGCCGCCAAGAGGTCGAACTCTAGACCCTCGCGTCCAGGCAATACGAGAGTACAAACAACCAAACTCCAAAACTTAAGGATTTAATACGATTCTTAGGAATGTAACATTGTTACAGTCGTTGGCGGAATATTTACGCAGTGCCACCAAAAACGCAAGTCGAATATTACGTGAACAGATGGGGTGCTCAGAGCTTTCGAGGACTGTAAGGAGTGTCTTGCAAACACAACGCTGGTTAGACATTACAAGTGCATAGAATTGTTGATGCTAACCACCGCATCTGGCGCATCTGGCAATCGGTGCGGCCTTTAGTCAGTTGCAAGACGGATAGTGGTGCCCGTTCGCCTTTTTTCAAGGAAACTATCAACAGCGGTAAAGAACTGTAACTTATACTATCGCGAGTTATTGGCGATTTATTGTGGGGTGAAGCATTTTTGACACTTGTTGAAAACAGCAGACTTTGTAATAAGGACTAATCACGAACCGCTCGTGTATACACTCCGCTCTACGACACGTTCATGGTCATAACAACGAATTTATTTCAGTAATTTGTGGTGCCTCATCTGGATTTAGTTGATCCATTGATGGTCACCGATCGATTTTCGCGATGGTCGGAGGTCGGCCCCATTGCTGATCAAACAGCGGCTACTGTGGCTGTGATTTCGGTACCCTGCAAGTAATAACGACCTATCAGGGTGCTCAATTTGAACGGACACTTTTTGGCGAACTTACGAAACTCCTCGACTGTAAGCAATCGAGGACCATACGGGTTTGGGATGAAGTTAAGGGGGCCTTGCAATAAATTTTAAAAATATATTAGTATACTATTATTAACTTTGCTTTAGCAGATGTCTGTATGGGGGGTATTTCGGTGCCTGAATATCATATAGACGCTATTTTTCAGATTTTTCTGGTGGGTATTTTCTGAAAATGGCCTCTAAATTTTTGTGACCCATTTATAACCCCCTCACTTTCCCGTTTCGCAATCGGCTTCAAAATTAAGAACTGAGTTGCAAAGCACTAATCGAGACCTTTCATTTGACACCTCAAATGACGATATTCGGTGAAAATAAATTTTACCCTCGCCTTTTGCATATATGGGTGCGGACAAAATAATAAACATGATTATTCTTTAAATTGTTTAAATGTTTATGCAGTAACTTTATGCTGAAAACATATCTGAAAAATTATCATAACTTTTTAGGCTCCTTTTATAATCTTCGCTACTTTTTGCACGGGAAAATCACGGTTGGAGGACCATATAAATGCAATTTGTAAATTTCGAAGTTGATTATGCTTTGGAAACGGTTAACGTGCCTTGAAATTGGGCTGATCTTTCTGCCACGATCTTCTGCTTTCGTCAACGGTTAATGACTGGATTTTGGAATCTTCGCTTCGCTTCTCAACAACGGATATTCTCAGACAACACCAAGCTTCGATGCGCGATGGGAAAACACGGTCTTGGGGCAGTAATGATAATGGTGAAACGTTTGCCGCTTTCTGCAGCTTCCAACGCTTCGTCATTAGCGGCACATTTTTCGAACACAGAGCTTCCTATGAGATCAGCGGCAGACATCTTTAATAGCCCTCGCGGTTACTGGACCGCCATCAAAAGCACTCTTTTCTCCGCGGCGATCTGTGGATCATAGAGCGAAACTATTAGAAGTATAAGTTAACTTCAGGACACGACTGAGAGAAACATAGTTGGAAAACTAATAAGGACAATCTCAGCGTTATGAGAATATGTCCTTAAATACCACTTCAACGTAGATTGTGCAATTAGCGATAACGAAAAAAAAACACTGTTGCAGATACATGCACTAACTTTCAGTATTCATCTAGGAGATCTAGGAATTCCCCCTGTCGTAGATCGTTGTTGATGTCGAATGGTCTTGAGAGTGATCCTGCTGCTTTTATCTCGCCTCGCACATTGGTCAGGGTCAGTCTAGTCAGTCTTATCAGCTTCGTCGGGATACCCAATTCTCTCATGGCCGTGTACACTTTTACCCTGGCTATGCTATCATGGGCGGCTTTAAAGCCGATGAATAGATGGTGCAACTGGTGTCCATATTCCTACAGTTTTTCCATCGCTTGCCGCAGAGAGAAAATCTGATCTGTTGCTGATTTACCTGGAGTGAAGCCTCTTTGGTATGGGCCAATGATGTTCTGGGCGTATGGGGCTATCCGGCCTAGCAAGATAGAGGAGAATATCTTATAGATGGTACTCAGCAACGTGATACCTCTATAATTGCTGAATTGTGTGACATCTCCCTTTAAAGCCTCGTTGCCAATCGTCAGGCATTGATTCGCTGTCCCATACCTTGAGCACAAGTTGATGAACCACTTGGTGTAATTGGTCGCCATATTTAACGTATTCGGCTGTAATTCCATCTGCTCCTGACGACTTATGATTTTTTAGCCGATGAATTGCACGAACTGCTTCTTCTATACTTGGTGGTGGCAGTATTTGTCCGTCGTCTTCAGTTGGCGGGATCTCCAACTCGCCGATGTTCTGGGTATTCAGTAGTTCATCAAAGTACTCAACCCATTGCTCCAATATGCCCATTCTGTCGGAAATCAGATTTCCCTCTTTGTCTCGGCAGGATGAGCAGAGCATCGAGGTGTGTAAGGCTTCATCCTGTTGACTAGCTGGTAAAACTTGCGCGCCTGGTGCAGTTGCTCCTTGTACTTTTCGAGTTCACAAACTTGGTGGTTCTCCCTGGCTTCCTTTTTCCGTCTGTGAAGCCACTTCTCCGCTCGACGGATTTCGTGATAAGTCTTGGCGTGTGCCCGCGTTCTTTGAGAATGCATCATTACTCGATATGCAGAATTCTTCCGGTCCGTAGCTAGCTTACATTCATCGTCAAATCAGCCGTTCCGACTTCTTTTGCGGCTGGGGCGAAGTATGTTTGTGGCCGTATCAATGATAACGTTCTTCAGGTGGTTTTGTTGATGCTTCATCTCCAGGACCTCTGTTGACTGCGGTTATTGCGGCATCCATTTCCCTCTTATAGGTATCGTGGAGGGCTGTGTTGTGAATGACTTCAGTTTCAACTCTCACCTGATTGTCAAAGGGGATTCTCGGTGGTGTTCTTGTTCGAGCGCGGAGCACCATGCCAACGAGATCGTGATCCTAGTCTATATTGGCCCTCCTATATGTTCTGACATTCATCAAGGCTGAGAGGTGGTGGCGTTCGAACAACACGTGGTCAATTTGGTTGAAAGTGATCCCGTCTGGAAAGGCCCATGTATGTTTGTGGACCGCTTTCCGCGCAAACCAGGTGCTTCCAACACCCATTTCGTGTGACACTGCTAATTGAGTAATCTGCAGTCCGTTATCATTTGTATTTTGGTGTATGCTATGGGACCGACCTATACTTCGGTTTTTAAAAATACATTGTTCTGTCTAATGGAACCCTCTTATGTGGATCGCTTTCTTAAAAACAGGCAGCGGTGGAAGTTAAGCGTAGTTTCGCACTTTGCTGCACCTGGCCTAAGATCTAAATAACTCAGGCTCACTGTGAGCTGTTCTTCTGCAAAATATTGCTTGGACTTTAGAAGAAAGGAAGGTAAAGGTGGTGAATCGTTACTAACTAATATCCAGCTAATGTATCTAAGTAAGATGGGCAGTTCTCCTGTAAACAGTAGAATTATCACTTCAGCCTTTTAATTTCAATGGCGATAAAGGTGTAGATTTTTCCTTCCTTTCAAAACTTCATTTCTGAATAAAAAGTATATCACATTAATCTGACGTTTTGTAAAATTGTATGGGGAATATGCACTGTTAATAAATTCTCTCAGAGTAATTTCCCTAAAAGCATAAAAGAATCCGCGCGAGGAAGAGTATCTCCATTTGCTTTAAAATTCAACTTCAACTTGCATTATTTACACTTCTATTAGCCTTTTCCAAGTATTTTTTCAAGCATGAAAGGTCAAGGAGATGTTATCTAACAATGCCATTGCTCCCTGTGGATCGTGACTTGCGAAATTTCCTCACTTTCTGTGCTCTTGTAGCTTCAATCATGCTTTTCAATTTTTCAGAAGAATTTTGTTTCCAACTTCATATTTTCCCAGCTTAAATCAAAATTCTGTTGACCAAAATCCAATTTATATACGAGATTTTACGTAGGTTTACGTATTTCAGAGATGAAAGTGCTCGAGGAATTGGCCAAAAATAATATCCTGCGTAAAAGTGGTCTACCTATTATCAAATTGCATGTTTTTCTTGTTGCTACCTGTTTGTGGGAGTGAATGTGATATTGGAGTAGTTCCTTCAACACCAGTGAGTCACTGATTTATGCTTTGAGGCCATATAAGCTGGTTTATTATTGTAATGGAGAAATAATAATAAATTTTTGAAGATCTACGAGGGCAAATTTTCGGAGATTATTTAGCAGTTGTGATTTCAATTTTACTGTGATGTAGTAAGTTGACAAAGTTACTATATTTTATTATTTTACACCTTATGCAAGGGAAAATAGCTATCCCTTTTTAAAGTTTTGTTGAAAACAAAATTTTATTAAAATCGGTTCACTGTGCGTCGGCCTGTCTATCACAGGCATTATTCCCAGAAATGGTTACACCTTTTGATAGAAAATTTTGTAGAAAAGTTAGAACTGTGAACGCCTCACGCATGCGGTAAATTATATTACTGTACTTTGAAGTTAAGGGGGTAACGGGCACGTAAAATATTGGTGTCGAATTCTTTTCACCAAATATGGCCAAGTGGGGTATCAAATGAACGGTCTCGAGTAATACTTTTGGCAGCAGATATTAGTTTTGATATTGGTTAGAAAGATTAGGAGTGCACGAATTCGAAAGGGGTCAATCAGGCATTCTCATTCTCAACCGAAAAGTTTGATAAAATCTGCACTTAGTATCTAGGCTTCAAAATACCCCTCGGGAATATACAAAGTATATACACTACGTTCTACGTATAAAGGGAATCATCAGGAATCAACATACTCTTACATAAAAAATCAACAAAACCTTTCATACTTGAAGCGTCCGGTTCCTGACTTGATTAATTTTAATCATAATTCATATGCAAGTAGTATATTGAAACATCGAGTCCTTTCCTTTTTTCTCCATTTGGTGTTTCGTGCATTAATTTGTTTCTTGTTTACTTCGTACATTGGAAGCCATGTCACAGGCACTTTTCTCATAAGCGAATAAACTCCACGTATGAAGTGAGTTATATTGCCCAACGTTGAATTTAAGACTGCAGGAGGAAGGGTCCCCAAATACCCAAAAGGGAGGCGGAAATATTTGTTCAACAAATATAGCCATGTGAGTGTCAAATGAAAGGACTTGATTACTACTTTTGGAAGCAGGTTAATTTTGACCTTGGTTGTAGAGAGACGGAGTGCGGGGGTTTGAAAGGGATCAATTATGTCAATGATCCATTGTCAGAAACTACCCAACGGAAAAATGTACAAAAATAATTATGGTGATCCATGCACGTGAGCACAAGCCATCAAAATAATCTCTGTTACGATATCTGCTCAAATAAAGTTAATAATAAATCTTATCATATTTTATAACTTTAATGTGAACCCCTCCTTAAGATCATCCCAGGTCCGTAAAATTTTACAATAATATAGGTTTTAACATGGTAAATCATTCTGATGGAAATTCTACTGTTATTAACAAACGTATGGTAGGCTACAGTTGCTAGTTTGACGTCAAATTACTGCCTCCCTAAGAGATAAAAAGAATGAATGAATGAATGAATATTGCGTGTATCCAACGCATATACACTACAAGCTATGTACAACTGTAACCACCGTATACTCAAATATTCTTACATAAAAATTCACAAAACCTTTCAAACCTGAACCGCCGAACTTCCGATTTCTGACTTGTTAAATTGACGGGATTGGTTTCAATAATAAACTTGCAACCGCGAACTTTTAAGTCCCAAACGGAACTAAGCTTAGATTCTTGCGGTATGGTTATTCATGTGAATGGGAAACCATTCGGTTATTACGGAAGTTTCATCCCACATTGGATTACGGTTGAAAATATAGAGTTTTATAAACACCTACGTGCAGCTTTCCGTAGTCTATATATCGAGGAAACCCAAGAGCAATTCCATAACCTTATGGACAAAATTCGGCTCAATAGGTTGGCGGTGGGCGGGCCACTTAATCCGTATGAGGACGATCCAGCCCGGTATGGTACAAAACAAAAGACGAGGTCTTAGATAGAGCGCTGGCGTAGCCCAGGACGCCAGACAGCTTTTAGGGATATCGAATTGGTGGACTCGGCGCAAAACCGGGATGCCTTAAGTTCCTTATTAAGGCAGGCCTACTCCCCCGACGATTATCTACCTTGTCGTGGTGAGGGAGCTCAGTAAGGAGGATTCTCCAGGAAACGAGACGTGACATCTGAAGCCAAGCGTTAATTAAAACACCAAGCCAAGTTGTGACTACCGTGCTGAATGGTCACAGGGGTTAAGATGCGGTCGAAAACGGTGAACTCTCGATATCAGGCGACCCCCAGTTTCAACTAGCCTCGTCTTGGCAAAAAAGGGCTCTGCCGAGATCGACTTACTTTCCCCGATAAAACTGAGGCCATGACAGCCAATTATGAGGAAACAAAAAAGCAAAAACCTTTTAAAAAAAACCCCAAGCTCATCAATGGAGAAACTGAGTCTAGACCCAAATCGGGCACCAGTAGCTAAGGGGAAACCGAAGTGATAGCGGTCCTCGGACGATCCCAACTTTTCGACACGAACGGCAGCAATGAGAGCTCAGCCGGCAACGGCTAGGCCTTTATTTGCAGCCAAGGCTAACGAAGCCGATGGATGGGTCTTGTATGACGAGTCTAATCCATCCGGTTACGATTCTGAGCAGTGCGAACAGCTTAGGAGGAAACTTCTCTCAGCTGTAAGGACTGCATGCGCAACATTTTACGGTATACACCTACCGTAACGTTTTACGGTAGGTGTATACCGTAAAATGTTACGGCTAAACTTTGCCAACGAAGACACGAACTCAAGCAGTACTGCTTCTCCCTCAACGTTGTGTGGGAGGATGCGCAACTAACCCTGAAAAGGCTCTCTGAGCTGCCACCGTTAAAAAGTGCTTCCTCTGGCTTCCAAAAGAAGAACAGAATGGTGTCGGGGTTCGGGAACAACTTGGTGTGGAGAAGAACCTTAACACCTCCACCAGGATGCTGCTAGACAGCAAAACAGGAGAGAGAGCCGATAGGCCAGCAACTCCACAACTCTATTTCGGAATCCCCGGAAGATAGATTGGGCGACGTATAAAATAGATCCGGATAGCTGAAGGGTTAGAGCGCAAGGCTGTCGTACGGAAGGTCGCGGTTCAAATCTTGCTAGTGGCAGCGGGATTTGTATCGTGATTTGACGTCGGATACCAGTCGACTCAGCTGTGAATGAGTACCTGAGTCAAATCGGGGTAATAATCTCGGGTGAGCGAAATGCTGACCACAATTTCTCCTACAGTGTACTGTAGTGTACCGTTACGGTCTTGAATGAAGTGCTCTCGTCCGGTTGTGGATAAAATCCGGCTCAATAGGTTACGGCGGGCGGATCAGGATGATGCAGCCCGGAAAGTCTATAAGGGCAATATCTAAGGTAGAAAAAGAAGACGAGGCACACTCTGCGTGAGATGGAGCAATGGGGTAGGCCAGGACGCTAGATAGCTTTTATGGATATCGAATTGGTGGATCTCGGCGCAAAACGGATATGTCTGGAGTTCCTTATTAAGGCAGGCCTGGAATGGATACCGGTTGTTGCGCCGTTGATGATGATGAGTTCACAAAAATCGAACCTGTCAGAACAACTTAAAGGGTGTAATTCCAAGTGGTGCGCGCAAATTTCAAAGTCAAAAAGAACAGATGCAACTAGACTTATTTTGTAATCAGTTTACAGAAGCGGCAAATGTAGGCAACCCCAAAGCAATGGCCCTTCGCTATCGAAAACGGACTATGACTGGTTTCTGGAATGTGCGGGAGGGTCCTCATAATGTTCGTTTTCTCCAATCTTAGCGGGGATTCCAGCGATATAAACTGCATATTCTGGGCCTAAGCGAAATAATAAGTATTCCTCTCCTTCTTGCGGCAAGGTGCTTTTGTAGTCTGAAAATTCAAGTCGCTCTCTCTTGACCTAGGAGCCGACTTCTGACAGACTTCTAAGATTTCGGTGCAGGTTAAGGAGCAGTTACGCACCAACATAGACTTCCAAAATAGTGAAGAGGGATGCTTTCTATGAGCAATTAAATGCAGTTCACGGGAGGCTTTGTAAAGGTGATATTGTGTTCATCGTGAGTGATCTGATAACACACTGCACGGGCATGTGATGGGGAAACACGGCTTGGCGTGATGGGATGTTCGTGGATTTCTGCAATTTCCACCAACTTGTCATTGTTCGAACTCAATGCCTGCCATAAGGTCAGTTGAGTTTCAACTGACCGACGCCGTACAAACAGTCAAATCGGCTACTTCGCGATCAGCAGTAGATTTAGAAGTTGTCTGTTAGATGTGCGTAATAAGAGGTGGTGACATCCGCCCCGAAAGGGATCACCATTTGATGGTTGCTACGTTCATTTGTGTGTTGCATCCGCCACTTCTCGCAGGGGCGGAAAGCTTCGACCGCCTAAGTTCAACACTACCTACTTGTATAATCCAGCCGTTGCTCGACAGTGGGAAAACCATCTTGGACTGCAGATATACTGAGTAACCCGCCTGAGAATATCGATGAGCATTGAGTCGCCATCAAAAATGCTCTTTACTCGGGTGCCACACACGTTATCGACTTCGCCCCGAAGGGCCGTCATAAAATCTGGCTGACAGCGGAATCGATGAATTTACTGACCGCTGCGAGTGATGGCGGGCGTGACGTGCTCGTGTTTCGATACCAAGCGAAATGGTGGAACTTGCCGTGACAAGATAAAATTTGAAGAGCTTGCATGTGGTCGCAAATTTTTGATAGTCCTGTGAAGGACACGGGACAAGGGAGAACACTTCACCATGGCTCTTAATTGCATCACATCCGATGAGATTCCCCCTCTTGTGGATGAAATGGCTAGTCACCGTAAAATGCGGATACGGACTGTTCCTTCAATCAGATGAGACCTTATTTCGGCCATTAATGCACTCAAATAGAGTAAACTCGCTGGTCTTCATGGTCTTCCTGCAGAGTTATTTACCGCTGAAACCTGCAGTTACTGTAGATTTGTTCCTTGCACTCATACGGAAATTCTGGGAATCCAAAATTTTCTCAGAGAGTGAAAGAAAGAGATCATCGTTAAGATTCCAAAAAAGGGCACCCGTTTTGAGTGTGGCAATTGGAGGGGTATCTACATGATCCCTGTCGTTACAAAAGTAATAGCTAAAATTTTGCAATGAATCAAAGAACATCTCGAAAGCTCCATGTACAGAGAACAAGCTGCTTGCCGCCCCGGATCCTTTGCATTGAACA
Source organism: Hermetia illucens (assembly GCF_905115235.1). Lineage (NCBI taxonomy): Eukaryota > Metazoa > Arthropoda > Insecta > Diptera > Stratiomyidae > Hermetia > Hermetia illucens. The sequence continues at coordinate 140,857,953 of NC_051851.1, forward strand.
CATCAATACCTTACGAATCATTTTGGAACAATGCGCGGAATTTAGATCTTCGCTGCACCTACTCGTCATCAGTTTCGGTTTAACAGGGAGTGTACCTTTAGTGCTCTATGTAGGAGAAGCATTCCGGAGAAATTAATAGCTATTATCAGAGCGAAATATGATGCGCAAAACGTCACATGCTGCACCGATGTAAAGTCTCGGAAGGTCCAAAGTGGAGTCCGCCAGGGTTGCATTCTGTCATCAATATTATTTCTTCTTGTTATTGGTGACGTTCTTCATGCTGCTGATGATATCTTTCCTCAAACACCACCACAACCCTGCTGGCATTTGTTTGCTCCTTCACCGCGTCATAGACCCTGGGCAAATAGTTCTGGAGTTGGAAAGAGAGGCAAGTATGGTTGGATTGAAGATAAACATCAACAAAACCAAGGTTCTGAGTCTGATGGGTCATCGCGCTCTCCCTATTTGTATCAATGGACAGAGCATCGAAGGGATCGATCAATTTATATATCTAGGAAGCATGGTTTGTGCCGCATAGCTCAGTGGATAGAACATTGTTTATTACGGAAGGTCGCCGTTCAAATCTCGCTGGTGGCAGTGGGATTTATATCGTGACTTGACGTCGGATACCAGTAGATTCAGCTATGAATGAGTACCTGAATCAAATCAGGGTAATAATCTCGAACGAGCGCAATGCTTACCACATTGCTTCCTATAGGGTACTGTAATCCTATAGTGTACTGTTACAGTCTTGAATGAAGCGCTCTAACACACTTTAAGGCTCTGATCCAATATGGATTTTTGTGCCAATGATTATTACTGTTATGGTTTCTGCCGACGGCGGCACCGAGCTAGATGTTGCCTGATGCATTAGAAGCGCTCCATCCGCTTTAACTGTCCTGTCTGAAATCCGTAAATGCAGTTATCTCAACACCAAGATGAAGTTGAGACTGATTTGTGTCAGTGTCCTTTCTGAGTTGCTGTATGGGAGTGGCACATAGAAAGTGAACTCCATTGTTACTCAAAAGGTCTAAGTTTTCGTCGGCATCGTATCATCAGACCACGCTGCTCTAACACTATCTCAAATGAGCAACTTGGTCGGCCCACAGGCTTGGCATTCGTATGCGATGTGATAGGAAGACGGAAGTGACAGTGAACAGGTCACACATTAAGGAGGGGCGACAATTCTATTCCGAACTATGCCATGCAGTGGAATCCGTTCTCCCAAGATGGCCGACGAGTGGGTCGTCCGAAGGGCAGTTGGCGAAGAACAATAGAGGACGAGTGCAAGCGTCTCAGGCAGTCGCAACGAGTGCTGAAGCGAGCGATGGCGCATAGGTGTGGTTGACGCGCTATACCCCGCCAAGTGACGAAGGACAACGATATATATAAAGGTAGACAATCCCAGTAAATATCATGACTGTTGCTTGTGAGAGTGGACAATATTTTGTCCATTTCAGTTTTGAATTTTAAAGTCAAAATCAGCATGAACAATTTACAATTTACAAACGGTTTTTTTCTATATTCCAATGTTTCTTTATGATATCATTCGAGCAATCAAATGCTTGTATTTCAACAAAACAAACGCTGATTCTAGTCAACGAGATAAGCCCAACTGTTAGAAACGATGTCTGTCGTGCCAAAGACAACAATGCAATGAAATAGCGAAATGCCCATGCACATGTATATTTTTAGATACTTTTCACTTACAAACCAACGAATCCGCTCATATTTCCCATCCACCTCAGCATCTGTAACTGTCGGATGAAATTTTGTGGTCTTTGACTTCACTTCTTTCCAAGGAACATAACACTACAAAGGTTTCCTTCCTTCTATCAATCTATCTTCTGTGATGTCAATTGTGTCGATTTGAGGTGGGTTCGAGCTAGCAAAGACCGAGAAACGTGATAAGAACGTGACAAGCTCACTGAATCCACCGACAGACGACCACATTTTCTTACAAAGAGATTTTTTCTCCTTCAAAACATTGGTACATATACTGTCTGGGACTCAGCGTTGGAAAGCTTGAATGGTTTCTGCTGGTGAGATTATCGATCCAAGCGACCGTTGTACCCCCGTTTGCTATGGGAATCTGCTCAGGTTCCGTTCAGATAGAGTAAGTTTGTGATAAATCTCAATTAAAACACGAAAATCTCTTAGCTGTTGAATGAATAAACTGGATACGGATGAAGTAGATACAACGGAGATTCGCAAAAGTTCATTATATATGTATGTTTGGACTAGAGTGCGATTCAATTCCTGTGGATTGGAAGGTACCTAATTATCGGGTTTTACCGGAATTAGGGACAGTGAATACAATGAAGTATTCAGTCCCTGCATGGCTCGACACGACCACGTTACGAAACACTAACGTAGTCTAGACAAACTATAAACACATTAGCCATTATAACGTCCACATGCTATTTTTGTTCTGTTATTTCTAGAATGCTAGTGGTCCCGCATAGGACGACATCACGATTATCGCCCGCAAGACCATCACAGGTCATGGATTAACCACTTCTTAACTGAAAACCATTTGCTTCGTACACACACTTAGGACTGTTGTGTATCTTTCAATGGTCGCTCCATCTCCCTAGTTCACCTTTACTCCAGTGTTTTCCCAAAGTGTAGCACAAAAGCCGGTTCAAGTAGGAATAAGTTTATACACAGAATGTCATTGATCTCAAGCAACTCTTTCTGAAAGAAGATATATCTTGGAACATCTTTTGCCTCTATTTCGCGGTAATGTTCCCCATTTAATTTTCCGTATTTGGCTGTTACTATTCGCTCGAGTGAATGGCATAAAGTAACTGAACAGTGAAGAATGAGCTGGCTGTAGTGGGTGAAGGAAATCACAAACCAGACTCGTCTATAAATCTCTCAAACGAATGCCTCCAGAATGGAGATATTGCTAATTCTGTTCTGAAAATTCCGTTTATCACCGTTAATAATTCAACAAAAGTCAAGAGTACGGAAGATGACTTATATTAATGTGTGAAAACTTCTCATTACTACTGTGCTGATGGAGGCATAGCCTTTGGGATAGCACAAACTCTTCACTTGGAGCCAAGCGTTATAAGAAGGTGGAGGTAAGAAATCAACCACATCATATCGTTCGTGGATAAGATAGTCTTGGCCGCTCTTTGTGCGCTTTCATCCATATCGAGGGAAATTACTGGTTCTGAAGTATTCCCTGGCCAAGGGAGATGCGGAAGACAAGCAAAGTGGCACCTTTCGGGATCATTGTGTTGAACACAATGGTCAGCGCCTTGATGACCCTCCAGTTTTCGCTTCATACTCCACCCGAAGTTTATTGTAACGGAATCGGAAAATCTGATTTTGACACTAATTGGTTTCTCTATTACCTATCTTAGGGTGAAATAAATGCTATGAATGAATGGCTTGATTATATAGCAACGCGAGTGTGTAGCTGCCAGGGTATTTTGAATAACTGTTTAAAGAGCAAATTAGGGAACATTTTTCTGGTTCTGATTGCTCATGGGCAGACTAAACATAGTGTTTACTATCATTTCCTATAATTTCTTGGTTCTACATAAAATAACAACTTTTCAAATAGTTCCGTTGAGTTAATGGTATTTCCGGGTTAAATTGTAATTTGCATTGAGCTCCAATTAAAATCCAACTAGTTTCTACATATATTAGCTCTCAATGCCAATGAGGTTATGGATGCCTTCCTAAATAAGTGAGTGAAAAAGCTTTGCAAATGAACTGTGTGGTAGTCTTCTGTTCCACATAAAATTGAATTGCTAAACAACCTGGTCAAAAACAGGAGCTAGCCAATCATAAAGTAACTCTCTGCAATGATTATTAGAGGGAGTAGACAGGATGATTACATGTACATGGGTCAATATGCTGTAATTCGACGTCAGCGCGACAGTCAGCCGATGCCATACTTAACGAGAAGAAAGATAGTCAAACAGATTCCAAACAGATCCAAGTATGGTACGGTATGACGTCCAGGTCCTTGGGGATGTTAGCCTTTGTCGAAGAATTGCTGTGGAGTCCTAAATTCTCCTCGTATACTAGCTCGTCGGAGCTGTTGGCAAACTCTTCATGATGAGCTGCGTAGGCCAAGTAGAACAAAAGGCAGGATTTGCGACCACGAATAGTCAGCGTATGCCTTTATATTGGCCCTTCAGTGTCCTATGCCAGCGTTCCAGCATCCCATTGGATTGCAGATTGTTCGTAGTCGTTCGATGGCGTTTGAAGCTTAGGAGTTTGCCTAACTCCGAGAACAGGATAGATTCGAACTGCATTCCCTGGTCAGTAATGACTTCGTCCGGAACTCCAAAGCGTGTGATCCATTCCCGACGAAGGACCTTGGTACACGATTGTGCGGAAATGGCGGCCAGAGGTATTGCTTCAGGCCGCCGCATGAATCTACCGATGATTGTAAGGCAATACTTGAAGCCATGCGAATCGCGCAAGAGGCTAATGATGTTGATGTGGATCGTATGAAAACGATTTGTAGACCGAGCGAATGAGCCTACTTCCTTCTATACATGCTTGGTGACTTTACACTTCTGGCACTCAATGCATTGTCTGGCCCAGATCCTTATTCATTGAGGCCCAGAAATATTTTCTTGTGACCAGTCGATTCGTTGTCCGAATGCCTGGGTGCGCAAGATCGTGTACTGAATGGAATACTTCCTTGCGAAAAGCGGCGGCAATATATAGCCTAGGGCCCTTTTCAGAGGTCTCGCAGACTATTTCGGAGGTTGAACCGAAAAGGGGAAACTTTCAAAATTTGTATTTGGAATTGTCCCTGAGGCTCTAAAGCACTCCGTCATCCTTCCGCGCCTCGGAGATTGCCTAAAAATCGACCGTGGCAGGGTTTTAACCTCTGAAGTGCGTGACAAAGCGTCTGCGTCTATATTGTCCTCACCACACACGTGCTGGATGTCTGAGGTAAACTGGCTTCTGAAGTTCAGATACCGAAGTTGATGAAGGGATGTTTTGTCGGGTTTCTGGTTAAAAGCGAAGGTAAGAGACTTGTAGTCCGTGAATACTGTGAACAGCCTGCCTTCTAGGGAGTATCGCAAATATTTTATTGCCATGTACGGCTAATAGTTCACGATCGTAAGTGATGTAGTTCTGTTGAGCTAAATTCAATTTCCTGGAAAAGAAGCTCAACAGCTGTCAGATCTGATTCAGCTTTTGGGGAAGGGCAGCACCTACTGCGATGTCCAAGCATCGACGAATACGGCTCGTATCTGATTGGGGGAATGCCATGAGTGTAGTGTCCGTGCTGTCGATTGGTTAGCTCAAATGCCTGGACGGCCTCTGTAGACCACGCAATCATGCGGGAGTCTTTGGTCTTCGATCCAGACAAAAAGGCATTAAGGATCGCCTGATGTTTAACATGCCCAAAAGCCTTCGCAGATTCTTCACTTGTTTTAGGTTGTCAAAAGTCTGTAATGGCCTGAATTTTGTTTGAAGCCGGGTAGATTTCCTCAGGGGAAATTGTGTGGCCTAAAAACTTTACGTTAAGTACAAGACCAGCCTCAGGGAGACGTTGAAAAATACATTTGAGATGTTCAAAATGATCAGACTCTGAAGAAGAGCCGACCAAAACATCATTCAAGTACAGGAAAGAAAAATTAAGGTTTCGCAGGACAGAGTGGATAAACCTCTGAAAAGTTTGCTCCGCATTGCAGAGACTAAAACGCATCCATGTGAACTTGAAGAGTCCGAAGATTATGTATATTGCGGTTTTCGGAATATACAGCTACACGGATTTTATGGTGCGCTTTGGCTAAGTCCACGGCAGTTAGCGAGGTTGTGCGCAAACTCGTGGATGAGTGGTATAGGTGCGGTCTAGTATGGTCTGAGCATTCAGACGTCTGTAATCGCCGTATGATCTCCATTCGACGTTGGGCGTTGGGACCATGAATTGATGGTCATGAAAGGCTGACAGTACAGCAGGTAGCAAGTTTTCCTGAAGACCTGCCAAAGTCCTAGACTTACGTCTACTTGCCCGTAGCTGTAAGTGTGTATGGTTGAGGAGTTTGACACCGTTAGTTTGAGTTGTCGAGGAATCAGTTTCTGATTCCTCGATACCGGGAGAAATGAGACGTCTGTGCCTTTGTCGACCAGGTAAGGCGCAAGGGATCATATATTGTTAGGTGGCGTGGAGCTGCCTTCTGGGTAACCACCGCCGGAGCTCTCAATGAGTTCAGTTTTTTAAAGTACGATCTGGTACACTTCTTTGTTTTGTTGGTAAAGATGCGGTGATACAAGCAAATTACAGGACTCGTTGAAGTACCCCACGGCGACTACCCGATCGCCCATTTCAGTTGGAGGAATGCAAACGAGTTCGGAACCTACCTCCTGAACGCCAAGTTCCGACTGTAGCCACTGTCTGCTGAAGCTTAGAAATGTTGTCCGTAGCCTCCCACGACACTTCACTGACCACGGGGCGCGCATGCATGTCGTGGATTTTGTCAGCAGTGTTTGCTAACACCTCTAAAGATCCGGAGTCCGCACAAGCCAAGATCGCCTGGGTGCTCTCTGGTAGCCACTCCAATCACAGCGACTTCAGAAGTTTAACCACGACCTTATCCCCACAGTAGTTGGCTCGGGGAACGGTCGCCCAAGGCGATGATTCAGCTTTGCTGACTCACTTACCGACATGAAAGTCCTGAGGGTTTAACGTGAGTACCTGACGTGTAGGCATAATCCCACAGTCCTCCTCGGACACAGATTGATTTTGGGACCACAATCAGAGCCCCGCCATGACTGGCACAGCGGCGCTGGTATATACTGAGTGCAGGCTGAGCATTCATACCAGTGGATGCAAGGCCTATTAACACCTCTGCCGCAATTAAGGGGTACGGCGCCCAAGTTGTACAGCGGAACTCCACGCTCGAACTTCGAGGAGCTCTGCCCGCGATGTAGGCATAACCGTAACCACCATGAAGCTCTCACTAGGGGGCAGACCTGAACACTTCCCTAGAACGTCGGCGACGAGTCCAATTGACTCCTCGTCCAGGCCAACGAGTGCGTGATTGAATCACCTGGCATCAGTAGTGATGCCCGCAAGCGCGAATTGCGCCTAAAATTGTCGGAACCAGGCCTCCGGGTTATATAAATGGTTTCGCCCGTACCGCCACTGCGGTCACGGGGGATGTGGAGGCCCCGGAAGCGTTGGCCGCGCTGTTATCAAATCACATTTCCGAAATAGACGGATTTACTTTGAGAAAACGAAGAGTCGTCCGAACCCCACAACGAGCGAAAAACGTGAAAATTTATCACGACCGCAACTCACCCCCGGAGCGGAACCACTCAGGCACCAGCGAAACGCCGGAGGCGACAGCCTCCCCAACTTTTTTCTTTTTAAAAAAAAACTCTGTGGCTTAAGGTTTTTTTCTTTACAAAGGGAATGAACATTTAACTAATTGAATAATAATAAAAACACTTATGAAATCTGCGACTCGACTGCAGGGTTCGGCGGAATGGGCGCAGTCGTGACTTTGATTCGCTTAATATTCTCCCAAAATTCCAGGTTCAGACGATTTTTCCTTGGAATGCTGGTTGGCCCACGAAAATGGCAGCGATGTCGATATTGTTGATGTTTTCTGCTGACGTTATTTTGGACGGACTTCAGCTAGCAACTCCACACAACAGTGTCTCCACAAACTCATGAAGATGGAAACAAAGGGTTGTATCTCGCTTTGAGAAATCAGGCCGGGGCCGAGGCACGGATTTTGGAATCCTCACCAGATTCATGTTTCGCCACGAAGAAAGGCAGGCTCTTCACTTCACCTGGTGGTCTTCTGGTGGTGTCTACGGTGCGGTCAGCCAGATAGGATAGTACAAAAATTCCCTTAATGAGAGGAACTGGAAACCTGACTGCGGCCGGTGGGTCGAAAACGAGAGATGAAGTTTCCTTCTACCGCAAAGGAGAAGGGACTGGAGGGTTGCCTGTCAGAACTTTTTCTTGCGCCGAATCGGAATCGGAAGAAAGGGAAGCTGATGATGTGGATGCAACTCTAATTCTGGTATGTGGAAAGATATCCATTCAGCCCGTACACCATGGACCTGGGAGGGTTCCCAACCGACGACAACGGAAGGCACTGCAAAAGAAGGCGAAGTTTCCTGGTTATGAGGACATGGGTGTTGTTACACCACCAAGTGCGGCGATATGCACAGAAATCAGCCGCAAAAATCGAAATTTTCGGTGGAAGGTGAGGCCAAGCTGGTAACCCCGGGGAGATCCATACTGAATGCAGTAGACTTTTCAGTTAGCGGTGGTATTCATATTAGACAACTCTTCTGTCTAGAAACACAAAAGTTGGTCAAATTAACATGCAGCATGTCAAAGCCACTTTCTATCTACTGGCAGCAAGGCTGGCAAAATTTCAGCACTGTCCTTATATATTTCTGGTGGAAGAGCTATGGGTTTGTTTGAAATAAATCTGTGGTAATGGATCAGTAAAGGAGACTAGGATCTTCTCTGATGAGAGAACCTCGAGAACGAGTGCCTCCGTCCTGATGTTAAAATTGTTAGAGGCAACCACGCTGAGAAAATGCTGTTCCAGGACCTGGTTGCGGTCAACTTACAACAAAAAGAAGAGAAACATGATAGTCGCTTCTCATTACTTACCCTATGATTCTTTGTAATCTTCGCCGACGCAAAAGCTAAGGGAGCTGGTAGTGTATGCAGAATCAACTGGCCTTGAACTGTTAATAAGTTGTGATGCGAACGCTTAGCATATTTGTTGAGGCAGTAGCAAATGCAATCCTAGAGGAGAGAAGTTGTTTGATTTTATTACTTCGGCTGGTCTGGTGATCGCGAACGTAGGGTATGCCCCTATATTCATGGGGTCAAGAAGAAGTGAAATAATTGATCTATTAATCTGTACTTCAAAATTTTTGGAGTTGATTAGAGACTGGCGAGAGTTGGATGAAGTTTTACTCTCAGATCACCGTTTCTTAGAATTTAGGCTGATTATTGCAGGCGAACAGTCTATAATACAAAGACGAAGTCCGAGGAAAACGGATTGGACAAAATTCAATCAGCTTCTTGACAAGAAAGTGGACCTCCATAGGCGCCTAAAACCCTCTTTTGGCGATAGAAGATCAATTGGGAACCCTTAAATGCATGCTTTTAAAGTGATTTGAAGAGGCTTGTCCTATTTCCCAAGGCCAACGCGGTAAAAGGGTTCCATGGTGGAACTGAGAACTGCAAAGATTCAGGAAATCAACCATACGAGTTTTAAATACTGCTCGCAAAATCAATAACAATGAACGCTGATTAACCTTCTGAAAGCAAGAGGCTTGTTAAGCTTTCGAAACGAGGCTCTTTTAGAGCGTATTGCGAGGAACTGGAAGGTGAAAGGGAGACTGTGCAGAGTCCATAGGATGAGTCGGCCAGGTTGGACTCTCTTGGAATAACTGATGATACTTTCACAAACTCCAAAGTTGAGTCTCTTGGAAGTACACAACCCAGGGGAGCAGGGACGAAGGGAATTGGCGGTTTATGCAAACCTTTCAACAAAAAGGTGTTGCAAGGGAAATTGGGACACTGCAAGAGCGGTTGTTACCAATGAATAGGTGAGAGCTGCTTTACTTACCCCTTCAAAGCACCTGGCATGGATAGCATCTACCCAGCGATGCTAAATGAGGGTCTAGAGTATTTAGAGCGACGTCTAAAAAATATTTTTCTAGGATGTCTTGCTCTGGGCTATGTGCTTGTCTCTTGGCAGGTTAAGATAGTCTTCATACTTAAGGCTGGTAAAGGTGACCATTCAAATCCAAAAAATAGCTTAACATCATTTTCGATAGAATGTCTGAAGAGACTGGTTGAGCGTCATATTGGCGAGAACGGGCTAAAGTCGCATCCAGTACAGGGAAACTAACATGCTAACAGCGTAGAAAGTTCAGTGACTCCGCTCTTCATTTTTTCGTTTCAAAGATAAAGGACTTTGAAACTTTGAAAGGCGAGTATGCGATGATGTGTTCGTGGACATTGAAGGATCGTTTGGCTGTGCGCCCTTCCAAAAGCTCTATGAGGGCGCGAGACAGCATGGCGTTAATGAAACTTTAATTAAGAGGATCTGCGAACGCAGAGATTAATGTGTGCGGAAGTAAGTTTTGATTGCCATCTATTAACGGACTCGACGAAAGGCTGCCTTCAAGGGAATATGCTGTCGCTACTTCTGTAAGGTATGTTGATCGACTCACTTCTACGGGAACTACAAAATCTGCCAATACACGCTGAAGGTTATGTGGATGACGTAGCGCTACTAGTTGTTGGCCGAAATCTTGCAACGCTGTGTAGAAACATGAAACGCGCCAATGATTTGATTGACAGTTGGTGCCTCAGGCGTGCTTTCTTTGAATACAATTAAAACCACAATGGTATTATTTACAAAAAGCAGAAAACTGTATGGTCTCTGTATTCCAGAGATGAGGGGTACAACTCTTCAACTCTCCGAAGAAGTGAAATATCTCAGAGTTATTTTGAAAAAGGAGCTTCTTTAGAACAAGCATGTAGAGGTAAAAAAGAGAAGAGGTTTCATAGCTTATGGATTGTGTAGGTGGAGCTTTGGCTCGATATGTGGACTTAGGCCTATACTATATATGATATATATTGCTATCATTAGACCTATGTTCGCTGGTGCATCATTGGTGTGGTGGGTTAAGGTGAAACGAAAGAGTTTTCGCTGTAAACTAACCATACTGTAAAGAACTGTGTTTGGATATTACCGGCGCTATGACCACGACATCCGGTAGGGCGGAGCTCTAGATGCATTATTCAGTTTGCAGCCCTTGGATTTGTTTATTCAGAGCACTGCAATGAAAGCAGCTCATTGGCTAATTCGATTAGATCTATGAGGAAATAATGGACGCGGGGGACAGAACATTAATAATAATAATAATCGTTGGCGCAACAATCCATATTGGATCAGGGCCTTGAAGTGTGTTAGAGCACTTCATTCAAGACCGTAACGGTACACTAGGAGGCAATGTGGTCAGCATTGCGCTCGCCCGAGATTATTACCCTGATTTGACTCAGGTACTCATTCACAGCTGAGTCGACTGGTATCCGACGTCAAATCACGATACAAATTCCACTGCCACCAGTGAGATTTGAACCGCGACCTTCCGTATGACAGCCTAGTGCTCTAACCACTGAGCTATCCGCACATCCGGGGACAGAACATTGGAGGAGTTATTAGGAAAACTGAATCCAGTTTTCGCACATTCTACTGTTTCACGGATCCCCATACATCTGTTTGATAGAAAACATGAAGTTATCTTGAAACGAAGAGAAAACTAGCATGAACCAGAAAGATGCATGTAAGGATATACTGACGCCTTCTACACCGATGGCTCAAAAATAGAACAGGGTTCTGGAACAGGAGACAAGTCGGATTTTCTCTTGGGACAATGAGGAGTCTTTCAGGCAGAAGTGTATGCGATCCTAAGGGCGGCACTTGGATGATTGATCAGCTATTGAAGGACGGGTGAATTCCAATCTCTACCGATAGTTAAGCTGCATTGAGGGCGTTGATCACTTTGATCACTTTCAAAATTGAGTGTAGAAATCGAATGAACGCTGTTCCTACATTCAATACGATGGATCTACTCTGGGTACCCGATCATTGCTGTGTAGAGAAAAATAAAAAATGCTTTAGCAAAAGAGGTTTCAATTTCCGCAATACTCGGACCAGAACCGGCAATTGGGTTGTCAGTAGCTTTGGCTAATGTCGCTATCAAAAACTAGAAACAAGCTTCCCATAATGATAAGTGGCTGAGCCTTAATGCTATTAAATACATCAAACTTTTCGATGGTAAATGACCAAAAGGCAGACCTAAACAACGGTGGCTTGATACGCTGGACGGGGATTTGAAAGCCTCGAGATTGCACCCAGATCAGGCATTCGATAGAGCCAAATGGCGAAGCCGATCACGACGAGCCGACCCCGCTTGTAAACGGGACAAAGGCTGAAGAAAAAGAAGAAGGAGAAGAAACTTTTCCTGTCAGAACCAAACAAACATACGACAAAATTTATCCGGTCGAAAAGCAGAAAGAAGTATTGTGGGCATTCTGACAGGCCATAATACACTAATTGGGGATATGTTCAGAATACGAATTATCCAAAATGATAAGTGTCCATCCTGTAATGAGGAAGTGACACCAGACATCAGGTGCAGCGGATAGCATCACATCTACTAACGGAAGTCCTGCAATACATAACATAAATGAATCTGGGATATTCTGTTAAACGGAGAATCGAGTACAATGAATCACCAGGTTCTAAGTGCTCAGAGGTTTTGCCACTCCCCCACCTTAAACACATTCACGCATACAAGTCTTCATTAGGGTATTGTAGCAGTAGTATCCCATGTTGTAACTCGTAATATACGTACAATTTACCCGATATTCAACCGATAAAATCACTTTAAGAATAGTAATTTGTCGCGAAAGAGGCAACTTTCACCTACTATAGCTTTGTTAATAAAAATAGCATAATTCAACTTCATATTACTGCAATTTCGCGAATCTGGTATGAACTTAAGAGGGTTCGTAGTAAATTTTCAAAATATAATTCTGTATTATTATTTAATATATTTGTATCACAACTGAGAGTATATAGATACTATGTGCATCGACCATCATAATTCTTTCAAGTTTTTTTTTGGTTAGTTTGTCACCAATATTATTTCTTCTGGCGTAATTCATGCTGCCTTGTTCGCCATTTTTCCTCTCGAATACGCTTATGCTGTTTGCTCTCGCACCGAACCATTGATACTGGCCAAATGGCTCTGGACAAAGAGGCACTGAAGCCAAGCACCAACAAAACCAACGTTTTCAGTCTGATGAATCATCGCAGTTTCCCTATTTGCAGACTGTTCTGTGCTAGTGTTCTTTCTTTGTTGCTAAGTGGGAGTTGCAGATGAAAAGCGACCCCCACTGTTACTCAAAAGCTCCAAGCTTTGGTCAACACCGCTCTGCGTCGTATGATCGGAGCACAATGGCCTGATACTTTCTCAAAGGAACAACTGCACCTGGCCCCTATACGCACTGTGATCGGAAGTCTAAAGTAGCAGTGCATAGGATATACATTAAAGAGTGGCGACAATTGCATTGCTGGCTACGGCATGCAGTGGAATCCACTCTCACAAAATGACTGACGAGTGGATCATCTCAAGGGGTTTGGCGTAGAACAGTAAAGAAGGCGTGCAGGGATCTCAGGAAATCGTGAGAGGAACTGAGGCGCTTTGCAGGTAACCGCGAACGATGTCGGGTATGTGTAGTTGGCGCGCTATGCTCTTCAAAGAGGTGACTGGAAATCACATGTAGCACCAGGTGAGTATTTTACAGCCTTTCGTCTTACTAGTAAACCGATTATGTTACCTTATATCACTTTGATACGACATCATCCGTTATGTTAGATAAATACTCCTAAAAAGACAATGTAAAGAGGTTCATCTCCGGAGGCATTGCTAGATATTGTGTTGTGGAAGAAAAGCATTGCATATATTAAACGGTCTTCAATCACTTGCGCGTGAAACATTTCGCGTATTTATTCCGGTGTTAAAGTCTTGTAACGAAGCATGGAATCTTAAAGCACATACAAGAAAACTCTCTGGGTGCAATCGATTCGCACGCCAGTGAGGTACCTAGTACCTAACCCGCGTATTTGCAATGGCATTTCGTGTCGTCTAGAAACCCAATTGGCCCTTCCTGTATATAGTCTTCTTGGATACACTAAATGGTACGTTAACTTCCTTTCGCGGACTATAGGAAAAATGTGCAAGCAATTGACATACTCTTAATTTCAGAACATGGAAAGTGAAATTTACATAAGGCTATTTTCATTTATTATACAATAAAACCTGTTGACTCACTGACTGACTGACTGAAGCACAGAAATTGACAGTCTTTATTGATTGAGATCATTTAGTATATCACTTTTATTGATTCCTGGCTGTCTCATTAAGCGCTCAGTCCAGCTGACAGCGCCATTACTCCAAGACTTTTGTTTATTAACGCCTCACCTTTTTCTAAACCATTGACCGTATTATGCAAGCTGCCAAAGAAACATCACATTAAAAACTCATTTTCAAAACACCCGCCGAATTGTTCCGTTGGCGAATACTCTAAAGTATTTTGCCAAATTCATTTAGCATCAAAGAGATGAGATGGAGCTGGGATGCGACGATGATGCCCGTCAAACTTTTCCTTTCTAATCTTGGATCTAAGGCTTCATAGCGCCTCCGTTATTTCGCTATTAAATTCACTTTCACCCAAAAGTCAGTCAGTCATTCGGCACTATGAGTGTGTACACTGCACCATTGTTTGCTGTTTTTGTAAGAGTACTTAGCTCGTGCAAACAATTATGAGCACATTTCGTAGATTCTTCTTCGAGGCCTTCTGAAAGCAAGTTAAGAAGAGTCTGTGGGATGGATAAACTAATCTTTTTTTGAGCGCTTAGTGTGGACAAAGTTACGACGATTGGATCTTTAATCATTCTTAGTTGCTGAATATGATGCTTTGCTCGGTGCATTTTTTCCCTTGGTCATCTAGCTTAATGTTCGCGAATTGTCTTCCTCAATTGTTTCGAATCCGCAACAGACAATTCCAGCCAATCACCGGAGAAATCATAACTAATTTTTTTGCTGTGATATTAGATCTTCTCACCCGCGAAACTTCCTCAAAAACACAATGAATCTCAAATTGACCCCTTTGACATATCACTTGAATGGAGATTTCTTTGGATTGAAAGGCGAGATATTAGCCATTACTCGAGAAATCCACAATGCGCTTGATTCGACGCTATTAACTAAGTTTAACTTCTCAAGCCCAAGATATCTAAAAGGTGTCAATAAAGATTTTTTTTGGCTCGGATAAGCTCTTAGATGGGTACTTAGCAGTTTGATTAACGACCAGCTGCGGTTTGAGAGCTGGCCCTCAATTCGATTCGATCGTTATGTGTGAATGGTGTTTATGGGTTCAAAGATGAATGAAAGCTCGCTCCTGGTTATTTTTGAGACGTCATTGCTTGTGGTCTTCCTTTCTTACTATTGTTATGCTTGCTTTCTAGTTATGTTTTAATGAATTCCCATTCAGAAGAATGTACGTTTTATGATTTTGATGCGTCCAAACTCGTTTCTATGCACGAGATGTAGAGTTCTAACAGCTTTACAAAGGGATACCAAACAACTTAATACCAACTTTCATTGATAAAAGCAAAAAATGACAGCCTTAAGTGCTTAAACTACTACTCTAAGCCTGCTAATAATTGATTGAACGTTTAATATAAAATTCCTGTATTATTGACGAAAAAACATTAAGCATGAATCTGGGATGACGACGTGTGAGAAAGGGAAGGGGATGGAGCGCTTCAGTACAGGACTTGTATATCGGCACTGTGAAGCCGATTTCAACCTTTGACACTCTTGAGCTCCTTGCAAATAAATCAGTTGTACAATAGTGGCTCAATTTTTTAAACTCAGCAATTTGAAGTGGTCAAATGGATCTTTGACATCAGCAACCAGGCTGGTAATCGAGGGGAATTAATACTCCAATTGCGTTCTCTGGTGCTAAACTCCGATGGGCAATTAGAAATAGGACAACTTGAGTCAATGGATACTAGAGAAGAAAGAATAGAAACCAGATGAGCAATTCTGAACCTGAAGAGCTGAGGACGATATCAAGCCACATCAATTGTCTCTGAAAAGAGTATTCTCGATGATAGGGGGAAACTGCAAACTTCGCCTCACTTGGGGGAAGATTACAGGCGGCAGACATGATGCGCACTGAACCAAGTAGTTTTCAGAGGATACTAGGATTCGAGGCTTAAACCAATGAAATTAAATTAATTAATCCCAAGTGCAAAGTAGTGAACAAACTCGCATCAGGAAGAAGAATAAAGGTAGTACTGAAGAAAATATTTGGATCCTTTGAATACCTCATATACATAATTCACAGAGAGAACAATTATAAGCGATTATTTTTGGTTGGATTTGCTTACAAATCACCACTACCAAAAAGCTTTTTGAAATTTCGTTGTTACTAAAACATCAACAACATCTCAAATACGGACTAACCTTACGGCTAACGCTTGATTTCTGGAATATGTATACGCTCTTCGAAAACGATATCAAGGAGTCCAACAATATAACTAGACACTTTGGGCTTAAGTGAAGTAAGATGGTATTATCCTGGACAGTATACTTTTCCCTCTTGAGGCACTGCGATTTTGTAATCTGGAGAGCCTAGTGGTAGTAAACGCGAAACCAGTGTCAAACTATTACTGACGACTACCGGTATCATCACCTGGAAATCGATTTTCGACAGTATCCGGGTTAAGGAACATCCAAATTGGGCAGTGCTACGCTCCAACAGAGATTTCCGAGCTAGTCTGTAAGGCTGCTTTCTACGCGGATTTACACGCATTTCAAGAAAGGTTTGCCAAAGATGACATTGTGGACGTGATAAGTGATCTGAATGCCGGTGTGCCAAAGTAACCTGTGATAACACTTTGCTCCTCCATGTGATAGGAAGTATAGTCTTGGTAACAAAAATGATGAAAGGTTTACACACTTTTACAAGTTTCACGGTATCATTATCAGCGGCACACTTTACCAGCGCAGGGCATGCCACAATGTCAGTTTTGTTTTGACGGCCGGTTTTAAACGTCTAATCGAATCGATCATGTCGCAATCAGCAGTACATTTACGAGTTGAGCGAATGGTGATATCGGCCTCGACAAAAACCATCTCTATCAGTTCGAAGAAGAAGAGAGCGTCGGCTTTTCCAAATCAATACGGGCCATTTCCGCGATTCGGCTGCCATCCAAGAGTACCTCTGTCCCAAACGCGGATCAAGTTGTCGGTCAGGTGCCAAAAGGCCACTACTTACCAAGTTGACTGTGGAAACGTTACTAAAGCTCCGCTATCATGAAAAAATACGAGATGCATAGATGAATGAACCAGAAGTTGCACCAAAAAGCAGCGATTTCCCTAGCGTATATCGCATCACAGAAATTTGCAGGTTGTCGTTAGGCAATGATGAGTAGTTGAAAAGGTGGAAAGAAAACTTTATCACGATTCTGAATAGTATAACCTCCAGTGAAGTTCAGGCCTCTTGTGATAGTATTGTTAGTCACCGTAAAACACAGATATGGACTTCTCCTTCAAACAGAAGTGAAATTATCGTTGTCAGCACCGCACACGAACACAGTAAAGCCGCTTGCCCTAACGGTCTCCTTGCGGAACTCTTCCGTGCGGCCCCTACGGTCTCTGCAGAATTGTTACTTTCATTCATAAATTCTGGAAATCGGAGATCTTTCCCAATGAATGGAAGTAGGGGATAATCGCTAAAATTCGTTTAAAGAAGAACACTCGGCAACTGGAGGGGTAAACCTTGTACCACCCACACTAACCGCCTTAGGATCGTCGTGGGGCAGTGTAAGTAATTTAGATCATCGCTCCACTTGCTCCTCATCGGTTTCGAAGTGGTTTTCAAAAGCATCAATAGAGTGTGTATCTGGGATACTCAACAGAGGAGGGGCATACTGAAAAAACTAATAGCTATTATTAGAGCGATATATGATGGTGCGAAATGTTACGCGCTGCATCAAGGTAAAATCTCCAGAGTAGAGTCCGTCAGAGTTGCAGCTTATCAGCGATAGTGTTTTTCTCGTTATCCGTGACGTTGCTTATGTTATTTTTCCTCAAATACCTCGACTACACTTATGACATCTGCTTGTTCTCGCACATAGTCATGCACTTTGGCTCCGGATTTGGCAAAGTAGTTGGAGTTGGATTGAAGATAAATAATAACGAAACCAAGGTTCTCTGTTTGGTCCAATCTTCCTATGTGCGCTAATGGGTAGGACATCGAAGGCGTTGATCAATTTGTTTCTGCCGACATGGTCGACAAAAAATTCGTGTTTGTTACTTTGTCTAAAATTCGGAAATCCAAGTATCTTAACAAAAATATCAAGGTAATGGTGTTCCCCGCCAGTACTATCTCTCTGTACTACATGGAAAGTGGCCCGCTCCAAGTTTCGATCAATTCATGCTTGCGTTCTCTGATCGAGGTATCCTGGTTCAGGAAAGCAACTAATGAAGAATTTGGTAGGCGCACAGGCAGGGACGTATTCATCAAGTAGCAGAAGTGGTGGTGGATAAATCACACATTTGAGAAGGCGATAGCTCCGATGGCAGACGAATAGCCCGCCGCAGAACTACGTAGCACACAACAGTGGAGGATTACAAGCTTCTCGGGAAATCATGGAAGTAGTTAAAACATATTTCTGGGAACCGAGAGCGAGAGCATTAAGTTTGGTTAAGCATCTGGCATTTTACACTATTTCTCGTATATCACACTATAAAAATGGCAGATAGTTTCCTTAGATACATTCTTAGCTGATGTTGTCAGCCCTGTAAGCCTTCTCAAAATCCATAAGGAATAGACGGAACGGGATGCAACCTCCACATATCTAGATCACAATTATCCAATGAATGTTGATTTGTGCATTGTTAGAGATCCAAAGCCAACACAATCTACTTCCTGCCAATTAGACTCGATCTGCACTTTCAAGAGTGCTAGGATTACATTAGTTACTATTTCTATTATGTCGAACTGCAGATGAGTGCTTTTATTGGGAATCTTGCCGATAATCTCCTTTTTCCACTCCCGAAGCAAAGGATTTCGTGGGACGGTAGCAAAATTGTTATTTGCGCGCCTCTGGTTCCATAGCCAGCACAACGGTGAAATTCCTTTTGTCACGATGCACGATATCTGCAACTTATCATAGTATTGGGGTTCCAGCGCGTGGCGGTCGCCTCCGCTCGCAGTAACTAGCAACTTGACCCCCACTTAAGATTAAGGCACGTTGAGCAACCGACTACAGAATGCCTTACGATAAATTGGACATCTGGGATTTTGAAGGAGATTTGTTTCAATTATCAAAAAAAAAAGACAACCACCCACCCAGGATATCGAGCATTTCTGTCGTGTTAGCTATAAGGGCGGAATATTATCAACTGATGGGCCACAACGGACCAGATTGCAAGCATAATAAATTGCCCACCCCACTGCCTGCCACTGGAATTTTGCCTATCGGCACCACAGAACCTAAAGAGGCGATAACGCCTACGCAACTTGGGAAAGACACCAAACCTAAGGATAATGTAGCTGAGTTCTCAAAAGCAAACAGCTAGGACCCACCACATTGATTAAGGAGTTCCTCAATCGGAATACTTGCTAGCGATTAGGCGGTTCGTTGTCCGAATGGCGTGCACCGAAAGAAATGCTTCCTTACGAAAAGTGGCCGTAACATATAGTCTAGGTTCCTTCTCGGATATCTCGTAGCAAATAAAAGGTGAGCCGAAAACAGTAAAATTCCTGGAACGTGTATTTGGAGCCTGACCGCGGACTCATCTGCGTCATCTTTCTAGGTAGTAGTGATAGTCGAAAAATCAACTGCAGCTGGGATGCTGATCTCTGAGACCCAGGATAAAGCGTCAGGGGCAAAGTTCTCTTTCCCGGGCACTTCTTGAATATCCGAATTAGATTCGCTTATGAAGATTAGGCGCTGGAATTGGCGAGGGTACACTATCTTCGGTTTTTGCCGTAAGACAAATGTGAGAAGCTGAGGTCCGCGAAAAATGTGAACAGCCTACCTTCAAGGGGCAAATGGAAGTATTGATGATCAAATGCACAGCTAGTAGTATAGACTCCATGAGTCCAGAAGGAGTGCAAATTGATGTCTTTGAAATATCTTCGGGAGATACAGTTATTTGGTGGTATACCTTCAGATCTAAGGTAGAGAAAGCACGTCAGTTTGCTAAGTAATTTGTAAATTCTTGGATGAGTGGAATGCGGTATCGGGTCTGTACTCTCCACAAGGCCACCATTAGGTGGCGAACGAGTTTCTGGGGTAATATAGGACGCATCTTCAAGAAAATTGCGGAGCCAGTACTTTTCAGCGATCATGCTTAACTGAATGAGACATACTAAATGCGGTTGTCGGAATGTTGTGATAATTTTTGGAGGAGTGCGCGAAAACGTGGATTGGCATGACACTCAAAAATAAGCAAGAAGGTTGGCTTGGCAGCTTGAAATTTTCCTTGACGACCTAAGAGAGGTTATGGTATCTATCAGGGGCCTATGTTGCATATCCACCAGTGGTATGGGCTACTCTACTCCAACACGAAAAGTTGGTTGGATTGTTGAAATTACCATCCTGTTCATTTATTATGGTATCCCATAAAGATTTTGGAGCGCATTCACAATATCGTTGAAATACCCGAAAATTAAGTCGCCTTTATAAGTACTGTGGCATTACGGACGTTGTAAATGATGCGTTCAATTATGGAATAGAGAAGCACCTGTCTCTCTGCATTACGTTCCTCGATCTAGAAAAGGTGTTTGGCTACGTAACCCATTTCACGTCAAAGCTGATCTCTAGCAACTTGTCTAAACATTGAATGATCGCCTCATATAGTACAAGATATGTTTAGATGGTCAAAAACAGTATTCTTGATGGTCGGTCCTAATGAAACCAATCCTACCTTTTTAACTGACAGCAATTTCCAAAGGACTGAGCGATCAAAATACCTCGAATCGCGTTTTTTAACCAATGGTGAACGATGCCATTAGACTGTTTTACATATCAGTGAACATTCGATAAGTTAGTGCTTCACAATTGGAATCCCTTATGAAGGGTGCATCCATGAACGTCCCAAATACAAAATCTATCGCAGGGACTATCGCCGTGTCCTCTTCAATGGGACTAAGCGACCAGCGCTTACCAAATACAATGAACGCCTCTTCGCGGATCAATGTCATGACACGCTGTAATCAGGCTCGAAATGAGGATATTCTAGATTGACATATTTTCGTGGATCGTGGAAAAATTAGAAGAGAGACGTCTTCAATTGTTATGCCATTCGCGCTGATAATAGCTCGCCAGATAAGATTGGCTTGAAAATCGATGCGAACCAACTCAAAGCACGACTAAAACTGCGATGGCTTGGTACGCATGATGGTGATTTAGGGATCTATCGACTCCACGCGAATCGAACCTACGATCAGAATAAATGTCGAATCCGACCCAGACGACCCGAAATCATCAATAATGCGTCTCTTCTCAATTTTTAAAGTTTTTTGTGAAACAAATACTTAGTAAAATCGATTCAATGTCTGTCTGTCTGTCACACCCGATTTACTCGGAAACGGTTAAACCAATTGTCACGAAATTTCATGAGAAGGTGTGGTCTGTGAATTCCTTTGCATATAGCAAGTGGCGCCATTTCGTGCTGAGTTTAAGGAGAAGCTTTCCATACATGTGAGAGGGGGTGTAAGAGCATCGAAAGAAAAATTCAAGGCACAATATACAATTTACGAAAAGAACTTAATTTGAACAGATATCGATATGGAGAGTATTTTGAGGCCTGGGCACCATATAGATGCAGCTTCATGATTTTTTTCAGATTTTTCGGTAGGGTAGTTTCTGAGAATGACTCCATTAAAGAAATCATCACTTTCCACCCCTCCCACTCCCCGCCTTTTTAACCAAGCTCAAAACTAAGATCGGCTTCGAAAAGCACTAATCGAGACCTTTCATTTGATACCCCACATGCCTACATTTGGTGAAAAAAATGTTTACACCCCCCTTTTAGATGTAAATCTCAACGTAGGAGTATATCACTCACTACATATCTGGGGGTACCTAGGTCCCACCTTCTCACCAAATTTCGTGCCAATTGGCATAGTAGTTTCTGAGAAAAGTGCCTGTGACAGACAGACAGGCAGACTGTAGACCTGACCTTTGTCAGCCCTTCGCTCGCGCGTGGTATGTCCTGATGAGTCAGCGAACGCTACACCCACAGCGATCACCAGGCAATCTTCTTTGAGACATATGTCGAACCTCAAGGCAAAGATCTATCATGCCCGAAACCGAAAAAGATTTCAGGCTGGTCTGCAAAATCTTTGGATGAGCAGACCTTCATAGAGGTGTGGTTAGATCAACCTGATAATGCAGGCGCCTCTACGGAAAGAGCCGTCCAACTGGCTCAATGTATCGCCAAAGCATGTGACGCGTCCATGCCAAGGAGGTGCTCATTCCCCCGTAGAAGACCAAACTACTGGTGGAGTGATGAACTGACTGCCACCGAACCAGAAGAGCGGCTCAGAGGGCGGTAGGTAGAGTCGATCAGCGGCAAAATGCGTGCGCCTATAAAGCAGCCCGTAAAACGCTCAAGCTCGCCATCCAGCGAAGCAAGAGGAAATGCTTTAAGGAGCTCTGCTCAAAAGCGGACATAAACCCGTGGGGGAGTGCTTATAGAATCGTGATGGGACGATTCAGAGGCCGTTCCTCTCCGCAGATCACGTGCCCCACCCTCTTGCTCTAAATCGTCCAGGGGTTATTCCCCCAGCAAGAGGAGAGCACCGACATATTCCAACCACCTCTGAATGTGACGGCAATTCCTCCAGTCACCAGAGACGAACTACTGGAGATCTGCGGCAGAATAGTAGACAATAAAGCACCGGGTCTGGACGGAGTACTGAATAAGGCCCTTAAGCTTGCCGTGAAATCCAGGCCGAACATGTTCGGTGAGTTGTTCGATGCGTGCATGTCCGAGGGAATATTTCCAGCGGTATGGAAGCGGCAGAAGTTGGTGCTTCTGCCTAAGCCTGGTAAACCTCCAGGTGAACCATCCTCATATCGACCCATATGTCTTTTGGACACGGTGGGGAAAATGTTAGAGCGGGTAATCTATAATAGATTACTCCCGGTAGTTGAGAGCCAAGGCGGCCTTTCAGATCGGCAGTATGGGTTCCGTAAAGCCAGATCAACCATTGATGCCATCAAATTGGTTACTAGCTTGGCTGAAGATGCAATCCAAGGAAAGGGTAGTATCAGCAAATATTGCATGGTAGTAACCCTGGACGTGAAAAATGCATTCAATTCGGCCAATTGGAATCTAATTCGGAAATCCCTAGCGAAGGTTGGTATTCCTGCCTATCTCGCGCAATTGTCGATAGTTATTTAACTGAAAGGAGGCTCTGGTACGACACTGATGACGGACCGCAAGAGTACGTCGTTTCCGCGGGTGTCCAACAGTACAACGATGTACTTAATCTTCCCCTTCCGTAGGAAGCCACAGTGGTGGGTTACGCTGACGACATTGCACTGGTTGTTATCGCAAAGCATCTCGAAGATGCTGAGTTATACTCAAGCGAAGCAATTAGTGCTCTTTAAAGTTGGCTAAAGAGCTCAGGTCTGACACTGGCGGAGGAAAAAACAGAAGCGGTCCTCATCACGAAGCGCCGGAAGAGAAATTACGCCTGTATAAGAATCGGGAATCTTATCATCACTTCCAAACCGACCATAAAATACTTGGGGGTGGTGATAGACAGGAAGCTCAGTTATAAGCAACACGTCGAGTATGTTTGCGATAGATCGTCCACTGCTAGTATGACCCTGGCGAGGATGATGAACGTGGGAGGGCTACGACATAGCCATGGTTGCTTATAGCCAGGGTGGTGGCCTCAATCATGCTCTATGCGAACCCAGTTTGGAGGGAGGCATTGCAGATATCAGTTAACGCCAATAAACTGAGTGCAGTATATAGGAGGACAGCCTTGAGGGTATGCTCTGCCATCAGGACCGGCTCAGATGATGCAACATTCGTCATTTCTGGAATGATGCCGATTGACATCTTGGCAGATGAGATGGCGAATGTATACAATGCGAAGCCAACCTCTCCCTTATTGCGTACGAAGAACACTGAGAGGGAGAGATCCATAAATAGATGGCAAGAGCGGTTCGAATGCTCGGGAAAGGGTCGGTGGACTCACAGGCTCCTTCCTGCCATCAAGGAGTGGTTGGAGAGACGACACGGTGAGATTAATTATAATCTCACCCAGTTTCTCACGGGACATGGAGGATATCTCCAATACCTTCACAGGTTTAAATTGGAGACCTCACCCGACTGTCCAAATTGTGATGGAGTCCAGGAGGACCCAGAGCATGTTTTCTTCCACTGCCCGAGATTTGTGGAAGAAAGGAGGAATCTAGAGGAGACTCTAGGAGAGGTGCTGGTACCAGAAAATCTGGTGCCGAAAATGCTACCACATCAAGAGAATTGGAATGCGGTCAACTCCATGATCGCATCTATTCAAGATAAATTGCGAAAGGCAGAGGAAAGGAGAAAAGCGGTCACGTGCGCCGCGTGTAGAAGAAATGGGATTAAGCTGGAGTGAGCTGACTCCGCCCCGTGATGTAATACCTTATGGTGGTTCCGCGGGGCAGAGAGGGAGCCGGGGGTGGTTTTAGTGGGTAAAAATCCCACACGTTGGTGTGTCCACACCAGTATCTTTTAAAGAATTCCACCTCCTCAAAAAAAAAAAAAGGACAGGCAGACATTGAACCGATTTTAATAAGGTTTTGTTTTAAAAAGCCAATCGATGGCTGGAGTTATTATCCTAGAAATGAACACCCGTATATGTATAGTGAAACTTAGAGCAAAATTTGAGAGATTTAGGTCTAGTCAGAATGGACTATTTCGGCGAGTTCATCTATTGTGTATTTCGCCCCATGCTGGGCGTCATTTGGAATGAATTTATAATATTGAGACGGTCGAAAAAATGATCAAAAGAGAAAGTAAAGTGTGATGTGCTAGGGTCAGATATCGCAAGGTCAATTATTGTATAATGGAAAAGCACTAATGGTATAAAGCTATATACGAAAACTCTCAATTGTTTGTTAATAACTAAAAGGGATAGTTTTTAGAAAGTTGTGTTTATATGAGGGAAGAGTGAGCTTGTTCAATTATGCGATTCATGTGTATTCATCCTTCATCTGTTCCGTGCATACAAATGAAATTGGTCGACAAACTTTGCAGCAACTACAACCAAGTTTAAAATATTCCACTTTAAAGTTTTATATTCTGAAAACTTTCCCTACCTTGCATAGTTGCAAATGAAATTCGATAATATTTTCGAATGGAATTTCCCTAGTAATGGAAATTCACTAGCGTTAACATCCACCCTCATCAAGTTTTGCACATGCTGTGTGTATTTGAAGTTTGGAGGAAGTTTATAGCAAATGGTCTTGGCTCCACGGAAGTGGAAGTGTAGAATATGGGGCAGAGGCGCCAGAAATTCTGGCGATGAACACAATAAACGCTCGTCGATGGGGTAGTCGCTGGGAATGATATGGCGCTGGATAAGCAGAATTATCGGCAAAATTGTAGTCAGTTTTAAATACGTGTATCTAACACTTAATCAGCCATTTACAAGGAATATATATTTCGGTCTCAGATGGTTTTTAAAAATTAGCTTCTAACAGGATTTTCACAAATTCCTACGAGCATTAACAATGGTTTCTTCTCAAGTCCATTTTTAGGACTATTTCCAAATATTAGTAATGATAATAAATACCTTTCTTATTATCGCATGAGGATTGAACGATTGTTACCTGGAAAATAACAAAAAGAAAAATTCAAATTTGTTCATGTTGCTTTAGTGATTTATTTGCTTAAAACGAAAAAGCTGCAATAAAAATATGTTTCTAGAGTGATTTCGATTCGGGGTTGATTTAAGGGGGTCATCCCGTGTGAAGGCCGTTTTTTTTTTATTTTTTAAGAATTTTTTGTGAAGAACTGGATGAAGATACAAATACGAATTTTTCACCATATTTTCATTAATATCTTGAGCATGCGGAGTAATTTTTCCCCCGATAGCATAGTTCATTATTGAAATACACGCATTACCAAAAAAGGTGTTTTTCTGCTGCCACGCTTGGGGACGCTATGACGATCTTAAAGAAAATATGTGAACGACATTTTAACGGGCGGACTTAACCATAGTCTGCAAATTAGGATTATTAAAAAATATTGAACGCTGAATTGTTGGTGCGTTGTTAAACTTTTTTTTTGAAATTTTGGTGTTTTTCAAAGCTTCTTTAATGAATAAAAAACTACCAAATGAATCGCAATTATCAAAGTTTGCGGACCGTAGAAATATGTTCTGAATAAGTCGTGAAAATTTCAAAGAATTTCGTTGGATAGATTTTGGGCTATCGTTACAGAAGATTTTCAACATCCAGTTTCGAGAAAAACGCATTTAAAAAGTAGAATGCGATTTTTAACCATAAAATCTTAATTGACCATTAATCTGTTATACCTAGTCCATAAACCTTGAGCTTCTTGAAGAAACACATGTAAAGCCCTGGCTTAAATTCTTATGATTTTAGTTATTCGGATCTATAAATACGCGCTTTATTACGGGGATCGACATAAACCAGACATGTGACATTTTACTTGTTTAACATTGTAATTTCCGAGCGACTCCGAATATCAAAAAATCACTGCCCATACATTCTGTACTATATCAAGATACAATTGATGCCCAAAAAAACGGATTGCTCGGATCCGACACACGGGATGGCCCCTTAAGAGACTTTGTTTAAGTAAGCTTTTGTTTTGGTATCCGGGTAGGCTATGCTTCAGGTTGGGTACCTTCATGCAACTTCCTCGTGGTGTCTTCTAACAGGTCAACACTGTGTTACGCTGGGCTGCGAATAGGTTCACCTAGCTGACGAGGTTCCATTATGAAGTTTAGGGATAAGTCGAATTAGTGGATGAATGATCTGAAACAATACCTCGAAAAATGTCCTCCTTACACAGTGAAATGTGCTGAAGAGACCCTAAAACAAGGTAAAACCCTGAAGCGCATAAGGGGGAGCCTTTTTTTAAATATGCTGACCCTTAATGTCCTACGTAACTTTATTTTCATTTAAACATTTAACCTGGTGACCGAGCTGGCCAATTGAGACAATGATAGTAGATGAAAACAAGTCGGGAAACCGGAAGCTTCAGGTATGAAAGGTTTTGTTTGCTTCTCCTGTGAGTACATTTGAGTGTCGAACTATCCCATTTGTACGTAGCCCGTTAAGAATATGAATTTTGTATATCAGATTTAGTACTTCGGGTTGTAAATTTACCCGGTAAAGACAATTTTGAGCTACTGTAACTTTGTTACTAATAGTATAATTTTGATCAAACTTGGAGATAATATGCTTCACATTATATTTTATACTGCTACCAACTTTTATAAATCTGAGATAAACTTAAGGGAGGTTTTACTCAATTTTCCCAAAAATACGGTAATATACTATTATTAACTTAATTTGAACAGGTATCGATATGGAGAGTATTTTGAGGCCTGGGCAGCATATAGAAGCAGCTTCATGTTTTTTTCCAGATTTTTCGGTTGGGTAGTTTCTGAGAATGGCTGCGTTAAAGAAATCATCACTTTGCACCCCTCCCACTCCCCGCCTTTTTAACAAATCACAAAACTAAGATCGGCTTCGAAAAGTACTAATGGAGACCTTTCATTTGATACCCCACATGACTATATTCGGTGAAAAAAATGTTACACCCCCCTTTTACATGTATGGGGACCCCCCCCCCCCAAAATTTCACCGTAGGAGGATATCACTCACCGCATATCTGGGGGTACAGAGGTCCCACCTTCTCACCAAATTTCGTGTAAATCGGTATAGCCGTTTCTGAGAAAAGTGCCTGTGATAGACAGACAGACAGACAGACAGACGGACAGACAGACAGACATTGAACCGATTTTAATAAGGTTTTTGTTTTAAAAAAGTGATTTCAGGCGGAAGACTGGAGGCAAGAAGTCAGTGACTGTAGACAGCTGCGTAGAAAAATCGGAGGTTCGTCGTAAAAATAACGCAGGGAAAGACGCCAGCTTCGAAGAGCTAACACCAGAAGGGTGCCCATACTTTGGACAAAAATAGAGCGGCCGGTATGGTCGATGAGCGGGGCGAAAAGCACAGAGCCAGCCAAGGTTACGCAAATTGGGAATCCCCATAGAAAAGCAAGGCACCAGCTCAATAACTCACACGTGTAGAAATTCTTCAGCAAGGCATCCCCTGAAGGTGTTGAGTGGAACAGAGGCAAACTGTCGAAAATGGTTATCGAGTATATCCTTAACAATGCGCTGGGCCAAAAGAGATCTAGTGTTTGCTGTTCACTACTTGGTGGAGTGTAGGGCATCCACACAGTCAGATTTTGCTTCAGTTTCACTATCATCACACTCAACGTTGTGCAAGTGATAAGCTTACAGTAGTGAGACAAACGTAAGACGAACACAGAGACCCATGACCTCATGAGTGACTGGAGGCACTTGAAAAATTGAATTAGTAATGCTAAAACCAATGTCTCCCAATCCTGGAAATCAGATGACGATCCGAATCTAGTTCACGCTTAATTACGAAATGTCAATAATAATAATAATAATAGTTAACGCGACAGTCCAATTAGACTTGGGCCCTCAAGCCTGTTAAAGCACTCCACTGATCACTGCAACGGTGCACTACAGACATACGATACACTGTAGGGGGCAAAGTGGTCAGTATTGCGCTCACCCGTTCACAGTTGAGGCGATTGGTATCCGACATTGAGTCACGATACAAATCCCTTCGCCACCAGTGAGATTGGAGCCGTGACTTTCCGCTGTGGCAGTCTAGCGCTCTAACCAGTAAGCCATCTGGACAAGAGTTATTCATATAGATTTAAAACAGCAGTCCAGTGGACAGGCAGGCACTGACAAAGAAGAAGGCATCGATACTGCTTCAATACAAGAGTTCTGGATAATAGGAGATATGACAATAACAAGCCTCAGGGACAAACTATACAACATATTCTGTAACTCAAAAGACGTCGAACGTCGAGCTAGTATTATTGCCAAAAAGGGATTATATAATTTTGTATATCCTTACTTAGATTTCAGCGATCTGAGCGTGGTCAAGCTGAGAGCAGTCAAAGCTGAGAACTTGTATGCTTCCGCAGCTTATATGAGACGAAGATATTGGCGTCGTGGGAGGCTTGCCAGCGGATGCGGTGTTATTCGACTCCGATGTGACCGAGAACCAACCCACAAAAAAACATAGGAATCAACAGTGGTAAACTCCAAGCTTAGTGGTAGTTAGTGCATGGACGAACTGACAGCCTTGGGGGCATAATCCTCTGGACATGGATTGGTTTACATCAGAGGTTGGCCACAATCAGAGCCCACCGTGATCAGTACAGGGCTGGTTACCGAGCAGGTTCGAGCCTAATCGTCCCCCTCGAGCGTGTGGAGATGGCGCCCCCAACGGCTTGACTTAAATTCGCTCGGTGTGGAGAACCGGAATGAAGCCCTTTCGCTAGTCACATATCGTTTTACGTATAACACAACACGAATCATATCACACGTCATCGCTTATACAAATCACACGCAACTGACCACCACCATACTGCAGATGAAACAGCGTCGGAAAGCATTACGCGCATCGAAGCGTATAAACGCTACCAAGGTACTAACTAACATCAAAGATACTGTTCACTGCATAAATGCCCATGTCATCAAAATTTCGGATGGACAAAAACAGAGGACATGTAATCAGTTTTTTGAATTTGTCCCCCAAAGAACACAAACTTGATTGAAGGCAAAGTTCCGCGAGAAGAGATACAATGCACTGTCAAGAGGAGGCCCTCCACATCACGACTTCTAACAATACCTGTTTCCAGCAGGCTTCTGTAGGTCGTAGCAGGACTACCTCTAGATTAAAAGGAGGAACACCCAACAATACCTGCATGGCATCGATCGACACCGCGCAATATATCGCCAGACACGGTAACAACGTCACTCACTGACAGTCATAGAGCAGTTTCCTGGTCTGTACGCCCTCATAATACGTATCTATCACCAATCTTGTTAAGCACGGTCTAAGCTTGATGAGATGCGGGTGCAAGTACGTATATTCCACGATTGTGATTCCCAAGTATGTAAGCCAGCTGTTCCTCTCAATAAGAATCAGGAAGTTGCATAAAAAGTCTGCGATAGGTCTCTCGTAGCCACACTTCATATTTATCACCCCCGTTTATCCGTACCTTGGACGAATGCTGCAAACTGTCCGCTAACTTGATTCATCTTCACTCTCAGATCTAACGGGACATGACCTTGGGATGCCGTTCCTTCTTTGAATTTCTAAACCAGACTGCAGTGCATTCGCAGCAAAGTGAAGTTGCTCTTAACTTGTTATTTATAGAACATGCTGGTCCCAACCTCAGAGAGAGGGCTTGAAGTGGTGTATTTAGTATTACCGTTAGTAAAATAAAATAAAGTTGCAGAATTCAGTAAGAGCCATAAAGAACTCAGAAAAACTTGCCCTCGTCTCGCCTACTATCCTTCCGCAAAATATTTCAACTCCCGAAAAGGTGAACACCCTAGCCAACCATTTCCTTCAAGTGTTGCACCCTCTACATTCGTGATCAGCACTTCGAAAATGTTGTGAGCGAATCCATAGAACAACTCCAATCCTCGCCAGCTTTTTACCGCCCTAATCCTAGCCTAAACCTTTCTCTCAAACCCTCATCCATCCCGATGAACATGATGATGTTTCTCCCATCCACTTTGCCAGCCCAAGTTCAGTGGAAGCTGTAATTGCAACCTCCAAGAATAAAAAATCAGTGAGTCTCGTAAAATTCCTTGGATAATTTTGAAAAACTGCGCTTCCATCATTTCTACCATGCTTTCCTCTATCATTAGTCCCACTCCCTCTTCAACGCTCACTCCCCTACCGTTTGGAAAAGTGCTCGCATTGTATTCATCCCAAAAAAGAACCATTACCCGCTTAATCCTGCTAGCTTCGGGTCTATCCTATCTTCCCCCATCAACATTTTCGAGCGGATCATTAAATCCCTCATAGACGGACACTGTATTTCCAACAACACTTTTGCTGAGTTCCAATTCGCCAACCGAACTAAACACTCGGTTGAGCACGCACTTCTTGTCCTCAAGACTGATATCGTTGTAGGTATGAATCGGAGGACACCCATCATAGCCTGTCTCCTTGACCTAAGGAAAGCTTTAGACTCCGTATCGTGATACGGACTCGCGTATAAGCTTTCCGAAATCCTCAATTTCAAGCCGCACCTCAGTAAGGTATTTCTTAGCTTTCTACAGGGTGCGGCAGCATAACTTCCTTTTTTCAAAACTCAATAAAAACTATTTATAGTTTTATTATAATTATAATTATAATTTTCTAGCCGTGGAAAAAAAAAAATTCTGTAGCATGTTTACATACCGGTCCGAATTCACTGTCACTGTAACCTCATTTTCCTCAAAAAACCAGGGGCGAATAATTCCAGCTGAGGAAAGTGCACACCACACTGTGACTTTGGGTGAATGCAAAGGCTTTTGATGCAATTCCCGAGGGTTGGTGTCAGCCCAGTAGCGCATGTTTTGTTTGTTAACCGAATTGCACGCTGTGTTGCAATAACCGAACATCCGCTTGAAAAGTAAACCTCAACGGCAAAGGCACGCTCCTCACTATTCCAACACATGATGGCGACTGAACCGTGTCGGGACAAAAATTTACAGTATCCCCTCTTGAACGAGACCATTAGCGCTCCGCTATGACATCAACTAACTGAATGGCGCGCATTTTAAAAAAGGAAGTTATGCTGCCACACCCTGTAGATGAGCGGAAATCCTTAGTCAACATCCAACAGCACCTTTCCTCGTCCTATACTTGCCCCGCCGGCATTCCTCAGGGTTCAGTCCTTTCTGCAACCCCTTTTCTCCCTGTTCACTGTAGACATCTCGCAACCAACTCCATACCCATGTCCTATCCGAATCCTTTAATACACGGATGACTTAATCCTTTATATCGCCACGAAAGACATCTCCCACGGTGAAGCTCGTCTGAACTCTTATTAAGACGAGCTTTACCATTATTTTACCCGTTGCAAACTCTCCTTAAATCCCGACAAATGCGAGACTTCGTCTTCTATAGAAACATGAAAATGACGCCGAAAATATAGAGGCACATTAGATCTTGGTCACGACGATTCCTCTACTGTAAAATAAGTCACATACTTCGGAGTGACAATGAACTCCCACCTTTCCCATGTTCCTCATCTAACGAAGCCAGTAGGCCGTGGCCTTCAGGTCCTTGTATCCTATCCTTAAAAACAATATCCCTACTTCGAAAAGTATTAAGCTATTTTGTTATAAGCAGCTTATCTGACCATTTCTCATTTTCGGCTTCATTTTCTGGTCCGATTGCTTCCCATCCCAAATGGAACGACTCCGCCTTAAAGCGAAGACCGCTCCATATACATTTCCAGCCTGATTCTCTACGATTGTAGTCAAACCCCACGTATCGCTTCCTTGCCCGTCATGCCCTCAACTTCCTGGTCAAGTGTCAATCCCATCCCAATCCTCTTGTTTCCAAAGCCATGTAGATCAAGATCGAGATAACCTTCTTCGAACTCATCTGTTTCCCCAGATCCTCTTATCCCCACAATCACAGAACCGTCTTTTTGATATCCAAGGTAGAGTAGTCTCTACTCCACTGATTCTATTCGTGTTCTTAACTTCTGCCTGATTACTCCTAGCTCCTGAGTCCTACGATAAAAAGGCTAGAGAAAGTATTGAACGCTGATAACAAAATGGTGGTGATGATGAGGACCCACAATAGTCGATGTGGTAAGGTACGCCCCAGCTCTGTCGAGAAATGAGCAACTGGTGTGCCCCCTTTGCACTTTTTTATATACCACAAACATACATCAGTATATACTCCTTATCTACAAGAGTAACCACGTTTTTCCACTTCTTCGGATGAATTTATCTACGGATATTTAGACTAAATCCAAATGATTATGAAAATATTCCAGATTTCATCCCAAACATGCGATATTTATCAACTCATCAGAGTTAAATGTCCCTTGATTCTTGCACATAATCCACATTTTATATCCTCTCAGTTTACTACCCACCATCAATTTGAGTATGAATTTTACTTTCCTAACGGACAATAAAGTACACAAAAGCTCGTAAAAAACCATCACATAACCTTGGCCATATAAAACTCACAACAATATAACGAGTTTATTTGGTGAAGTTGCAAGAGAAAATCCCAGAAATACGTAGAGTCCGTAAAGCTTAACTGACTCCCGAAATAAGCACAATTGAAAGCTACAAAACGACAATTACAGAAGTGAACATTACCATGATATCATTTTCCACTTAACCGTGCTGAACGGTTTTCTCTCTGATTGGCTTTCTTCCGTTTTATTCTCCCATTAGACAGGGTGAATTAATTGTTGAATATCCGAGACAAAGGGAGCTCAAAGAACTCTTAGAAAAAAGCGACGAGGAGTTGCGTCTGACAGGACCGGCAAAGGGTACTTAAAAGTCAGATGGAACCTTTTGCAGTCATTTATACTCCATGTGGAAGTAGCCACGCTTCCATTTCATGCTTCTGTAATCTGATTTGATTTATAGTCCCAATTGAATCGAACCATGCTTGAAATATGAGTATCGGTACGTTTCTGCCATCTGCTAGCTTATGCTACTCGAAGGGTCTATCATAAAAGTGTTCACGCTGCCAACTTGCATTTATAGATTACTTATGTAGTCTAGAAAAACTTAAATCGAGATATCTTATCTGATTTTGCTTTTTGCTTTGCTGAATCCGAAGAAGTGGGTATGGAAATGCAGACTGACGGATTTTATGCGGTTAACCACGGTTGGTAGTGATTCTTGCTTGGACTTTTATGTTTTTCTCCAGGGAAAGTGCTCCGCATTTAAAAGGTTTAATTTTTTATTTCTACAAATATGGCCCTGACCCTACCAGCACAATGTTCGACACAATATTAGCATTAAATTGCTTCCATAACTTAATAGATTCATTATGATACCAGTTTCACCACTAATTAGTTATTGTTGTTAATGAGCTCCTTTGTTATATGATGCTGGCCTGATAAATCGAAGCAATGAGCCCAAGCGCAGTATGTTCAATAGTTTTTCTGCTTTAGCACATGGCCAGGTAAGTTGTCAAACGATTTTAAAAACCTTTCTAAGGTTTCGTGTAAATCTAAATCTTATTAAAATCGGTTAACGGTCTGACTATCGCAAGAACTTTTCTCAGAAACCGTTGATGCTATTGATACCAAATTCAGTGGGGAGATTGGAACTCTCCAACAAACAAAATTGTTGCACGATGAGTTTAAAGGGGGTTTAGGAACATGCAAAAGGAGAGTTATTATTAGCACTTTTCTGAGCAGATCTTAGTTTTGCCATCAGTCGTAAAGGAGAGCGAGGGAGAATGTTAAGACTAGCAAGTGGTCATTTATTTTACGAGCCCACTCTCAAAGACTTCCCAACTGAAAGTCAGCAAAAATCTCAAATCTCCCCCTATACGATATCTTTTTTTGTTCGTGCATGGAGTCACGTTTGCTCCAGTGCCGAAGTTAGAGCGGACAAGTGTGGAATTCGCATTCACTAAAAACCACCCTCGTTTTCTTCAGCCCCAGCCAGAAGTAATACCTTTAGGTAAGTAAGAAGTAATACCTTTAGGTATTACTTTCGGGGTAGGATTTGTCTTTAGGCACACGTGCTTCTGCTTCTTTCTACCTTCCTCCTTCTTTCTTCCTTCAGCCACTCCTGCTGTATTTTTACAAGTGCGGAGGAAACCGTAAGCAAGCCCTTCTTCAACCTCAGTAGCTTCGCAACTATATTATCCGGCTCGCGCTCAGTTTTCTCAGATTTCTCTTTTCCATAGCCTTCCTTAGTCTGTGTTTCGTCTAGGACAATTCGGTGAATCATCAAACAAAAAACGATGCAGATGCTGCCTTCAGCAACCACCGTGTCCCGTGAGGAACTGGGTTATGTGACAGTTGGTCTCCCCACTTTTTCGCTCAAGCCACACCCTAATCTTAGGAGTGAATCTTTCCATTCAGCGTTGATTCGAGGTCTTGTGCCACTTGCGTTCCCAGAGATCTTTCGTTTCTGACCTTTCCACATTCCTATTGTTCGCGGCATTCGAAATTTAGAACTCGCCACAGGAGTGGAGAGCAGAGTGCCATGAGTTGGGGGCAGAATGACATAAAAAAATAATAGCAATCTTCTTCTGTCGTCAAGTTTGGAACCGCAGCCGACATGGAAGTATTTTCCAATATAAGTTAGGACTTATTAAAACTTCATTTTTTGTGAATTCGTCTTGTTAAATTTTAAGATTAAGCACTAAAACATATTTACAAAGTTTGCTTGTGTGCTTGTTTACGTCCTACGGCTTTTCGCTTAGTTTGGTGAAACGTCTTTGAGAAGTTGCTGGATTTTATCTTTAATCGTATCTAGTGAAGCTAGGAGTATACATAAATTCAGTTCTTTAGAGAGGCGCCTTGCCTCCATATTAAAGCCTCTAAATTGGTGACTCCGGAACACGCACCAATAGGGCGTGAACGCAACTCCAATCGTTAGTGCAGCCACTACCGCTGCCGCAGCCTCCATCGTTACTGCAGCCACTATCGCTGCCACCGCTGTCGCAGCCATCATCGTTGCCGCAGCCACTATCGCTGCCGCCGCAGCTGCACCCACCGTCGCTGTCGCTGCCGCTGCCACCATCACCGCCGCAGCAACTATCGCTGCCGCCGTCACCGTAGCCCCACTGTCGCCGTCGCTACATGTCCTTTCAAAAATCTTACATGGTATAGCACACTCATATCTTTCGGCAGAATGTCAACTGGGATCATGCCCACCACGACCAGCACTGCTCTATCTGAAGTGGTTCTACAAGCGCTCAAAACCTCAAAGCCATCAATCAGGAACTTCCGACTTTGAGATGTTGTTAGCATCTCCGTCCGCACAGGAGTAAACCAGAATAGATTGCACCACTGCGGCTAGAAGCAATCTCCGACGGTGTTTCGCCGAGCCAATATTCGGAAACATTTTCGAATCTGGCACCAGATGCTTTTAGACACACATACTCTAGGTGTTCCATAAAGCACCCGAAGATATTTTAGAGGGAACTTTGAGGCGACCGTATATTCACCGACTTCCAGTTTCACAGCGTTCGTTATTAAGATCGCTTCCGTTTTCTCATACCTCAAGATCAGTCAGTCCGGCTGTTTCTAGTCAAGCCTTTACCGCTCTCAGTTTTTGTCGCAAAATCGTCAATCGCTAACTCCTCTTGGACGGGAAGACCAAGCATCCCATTGGACACGACATTCCAAGGCAGGGAAACAGTACCGAGTCTTATCGTACCCCGCTGTGACAATGGACTCGTTAGGCCCTTATTCGTCCCGCACCAGAGAGTCCTCTTTGAGAGGTAATTTTCGACCAGACTCGGTAAATTTCCAGGACGCTGCTTTAGTTTAGTTCCAAGAGGCGGAGTTGTATGCATTTTCGATATCCTCTGCCAACATGGCAAAGTGCGGCTTTTGAGCGCGACGAAAACCATCCTGATGCTCCGACAAACCATTGGCTGTTTCCAACGATAGGTAGCAATCTGTTGTAAATGACTCTCTCTCTCTTCTTCATTGTATTCAAGAGGCAGATTGGGCGATATGATGCCGGATCTTCAAGCGGTTTATTGAGTTTGGGAAGCAACATCAACTTCGAATTCGTTCGGGCTTCTTTTCTTCATTGCCAGCATCAAAGTTTTGTTAGGGATGCCATCGAAACCTAGAACCTTGCTGCGCCGATCCATCGCATATTTCCCGCAACTCCTCCATAGTTATTGGAGGGTATTACAGTTGGAGCTAGACAACAATTTCAGTTCCGTTGTTTTCTTAGTGAGTAAACAGAGCGGAAACAATCTCTTGCGGGAGGCGCGGGCAGGTCACTTGAGGCGATTTTCGCAGATTTTCCATTACCAACCTGTAGGCTCCAGCCGAAAGATGTATGTCATTGCATGGTCATACAACTGCTTGAAGCAGTTCTTTTTACTCTTCCTGTGTACTTGCTATTTTGTTGTTCCACTAGTAGTTGGGTTGCCAACTGGGGAGTAGTCGCCTCCTGCGCAAAACAGCATTGCATACTTCTGTCACCCGTACAGTGATTTGGGTCTCTTTTCCCTGGCCATATCATCCGGGGATATTTCGGGCTTGAGCTCGCGAATAACGTGTCCTCGTCAAAATCTTTTGCCGTCCATCCGGACAAACCACCGGCATTCTGCGCAAGCTCTTTTCCGGGCTCGATTCGCCTTTCATTTCCGTGTAGATTGTCTAGTGATGACTGTTAGAATAATTTTCACTGATTTGCCAAGCGATTCTACGACTAAGGCGGCGCTCACGTACCTCAGGTCCATTATAGACCCCAGATCCCATCCCATTGTATGAGGTTCGCACATTCGCAAATGATTCGAGAAGTATACGTTCCCTCACATTCGTTTTCTGGTTTCTCCGGTCAAGAGCTCACGTGCTAAAACCTCCGCTATGATTTTCGACAACGTTCTCTGGCGTGCAGAGGTAGAGTCTTCTATATCGGCTCGTCCTCGGCAACTGCAAACGCTGGATGGAGTACAACATATGTAGAATCCTTCCACCTTTGTGTGTGTGTGTGTATGATGGGGGAGAAGCTACAGCTTCTGATCACTCAGGCCGTGTTGGTCCATTGTACTCGCGTCCCCCGTCTAACGGAATATTCCGGATTCATTAACGTATCGCAGGATTTCCGTTAGTGGATGTGATCCTACCCGGCGCAATTGGAGAACATCGGCACCAAAGATCTGATGCCTGATGCGTCCATAGGCGGGGCATTCACATAGGAAATGCTCCGTGGATTCCGCTTCCTCATTACAGGAGGGACACATATCATCTTCGGTAATTCCTATTCTGAACATATGCCCAGCTAGTGAATTATGGCCACAAGTCCTCCTGCTTTTCGACAGGATAAACTTTGCGGTACGTATGTTGGGTTCTGGCATGAAAAGTTTGGTGTGTCGAGTAGCATTTAGGCTCTGCCACCTGTCATTATGGGAAACTTGTTCCCAGTTTTTGAAAACAGATTTAGCCAATGCCACTGATACTCCAATTGCTGGCTCCGGTTCCGGCATAGGGGAGATTGACCCCTCTTTCGCTAAAGCGTCCGAGATTTCATTTCCCTCTATGCCACAGTGACCAGGTACCCAGAGTAGTTCCACCGTATTGAATCTAGACATAGAGTTCAAA
Organism: Hermetia illucens; assembly: GCF_905115235.1. Taxonomy (NCBI): domain Eukaryota; kingdom Metazoa; phylum Arthropoda; class Insecta; order Diptera; family Stratiomyidae; genus Hermetia; species Hermetia illucens. Next base: position 140,895,972 of record NC_051851.1, read on the forward strand.
CGGTTTCTGCATTCCTGAACGATTTTCGAAGTGATCAAAGGACTGCTCAATGCCCTCAGTGCAGCTTGACTGTCACTGCAGATTGCGATGCGCCTGCCCTTCAACCACTCGCCAATCGCCCAGTTTGCCACCCTTGGGATCGCATAAACTTCGGCTTGAAAAACCGTTGCATATTGTCCCGAAGGAAAAGCCCACTTCTCGTTTTTATTCAAGAGGTAGACTCCGGCTCCAGAACCCTCTTCTGTTTTTGAGCCATCGGTGTAGAAGACTTCCGTATATCCCGCCACGCATTCCTCTGGGTCTTCCCAGTCCTCTCTACGCTTCAGGGTAACTACATATCTTCTACCAAACAGATGTATGGGGACACGAGAATCAGAAGGCATTGTAAGAACTGGATTCAGTCCTCCCAGTAACTCTTCTAATGCTCTGTACCCCCACATCCGTTGTTTTCCCATAGATCTAATCGAATTAGCCTATGAGCTGCTCTCATTGCAGTGCTTTGAATAAATATATCCAGGGGCTGCAAATTGAGTAGTGCATTCAGAGCTGCGCCGGATGTCGTGCTCATGGCACCAGTGATACCCAGACAAACAGTTCTTTGCAGTGCGGCTAGTTTACGGTGAAAACCTTTTTGTCTCACCTTAACCCACCACACTACGGATGCATATACGAACATCGGCCTAATGATGACAACGTATATCCACATTACCACATGAGGCCTGAGTCCCCATGTCGAGGCAAAGGTCGGTCTGCACAGCCCATAAGCTGTGAGAGCTCGTTTCATCTTTACCTCTACATGTTTGTTCCAAAGAAGTTTTTTATCTAGAGTGACTCCCAGATATTTCACTTCTTCGGAGAGTTGAAGGGTAGTACCCCTCATCTCAGGGAGGCAAAGTCCATCCAGTTTTCTCCTTTTTGTGAATAAAACCATTGTGGTTTTATTTGGATTAACTGACAAACCATGTCTAAGGCACCAGCTGTCTATCAAATCAACGGCACGTTGTATATTCCTACACACCGTTCCAAGATCCCGATCAACAGCGAGTACAGCCACGTCATCAGCATAAGCTTGAGCGTGTATTGGCAAATTTTGCAGTTCGCATAGCAGTGAGTCGAGCAGCATACTCCACAGAAGCGGCGAAAGCATACCTCCTTGGGGGCAGCCCTTCGTTGCTTCCGTAGTCAGGTAGCGATCGACCCCTACCTCAACGCAGAGCAATCTTTGCGTTAGCATAGCATGGATCCACTTAATTAAAGCATCATCAACACCATGCGCTCTAGCGTACTCACCATTCAAAGTTGCATCCTCTATCTTTGTGACCAAAGCATGAAGAGCAGACTCACAGGACTTTCCACGTTGGTAAGCATGTTGGTTTTCACTAAGTGGGTGTGACCTAAGTGCGTTTCCAAACCTTTCAGCAAGAATGAAGTCAAGCTGATCTGTCTGAAGTTCTTTGGATTAGAATAGTCATCATTCCCAGGTTTCGGTATGAAAACTACCTTAACCTGTTGCCAAGAAGAAGGCACGTAGCCCAGAGCAAGACATCCTCGAAAAATATTTCTTAGAGGTCGCTCTAAATGCTCCATACCCTCCTTTAGCATTGCCGGATAGATGCCATCCATGCCAGGTGCTTTGAAATGTTCAAAGGACAGTATGGCAGCTCTCACCTTTTCATGGGTAACAACCGCTTTCGCAGTGTTCCAGCTCCCCTTGCAACACTTGCGTGTTGAAGGGGTTGCAAGAACCATCAACTACCTACCACTTCTCTCACCCGTTCTCCCGGGTGGTGTACTTCCAGGAGGGTCTCTACTGAGTCCAGTCTGGAGCTCGTGAAAGTACCGTCGGGTTTTCTAAGAGAATCCAACTTGGCCGACTCATCCCTTTTGAGGACTCTGCACAGCCTTGACGTCTCCCTTTCGCCTTCCAGTTCCTCACAGTACGCTCTAAAGGAGTCTCGTTTCGAGCACCTCACGAGCCTCTTATATTCACGTTGTGAGTTGCTGAAATTTAACCAGTCTTCGTTCTTGTTACTTTTGCAAGCACAATTTAGAAGTCGCCTGGTTGATTTCCTGAGTTTTTGCAGTTCTCGGTTGCACCAAGGAACCGTTTTACCGCTTTGGCCTCGGGAAATAGGACAAGCCTCTTCATAGCACTCTAAAAGTGTGCAGTTCAGAGTTTTCAATTCATCTTCCAGCACCAAAGGAGTCCTTAGTCGCCTAGGGAACTGTACTTTATTGCCAAGAAGTTCATTGAACTTTGCCCAATTCGTTTTCCTAGGGTTCCGTTTTTGTACTGCAGACTGTTCGCCCGCAATAGTCAGATTGAATTCTAGATATCGGTGATCTGACAGTGAGACCTCGTCTAGCACTCGCCAGTGTGTAATCAACTCTAACAATTTTGGGGTACAGATTGTTAGGTCAATTACTTCGCTTCTTCTCGGTCCCACGAACGTAGGGGCGCACCCTACGTTTGCAGTCATAAGACAAGCTGAAGTGATGAAATCGAATAGCTTCTCTCCTCGTGGATTGCATTTGCTACTGCCCCAACAATTCATCGGCTCGTCCTCGGCAACTGCAGACGAAGGATGGAGTACTACATATGTAGAATCCTTCCACCTTTAATAGTAACAGTAATCGTTGATGCGACAATCCAATTAGATCAGGGCTTTACATTTCTACTTTCACGAATCCATCCTCAGGACACTTCATTATTTCTTGGAAGCCTCGTTTGCTGCAAGCTTATAGTGCTGCTTGGTTTGTTTGGTCTTTGCCAAAAATGCCATCATCGCTATTTCGATATAGCTTAGTAGTTATAGCCACACCGATGATGTTCTCCTGGCTCAAGAATTTTCCCGCGGTTGCATTTTTTGATCTCCAGCATAAGGTCTCTTTTTTGGGACTGTCTAATGCAGCTAACAATATCTCCCCGATTGGGGACAGGATCTGCTTTCACTCTCCTAAGACAATAAGAGCAAAACCATTGACCCCGTTTGAGGATGATGACAGCTTCTGGATTTATTTTCGCCCGATTTCGCCTTTTTGCGGTACTTCCTTTCTCAAAACTTCCATATCCTTCTTTAGAAATCCACTTCGCAGATTTGACAGGTGCAGCGACAATATGGGCTTGCGGTATGTACGCGTACAACTGCTATGCCCCACCCAATCTCACATTGTCTGAGTTTGGAGAAATGTTAGAAAACCTTGTTCACGACGAAGTCCAAAGGCGATTTCAATGAATGGTCTTGGAAGCAGAGTGAATAACGCCGAAGGCTATTAGAGGCTTTTGCACAGTTGGATATAGTTCAGCTCAACGAAGGAAAGGTAAACACCTTTCGGAAAAGCAGGTCTGACTCAATCGTAGATCTGACCTTTATCAACCCTGTTCTGGTACGTGGTATGTCTTTGGCACGCCAGTGAGGACTACCATTTAAATAATCATGTGAATGCTCGAGCTCGTGCCCCCGGACCGTTCCATTCTTGATAAGTTGATGTCGAATATCTCCCTGCCGTCGGTCTTCATTGCTTAGTGTCACCTCCATAAACCTCTTCCCGATTCTACAAAAGAGTTCTGCCCCATAATGAGCATTCAATTGGGTAGAGACAAGTTATGTTGACGGAGTCAAAAGGGTGCAAATAGCTGTAGCTGTCCTTTGAAATTATATCATTCTCATAAAAATTATTTAAAAAAAGTTTCATTTAAATTTGACTGAGCCTCGTGAATATCATGATGATTGGCGCCCTAGTGACTGCAGATCTGGAATATATTGAACAGTTCTCAATTGAATAAAACATCCTTATATATATCAAGTCGGATGTGAGAAAAAAAATGCAATCAGTTAAAATTAGTAATTAAACAAGTCGGGAAACCGGAAGCTGGACGCTTCAGGTACGAAAGGTTTTGTGTATTTCTTAGTGCGCAGCACGTAATATATCCATATGTCCACTTTCGGGTGATATTGACATTGATAGTCTTCAATTTTCAAAGAAGCAACAACTTCGACGTATTATAAATTTGTTAGTAATAGTGCGATTTCCATCAAACTTGGTACGATCATGCTCTACATTATAGCCTACATTACTGCAGAATTTCGTGCCGCTAGGATAAATTTAAGGGGGGTTTCCAGCCAATTATAAAAAATTATAGTAATATACTATTATTAACTTTCTTTGAATAGATATCGGTATGAAAGGTATTTCGGAGCCAAGGCACCATATAGTGGTAGCCTCCTGATTTTTTTCAGATTTTTCGGTTGGGTAGTTTCTGAGAATGGCCCCCTTCAAGAAATGATCACTTTCAACCCCCCGCACTGCCCACGTTTCCAAGAAATGTCAAAACTAAGACCGGCTCCGAAAAGTACTAATCGAGACCTTTAATTTGATGCCCCACATGACTATATTCGGTGAAAAAAAATTTTATACCCCCCTTTTGCATGTATGGGGACCCCCCCTTAAATTCAACGTAAAAGGATGTAACTCACTGTATGTGTGAGCGTTCACAGTTCCCACCTTTCTACCAAATTTGGTGTCAATCGCTATAACCGTCTCCGAGAGAAATGCGTGTGACGGACAGACAGACAGACAAACAGACAGACAGACAGACAGACAGACGGTAAACCGATTTTAATAAGGTTTTGTGTTTACACAAAACCTTAAAAAGGGAAACGAATTGTTTGAGTGATGCAATCAGAATTCATAATTTATGATCCACCTAGAACTCGGCAAAAAAAGCATTTCTATGAACACACGCATCTGAAAATGTGATCGGATACAGATAAAAAACTTAAAACCAGAAAACACAATGCTTCAAAAAGTTTCGAGACAGGACGACACGATCTACCCACTCGTAGTAGCAGAACGCATACCCCACCCTTAAAGAAATTAATGTCCTCGGAAATGCTTCAAAATGAAGCACCCAGTGTGGACGCCCTATCTAACAAGCTCCTAAAATGCAGAATAGCGACGCTTCATGGATCCTTGAATTAAACCAGGCCGATACTGGCCCTGATCTCCAGAAGATCGACGTAATATTCGAATGCTCTCTACTTTTAAAAGAAGAATCACTTCACGGCTACCACCCCTGGCTATCGAAAACGGATTATGATTGATTTCTGGAATGTGCGCACGCTCCTCGACGACGGTAGCGAGGGTCCTCAGAATGCAAACTTTCTATCTTGCTGATCGGACGGCAGATACACAGAGTATCCTGCTTCAGAATCTCTATGAGCATTGAGCTGCCATAAAAATGCTCTTTTCTCGGGTGCTACAAAAGTCATTGGCCACGTCGGGAAGGGACGTCACAAGATCGGGCTGACTGTGGAATCGTCGAAGTACATAGATCGATGAATGGAAGGGGTTGAAGGCTCTATTGGCCACTGTGAGTGATGGCAGGCGTGACGAGCTCCAGCTCTGATACTGAACGAGATCTCAAGAAGTTGTAGTAGCGTACGCCGAGAATTTGCTATTGCGTTGATCGGGGAAGCGGAAGATGCCGCAGAACCTAATGAGTTCAGAAGTTTCTATCGCATGACGGAAGAGTTTACATGAGGTTGCAAGTCTTTCGATGGTCCTGTAAAGAACGCTAATGTTAACATCCACATTATCCATCGTTGCTTGGAACAGAACAGTCAAGAAAAAGTGCAGGCGTCTCAGGAACTTGTGGGCGGTGCGGAAGCGCATTACAGTCAACTATATTTATATATTTGTTTTTTTAAAAAGATAACAAGAGAAATCCTAGGCGACCACTCAAAGGGAAGGTAGACAGACAACTGCCTGGAAGGCCTCGAAACTGATGAAAGGGCTTGATTAACAACACGAGTTTGATGACGTTCGGTTTTCGAAATAGTTCTAGCGAGTTAGACAAGGAATATTTCTACTAGAGGTCAGTATGTGAGCTCTGCAGCAGAGACGAGCTTTGGTCCTCCCTTTGAAGGTTATCAGTTTGGATTCCCAATCCGTTTGCTTCCAAGTAGTGTATGCAGCGACAAAGAATCCCGCTCGACGCGACCATAAATAGGTATACGATATCCGTAGTTTATGAAGGAAACAGAAACTACAACAAATAGCAAAAACAATTCAAGCGTATACCACAGGTGGACGTAAGCTTTTCGATGGTCCTGTGGGGGATCTTAACGCGAGGCTTTTCAGCCATTCGATATTTCCCAGTGATTAGAAAAAGGATATGATTACTAAGATTGCGAAGAAAAAGACTCGACAATATATTCGTTCGTTTTTTCTTTATTTTCATTTAATCGCTTGTCACCCTCTTTCAGCTCAGCTATTTTGGTCTCTAGATGGAATTAGTGACTATTCATAGCAGCGGTTTCATTGTTTATTTTCCTCATTGCGAAAAATCCTTGAAAGAAATACCTTAAACTCTATTTTCAAAATGTCGGACATAATATGTTTTTTCTATTACCTCCTATGTAAAGTATAGCGCACTAATTATACCAGCACAATGCAAGTTACTAATTACCGAAACGCAGCTTCCACTGACCAGAAAATGCTTACGATTTAGTTCCATAAACGCTGTAAGGCTCCTGTAGTCCGATGAACGTACCTTTGTCCACCAATTCCCACAGATACATCTTAGAGTCCTTCGGAAGTAAATTTTTTCTGGCAAATCATCAAATGTTTATAACCTTCAGAAATGTGGCTCCGTTCTGTGTTGGCAAAGTTTCCCGGGAGACTAGCATTTTCTTTCGTCTGGGCTCCTTTTTCGCGTTTTATTCGTTTTGGAATGTGGGGAATAAATCCTAGCCCAGAAGAAAATCTTTAATATCAGGTATGACTACTGAACCCAATTATGCTCGAAGCGAATAGCTTCAGGTTATAGAATGTGAGATCACAGAGCTGATAGGATTATTATTTTCTAAAAATGGAAAGTTTTTCCATACAATGTCAGCACAGATTCTTCGAGGACCTTACCCTGTCTTCGAAGGGCTTGTCATTTTCCTGGAAACCGGGTATGCGATTCCATTAAAATTTTACCTTTCCATCTTTCTAACGAAATAAGAAGTGGCAGCCTTTTGCCAGATTCTATTGCATTTCTACAGTTTCTTTCCTTGATTTTCACTTATTCGAAAGGAGTACGCGGCGACGAAGAAAATATCAAGAAGCATAGCAAAGTTCAAAGCCATTACCTGATCCGGAATTATAATGTTGTGGATGACATTTTTCCAGGAAGCAAAATTTATGAATTTTTCACGTCTGATGTTCGCAGTCAGGAAATTCTTGCGGGATCATGTTATTAGAGCCTCCGGGGAGGAACATTAAACGGAAAAGTATCCACGATTTCAACTTAAATTTGTAGTAATGTGTTTTGTATGACACGCCTTCAACATCCATACATATATTGGTGATTATGCACAGTTGTATATCCGTATCCCAAGGGTGCAAGTATACAACATTTAGTGTGATAAAATCTGTGGTGAAAGTTGTGAAAGTTCCTTAAGTGGAATTGTGTGTACAAGTACACGCTGACAAATGACTGGGTTTATAGATAATGGATGACAGTGTGGATTAGTCTCCTAAATTTTGTCACTTTTTCACTTGAACTTTAAGTTGGAAGCATTTACAATTTTCATGTGGTTTTTTTTTTCTAATTTTTCGGTTGGATAACTTCTAGAAATTGGTCCGTGAAAGAAATGATCAATTTTCAGTCCCCGCATTCCGCCCGTTTGAATTAAATGTCGAAATTATGATGCAAGGATTCGGAACTCCAATGCCGACGGCTTTAGAGAGTGGGCAAGTAAGCTTCCAGTCATCGACTGCAGTGGTGGATTAGTTGGTCACCTTTGCATCTAATACGACAAGTAGTTTGGAAAAAGAGACGTATAAAAGAAGTGCACCTAATGAAAAGACACAGAAAGTACCTTCACAGATTGGACATTCTCCCGCTCACAGTGGGGTGACTACACCTGGCTGGAACGTGCCGCAGGAACTAATACTAAACCTATTTGGGAGAAGCACAACGATCCTACGATCTCCTCCAAAATCAACGCCGATGAAAGATGGAAATCAGGGAAGCTCCCAGAAAGCTAATAAATACGAAAGTGCACAGTAGAAAACAAAGCAGAGCAGTAGCGTCCAAATACGAATGAATCATCGTTCGCCCTACCCAGAGGGAAAATAATAAAGTTGACCGCCTTCAGGAAGGACAAACTCAATGTGAATCAGGCCGTTAAAACATGGTCAGGGCTAAGGGCTATAAAAATATCATACCTCGAAAAAATCAAACATTACTCAGACAATGCAGGTGACACCCCTAAAATCCAAAGGACAAGCTCGAAAAGATGAGCAGAGAGGGAGGGAATGATTTTTTGGATTCCCGCAGGACCCGAAAGGTATAAAGGCCTCTCGCCAGAAAAGGGAAAGGCCAACAAAGTTGTGGAAACAGCCACGCCGGCTTTAACAAACTCAACAGAGGTAAAACCCTCAAAAGGAACCGAGGAAACATAGGCTTTGTATGGAGAACAGGAGCGTCGACTGTTGTCATGTCGCCCATGCTCGGAGGCAAGCTAAAATCCGTGGGTACTGCGTACAGGGTTGCCATGAAGATGATAAGGAGTGAACAATACAACTGACCTGCTTCATCTTGATATGGAAATGGCGCTCTTCCTCCAGCATAAAATCCAGCACAAAAAAGCTTTGGATTTCTCCATTATATCTGCGTTAACTGAGGAGGGACTTGTGGAAATTTGCCGCAGAACCGGGGATAACAAAGGTACCGGTTTGGATCCTGTCCTGATAGAGCCCTTAAACTCAATTTAAGACCAAATCTGATTAGTTTACCAGCCTGCATGGTAAAAGGAGTTATCCTCTCTTGGTGGAAGAGGCAGGAACCAGTTTGGCTACCGAAGCCCAATAAGTAACAAGGACATCCATCATCAGACGGCCCCATTTGCCTTAAAGGAAAAATTCTAGAAAGGATTATTTACAAGGGAGGGACCTAAGCAGTACACCGTCACTACAGGAGTACCACAGGGCTCAGTGTTGCGCCCTGTGAAATGTATGTACAATGGGGTTCTTGTTCTTCCCGTGTCTTGATTAATAATTGTAGGAAAGGAAATATGATTACGGTGGTCATTCTGGGAAATGAGGCTCATTGTCTGTACGAGAAAAGGAGACTTAGTCTACCTGAAACAAAACGGGTAGGATAACTCGCAGAAGAGTTGCTGATCACTCTGATTATCCGTATTGAAGAATGAGTTTAGCGACGACAAGGTGAAATTAACTTTCGCCTGACCCGATTCCCACATGACATAGCGGATGAGGGTCCGGAGCATATCATGTTCTACTGCCCACAAATTTGCTAAAAGTGGAGGAGCTTCCGCAAAGAGCGGAAGGCTTTATCGTTTAAAGCGATGATGATCAACAGCACGATAAAATCGATGGCGAGTGCTACAGCGACATGCTGACTAATTATAAGGCATTAATATTACTGACATGCCGTTTTAGCACAAAGGAAGGTATCACAAGAAAACACTTGACGGCAAATTAGTTGCAGGAAATGAACATGTTCACCCCGTTCTTGTGATTTGACTCGTTTAGGTTATGTTCACTGCGGATGTCCAAAAGTCGCATGGCTACGCCGCCAAGCCAGAAACCATAGAGTGCACTTTGAAGTCAACATCCGAAGCCGAAATATAGCCCAATGTCCGTGGTGGTCATGGCGGTCACATGTCCGAAATCATATGAAAACCTTAATGTCATAAAATTATCTGTCAATTTAAAATAATTGTATAGATATTAAAACATTTCCCTTTATTTTATTCCAATTTAAAGGTCTCTGCTCTGTCTCTAAAAAATAAATCCCGTCTATAGCTATCAGACTCGGTGGTAACGCAGCCTCTTCGCATAACCTTATTCCGTAGGTAATTACATCACTTAATCCTCTTTAAGGGACTTTTGGAGATTATTCAATAAGAGTATCTGTTGTATTCAGGGGCTGTAAGATCACATTCAGGCAAAATATATATAGGAGGGAATGCTCATGCTAAAACATAACAACAGAGCGTAGTGCAGTTGGCGATATATTTCATAAGGATTTTTTGTTGCCCGAGCGGAGGTTACTACTTAGATAGTTCGGTAAATATGCGCAGATGCATATGTTGAAGTTTAGGAGGACATAAAACGTTAGAAGATTTAATCTCATTTGGGTCGCAGATGAAAAAAGGTCTTGAACTACGCATCAATCATATTCATGGTGAATAATAAGTTAAGATTACAAATTTACTAAACTCCCCTCCACAAAGACGTCAATGGCCAAATAGATGCCTCAACGCGGGTCCCTAGATACTTTGAGGAGTAGCGTACCCTTGGAAAGGGGAGGAGGCCGTTCGAAACGTTACCGAAAAGACAGTCTCCGCTGATCCGGAAATAAGCCTCGGCTTCAAAATTCTCGAATAAACTTGTGTTATTAATAGATTTTATCTGGCTAAAAAATATTTAATTTATTCATTAATTTTATTAAATTTGCTTATTTTATATAAACATTGAAATGTCGTGCTCAGCCGTACGGAACTTTTGGAAGAATCTCTTTTCTTAACCTTCTTTCGCGTGACCCTAATTGTCAAAATTATTTTTCTTTTTTACAAAACATGGCCAACTAACTTTTTCTAGAGCAGCACTCCGCCCGCAGCAAAAACCGAAAGGGTTTCAGCGAGGAGCCAATTGCATGGCTTCCGCAGCTCGGTTGCTGCAATTTAAAATAGACACATTCCGTCTTCTTGCCTGAGCTTTATTCCGGAAAGAAACGCTTTAGCCGGGCCGGAGATACCTTCTTGGGGCTTCCCCCGTCATCAAGGCTAAAATGGTGAGAGCTGGAGGACCTCGAAGGGGAATTTCTAAGGTGGTTGCAGGGGTACGTCGGTAACGTTTTTCACGTGGTTGGTTGTGGCTTCATCGAGCGCACTGCGTCCTTTACAAGATGCCGACCCAATTTAATGTCGAGTAGTGAATTCCCGGGTAGTTTTAGCTTCTCCTCGTTTACTAGCTCCGCGGGGCTTGTAGCAAATTCATCGCGATTGGCTAGCCGGAGGCCAAGTAGAACGAGAGACAGCACTTGCAATCAAGAAGGGTCGTCGCCAGAAATATTTTACAGTAACTAATCGATTCATTTTCCAGTTACCAGGGTTCGTTAGATCGTGAAAGGCGTGAAATTCTTAGCTGTAATAGGAAGCTACCTAAATGAATATTTGAGTTGGCTCTGAGACTCTGAAAAACTACTTCATCCTTCTGAGCCTAATCAATTGCCGATCGCCGGTAACGGACGGTGACCTCTACAACATGTGACAATGTGTCGGCAGCTACGTCATTCTGTCCAGATACGTGTTGAATGTCGAAGGTGTAATGGGTGATAAAACTTAGATGCTGATGTTGACGAGAGGACGTTTTATCGAACTTCTGTTTCCTAAGCAAAGATAAATGGCTTATCGCCGGTGAACACTGCGAATGGCTACGCGACTAATAAACGATCGTAGGCGCAGTAGTTCCGTTGAGTGGAATTCAGCTGCTGCATTTGGTGGTATGCACTGACTAAGTCTAAGGTCGAGAAAATACAGCAGTCCGGGAAAGGGTGTGCAAAGTCGGGAATGAGTGGGATAAGTTATCGGTCTGGAGTCATCTGGACATTTAGTCGTCTTTAATCGCCCTTCTATAATGAAATGGCAGGAAAACAACCCCCAAAGCCCAATATTTATGTTTACTTGTTTGTAACCATACGGGCAGATCAATGAAGAATTTAGTGCTGTTTTAGGATTTACAGTGCTGGCTTAAGGGGTCGTAAATTGTTAGGTGACACGGTGTCGCTTTTCAGGTAGCCGTCGCCAGAGCTACCGGCAAGTCTAGTTTTTTTAGAAAAAAGACAAGGGATAGTACATTTTGTGGCCTTTTCGGTGAATCTATGGTGGTAACAGCATCCCTTGATACTTGTTAAGGGTCCTGACAATCTAGTATTCGATCGCTCTTTTCAGGAGGCGGATTTAGACCGGGATTTAATTCTATTTAGCGAATGCAAAGCATCGACTGTTTCTACCAATTAAGAAACGGTGGCTTTTATCGCTGCCATCGTCTGCTGTATGCTGCGCTTCACTCACTGACAGGCGCTCGACGAGTGCGTGGTGAAACCATGTGGGGCCTATTGTGACGTGTCTGCTAGAGCGCATCGAACTGGGAGGTTAATACGCCAAAACATTGACACTCGTATTGCCGTGACAGTAATTGCGCACCTGCCTCCATTTCATCCCTGGATATACTATGACGAAGCGAAGGAAATTGCAACGACAATCGACGGACAAAAGAAATGAGGGTTGGATGAGAAGACTCATAAACACAATTTTCGAAAGGAATTCACTCCAAAAGATAATTTTATTTAACATGAATTGAAGAACACTTTCAGTCGATTTGCAGTGCATTTCTGAAAATGATATTAAAATACTATTATTAGCTTTATTTGCACAGGTATCGATATGGAGCGTATTTCGAAGCCTGGGCACCATATATGGTGAATCAGCCCCCTGGTTTTTTTCAGATTTTTCGGTTGAGTAGGTTCTGAGGATGGGCCCGTGAAAGAAATGATCACTCTGCAGCTTCCGCCCCCCCCCCCTTGTGAATTAAATGTCAAAACTGAGACCAGTTTTGAGAAGTTCTAGTTGAGACCTTTTTTTTGATATCCCCCATGACAAAATTTGGTGAAACAAAGTTTTACACCTTCTTAAATTCCACGTAGAACGCTCACTGTGCTCATGCGTTCACAGTTCTCACTTTCCCAACTAATAAGGTGCCAATCGGTATAACCGTTTCCGAAAAAAATGCATGTGACAGACAGACAGAGACTCATAACGAAAAGCGACAGACAGACAGTAAACCGATTTTAATAAGATTTTGTTTTACACAAAACCGTAAAAAACACACACCACAATTTGGAATGATGTAATTTTATGACAATGGATATAGTTCTAATAAGTGAAATCTGGAAGGGAAATATACAGTCCGTAAGTTCGTTTTAATTGAAATTCACCGATATTACAATATCAATAAGCTTTATCTGCTTAAAAAATATTTTATTTATTTATTTGTTTAATTAAATTTGCGTTATATAAGCAGCAAAATATCGTGGTGGACCATGTGGGTTTTTGAGGAAGAAAATTCTTGATACTCTTCCCCAAGACTTTAACTGTCAAAATAATTTTTTTACTTTTTTAGAAGCCATGACAAACCGACTCTTTCCCGAGCTTTCACAATTGCGAGCATTCGTCACGCAAATTGTGGACTTTGTCACACATCCGCATCCTTCGTTCTCTTCGTTCTATGTGAGGTAAGTGTAGGGCAACCCATCTTGGGATAGTGGGTTTCTTTGAGTGGCATAGCCTGTAATGGAGTTGTCACCCTTACACAATATGTGACCTCTTAACTGTCACTTCCGATTTCCTATCAATACGTACACGGGTACCTCGCCCGTAAGACATTAGGTCCGAATGCCCGTCAATGGCGGTACACTATTTTCTTGTGAATGTGCGCAACAGCAACTTGGAGAATGTTATCGAAAATATGAAATACAATCGAGTACGAGGCCAACGTAAAAGTTTTGGTGATCGTTCAATGTTGAAATATGCTGACTCACCTGTTTCAGTTTTCAGCATTTTTCATCAGCTTTTTAAATCACTATCAATTGTGGCGCTTGGACTCAGTTAGGAGAGTTATAGAATACTCAAGTTCAATATTAAAAATTAATACCAAATAATCTGCGAGTTCCTTTAAGCTCCATTGTAACCCCAGCAGAGTGTTGTGTAATTTTCCCCAAATTCGATAATAATTCATATGAAAACCCCAAATTTTTTCGATCATAGAAACGAACATTCACGGAGTCCAAAAGTCTGTTTAATTTCACCAAAGATTATCCTCATCCAAAAGAATAATCTGAAGAATGGTTTCCCAAAAAATTGCTCTGAATTTCTGAAAGAGCATAACCTAAATATCGATCCATTTCATCCTCATTTCTGATGGTGATAAAAAAGGCTTTTGCATGGTTTCGGGTGAAATATCCTTTCATGGTACAGAGAAAATAACTTGAATGAAACTCATGACTCTCCGCAGATAAATATTATGGCCTGATTAAAAACACAAATAAGCATTCAAACGAATAAATGAGAGAGCCGAGATATCATCTAGCAACGCGGCCTTCCAGTCCTGTTTACAATATGAACACCGCAATTATTTTTGCCCCTTCTCTCTCCACATATCTTTTACACAGTATTCAGGGAATCCATCATCAGCAACAATATCGCTTGTGGTATTATTCGGAATTAAAGTCTAATCTCAGCTACTTTCCGTTGCTTTTCCATATTAGCTTTAGTTTGCACTCACCTCAGAACCTACTTTCTGAAGGTGGTTTATGCGGACTAGCATACGTTTCTGCCTGAACATATTCTATATGTGTATATATACTCCGATATGTTAGTATCATAGAATAAGTATCCCAAGTACGTGATACATTTATGCACATATTTAAGCTATCTCTATACTGATTTAGATAGTACAAAGAGTCGAGAAAAAGGCAACATTTGTTGTGGTGATTTACTTCAATATATCTCTATCCTCGCACACATTCGGCATATAGGTAACATACCTGTATCCCTCTGTATCCTATTCTCTTCTATGTAAAAAATCGAATCCTGCTTATTCTCTATATTCAGCAAATGTTTCCAAGCGAATATAATCTGTGGATTCGCAATGATATATTAGCGCAATTATACATATGTACGTATGGATTCCGTAGCTACAACTCTTGCTTTTAATTCTCTAATGTCATGTGCAACATTGGAGAAAAATCAGGGAATGCCTTGCATGCTGCTTGCCATATCGATTTCGGATAAACTCTGAATTCTGCATGACTGTACGTTTGGATACGGTCTTTGGATTTGGCTAGCTCGGTGCATCCCTTGGGCCCTTACATCAGAGATGGCAAGAAGGATTCAAGTGCCAGCGGAGATGAATGCTCTTTGGTGCATTACAAGATGAGACAGATTACTATATTACGCCGAATTGAATAGGATATATATTTGCCATGATCCGCAAGCTCAAGGCATTGGATTTCCTTTGATAGGAATACGCTGTTTCAAACATGAGAGTTCTCCCAGTCGGTGAAAGGTTTCCATATTTCAGGTTTATGTAACTTTCATTATCTGTAGAGTATAGCTATCGCCGGAATAATGTTACGATGTATTACTCGTGATATCTTCATCATTTCAGGTCTTATGTTATGTTCTAAGCTCTACACAAATTGGATGACTTCATTTAAGAGGCAAACGGATGCACATACACACATATGTATATTCAAATTTAAATGAATTCAGGTGCTGACAGTTTGTTAAGTTACTTAGTCTAATCGTCGCCATTTCGCACTTTAGTCAGTTAGAAAAGGTGCTATTGTCTTCAAGTATGTATTTCACAAAACATGGAGAATGCAAGGACAAAGATTATAATACTCTGCAGAAATAGCCTGCGCTAAAAATGGTAGTATTAAACGAAGCAAAAGTAAAAGATTATCACTATATTTAGAAGTAAAATAGTTTGGAAGGATATTGTCTTATGAGGAGAACACCAGTTTGTTGGGACTCTTCTGCCATTAAAAAAGTCGATCACAGACAGGTCGACCTGATGCCTAGAAAGATGCCTTCTGACAACTTCTGAATGAAAAGGCCTGTCATGTGCATGTCGCCGACCTTAATGGTCATGTGGGTGAAAAGCCAGACGGTAACAGGTGCCATGGGGATACGGGGTTTGGAGCGCGCAATGAGGGTGGCGAGCTTATAATCAAATTTGCGGATTCCCATGACTTTGTACGTATGAATACAGGGTCCACCAAACAATTATCTCATCTTCCTACATTTTATAGTGGGAACAGTAAAACGCAAATCGACTATATTGTCATAAGACGCCGATATTTTACCACCGACACTGATTGCAAATCCGTTCCCTATGAGGCCATCGCACCTCAACATCGGCCGGCCGGATTAAGCCACCTATAAAGCAGCGTGAGGAACACGCTGGCCCACCGCGCATTTAATGGTCGCGATGTGTGAGAAAGAAGAAATCATCTCACATACGCGATTACCAACCATTACGATTGCGGAAGAATCGTGGAACCAAATGAAAGAGACAGTCCACAAAGCAGCCTCTGCTACCCTCTAAGTCACAAACCCTGGAAAGCTGTACATTAACCTAGATACTTGGCTTTGGAATGAAAATGTTCATATGAAGGTCCGTGAAAAGAAACACCTCTACCACAAGCTTCTTGACGATAAAACGCTCGCCAATTGGCAAATTTATAAGAAGTCCAACCGGGAAGCAAGCAATCGCTGTCACCCGAGCGCCCATTACAAGAATCTTTACGATAAACTGGACATTCGGGATAGCAAGAAAGATCTGTATCGACTTACCAAAAGCCGAAACGAACGCCAACAGTTGTGTTAATGACAAGAGCGGTACTTTGGTTACCAACCGTCAATCCGCCACGGATAGATGGCGAGAATATTTCGAGCAGATTTCAACTGAAGAATTTACTAATTCTCCACTTCCGCAATGATTTGGAGCAGTTACACCTGTCAACGCAACTCAGTTAACCCGTTGGGGACTTCCGTCCCCACGTACTCGAGGAGGGCGATCAGACCCGAGTCTGCAAGGCACTCATCTGAAGTGGCTCTGTCACGAAGCCTCACCGGAGGTTATCTGGTACCATGGGAACCGGGATGGCCTCTGAGAGTATATGCTCCAGGAGAATTCCCGGAGAATGTGTCCTAGGCCCGGTTATTTGCGGTTGGCCCCCTAGTGGGAGTTTTATGGTGGTTGTGGTTATGCATACATCGCGGGCAGAGCTCCTCGGAGCTTGAGCGTGGAGTTGCGCTGTACAACTCGGGTGCCGTACTCCTTAGTTGCGGCAGAGGTGTTAGATAGGCCTCGCATCCACTGGTATGAATGCTGAGCCTGCACTCAGCATAAACCAGGACCGCTGTGCTTGCATGACAGGGCTCTGATTGTGGCCCCAAAATCAATCCGTGTCTGAAGTGGACCGTTCGATTATGCCTTCACGGCAGGTACTCACGTTAAACCCCCAGGACTTTCATGTCAACGCAACTGTACGCAGAGCGGTAGTTAGCTGGTGAAAGGTTCCGTTGCGGTTCTCCGCCTCAGGCTGATTCCAGTCAACCCGTTGGGGAGTTCCGTCCCCACGTACTCGAGGAGGGCGATCAGACCCGAGTCTGCAAGGCACTCATCTAAAGTGGCTCTGCCATGAAGCCTCATCGGAGGTTATCTGGTACCATGGGTACCAGGGTGGCCCTCTGAGAGCATATGCTTCAGGAGAATTCCTGGAGGATGTGTTCTCGGTCCGGTTATTTGCGGTTGGCCCCCTATTGGGAGTTTCATGGTAGTTGTGGTTATGCCTACATCGCGGGCAG
This sequence comes from Hermetia illucens, assembly GCF_905115235.1. Classification (NCBI taxonomy): domain Eukaryota; kingdom Metazoa; phylum Arthropoda; class Insecta; order Diptera; family Stratiomyidae; genus Hermetia; species Hermetia illucens. The sequence continues at coordinate 140,913,428 of NC_051851.1, forward strand.
AGCTCCTCGGAGCTCGAGCGTGGAGTTGCGCTGTACAACTCGGGTGCCGTACCCCTTAGTTGCGGCAGAGGTGTTAGATAGGCCTCGCATCCACTCGTATGAATGCTGAGCCTGCACTCAGCATAAACCAGGACTGCTGTGCTTGCATGACGGAGCTCTGATTGTGGTCCCAAAATCAATCCGTGTCCGAAGAGAACCGTGGGATTATGCCTTCACGGCAGTTACTGACGTTAAACCCCCCAGGACTTTCATGTCAACGCAACTGAAGTCGAGGAGGCAATAAAACGAACGAAATCGGGAAAAGCCACAGGACCTGACGACATCGCATCTGAGCTCTGGAAAGAGAACAGCTCTTCTCCCAACACTGTGGCTCAGTGAATTCTTTAATCGGGTTATTCAGGAAGGAAGAACACCATCTGACTGGCAAGAAAGTATCACTGTTTCAATATGGAAAAAGAAAGGTAGTCCAGTAGAATGTTCATATTACCGTCCGATCCGATTACTATCCACACCATCAAGATTTTTCAACGCATTCTTGACAACCGTATTCGCGAAATCATTGAAATAACCGTGAATCAAGCCGGATTTGTCAAAAACTGCTGAACTGCACGGTTACTCATGGAGAAACACTGTCAGGAACATCGCCCTCTTTACATTGCCTTTCTGGATCTAGAGAAAGCGTTTGACCGTGTGCCACACGAACCCATCTGGTATGCTTTACGACAACACTTAATACCAGAGGAACTCGTGCGCTGGATTCAATTGCTCTACCACGATCCGAAAAGTAAAGTTCGAAGTATGGTGGGTGTATCCAAACTGCTTCATGCCTCTATTGGTGTTCATCAAGGAAGCGCCTTCTCACCACACCTCTTTGGTCTTGTTATAGACACTGTCACACGGGACATCCAACGTCCACCCTATACACTGCTTTATGCAGATGATGTTTTCCTAGCATCTGATAGCAAATATGATCTTGAGCAGCTTGCCCAAAAATTGAATGATCGCCTCACGTCGGGTCAAGGCTATCAGCCAATGGCGAATTGCGCTATGAAATTACTTCACACATTAACGCAACCTGGATAAAGTGGCGTTCCACAACTGGTGTTCCTTATGATCGACGTATCAACGAACGTCTCAAATCTCTCAAATTTACCGCAATGTCGTCCGTCCTGTCGCTCTCTATGGTTCTGAGTGCTGGTCGACTATAAGAGACAATGAACGGCGTCTTGCGGTATTGGAGATGTTGATGTTGAATTGGACTAGTGGTGTGACACGTGATCACATCCGAAATGAGGATATCCGCGGTTAATATGGAGTCGCACGTAGAAAAACTGCGAGAGAAGCGTCTTCGATGATATGATTACGTAATTAGCACTAACGAAAATTCACTTGCCAAGATTGGTCTGAACATCGAATTCGATGGTGAACAACCAAAGGGCCGGCGAAAACAACGGTGGCTTGATACGTTGCATGGGAATTTAAAAACCTCGCGATTACATGCAGATAAGGTATTTGACAAAATAAAATGGCGAAACCTATTACGACGAGCCTACCCCGCTTGTGAACGGGACAAAGGCTGAAGAAAAAGAACAAGACATTGTTTTACATTTTTAAGTTTTTGTGTAAAATAAAATTTTATTAAATTCGATTCACTATCTGTCTGTCTATCATATGCACTTATCTCCAAAACAGCTAAACCGATCAGAACGAAATTTGGTAAACATATGGGAACTATGAAATACCACGCATACAGTGGGTAACATCATACATCAAAAGGGGGATGAAAAAATTGTTTTCACCGGATATAGGGGGGTATCAAATGAAAGGTTAAGTACTTTCCAAATCTGATATTAGTTTTGACGAAAATTGTAAAGTGCGCGAGTAAGGAGTCAAAATGCACACACTTAAAGTGGGGCAGGACTCACTTTCGAAAACTACCTAACCCAAAAATCCGAAAAAAAAAACAGGATGGTGCGCTTATATGAAATCTATTCCTCAAAATCTCACGCGTTGGACGTGGACTAGCCGTTTTGTTTGCCCTACATAAAACTTGTCGCAGTCTGTACAGGAAATCTTATAAATGTCGCTTTTTTCAGTACATTCTTTTTGGTTCTTGACTGATTGTAATCGGGTCGTAAGTAGGTATCGTCTGCTCTTTGAGGTGACCCGGAATCCACGTTTGTTTAGCTGCCTTTTGATGTTGTCCATTGCCTAGGTGCCCCCTGGAGGAGTGTTGAGCGTTGCTGTCTTGAAGCCGGGCGTAGTTTCTTTTTTGTCCGGTTTTCAATGTTGTATCCGCTTTTTTTTTGGCTGTTTCCAGGATGTAGTTCATTTCTTTATTTCTTCTCTCCTCATTGAGCGATGTTGTGACCATCCTGTGGATCATAAAGTTGTATGCCGCCATCTTATGGTGGAAATCGTTGTGTCTGGGTCGGTTTCCTGTAGATGCTGAATTCAAAATCCCCTTTTTCCCGGATTATTTTTAAGTCCAGAAATGGTATCCCTCCTTCGTTTTCCATCTCCATAGTGAACTCGATGTTCTTCTGTGCCTGGTTGGTCGGGAGTGTCCCAGCGTCCTCGAATTTATTCTACTTAAATACCTCGCATAACAGCGTTCAGAAGGGGTTGCCCATTGCTGCCCCGGAGATGGTTTTATAAAATTTATTCCTGAATATGAAATAGGATTCACACATGCATGCGAAAATTAGTTTTCTATACAGTTTAGCCTTCTCCCTCCATTCGGATGAGTTTTCGTGTGTCGTGATCCATTCTTCTAACTTGTACAGGGTTTCCTTCATCGGTGCGCTTGGGAACAACGCTTTTACGTCAAAGGACATTAATATTTCATCACTTTGTATCCCCTCGGCCTCGTTGAGTCTGTCAATGACTTCTCTGCTGTTTCCCACTGCTCGTTGAATGAACTGGAAACAGCCAAGAACAAGTCGGGAAACGGGAAGCTGGAAGATATGAAAGGTTTTGTGTATTTTTTTTATAAAAACATTTGAGTGTACATTTGTCCCATTAGTACGTAGCACGCAATATATATTATGTCAGAATATCTACATTCAGTCTTGAATTTGCAAAGAAGCGATAAATTTGACCTATTCTAACCTTTTTAGTAATCGGTTGGATAGTTTCTAAGAATGAAAGAAATGATCACTTTCGACCTCCGGCACTCCTCACCTTTCTAACAAATGGCAAAACTAGCTTCGAAAGCTATAAGCCGAGACGTTTCATTTGATATCTCACATTCTTTGATGCAAAAGCAATTACATCCCCCTTTTGCATGTATTGGACCCATTCGTTGCATAATTATGTAACTCACTGTATGAGTGAGCGTTCATAGTTCCCACCTTTCCACCACATTTAGGGTAATTCGCTACAATCATCTCCCAGAAAAATGCAATGACGGACAGATAGATGGACAGACAGACAGACAGACCTTTTTTTTTTGAGGAGGTGGAAATCTTCAAAAGACACTGGCCTGGACACGCCAGCGTGTGGGATTCTTACCCACTAAAACCACCCTCGACTCCCTCCAAGCCCTGTGGAACCACCATACGGTATTACATCACGGGGCGGAGCCAGCTCATTTTAGCTTGGTCCCCTTTCGTCTCTACGCGGCGTACGTAACTGCGCTTTTCTGGTCTCCTCTGCCTTCCGCAGTTTACTCTGGATAGATACGACCATGGAGTTGATCGCATCCCAGTCTTCCTGACATGTTAGCATTCTTCGCACCAGATTCTCTGGTACAAGCACCTCTCCTAGAGTCTCCTCTAGTTTCTTCCTTTCCTCCACAAACCTTGGACAGTGGAAGAATACATGCTCTGGGTCCTCTGGGACTCCATCACAGTTTGGACAGTCGGGTGAGGTATCTAGTTTAAACCTAAACAGGTATTGGCGATATCCTCCATGCCCCGTGAGAAACTGAGTAAGATTATAATTAATCTCACCGTGCCGTCTCCCTAACCACTCCTTGATGGCAGGGATGAGCCTGTGTGTCCACCGACCCTTTCCCGAGCATTCCCAACGCTCTTGCCATCTGTTTAGCGATCTCTCGCTTTCGGCGTTCTTCGTCTGCGATAAAGGAGAGATAGACTTCGCATTATATATATTCGTCATCTCATCTACCAAGATGTCAATGGGCATCATTCCAGAAATGACGAATGCTGCATCATCTCAGATAGTCCTGAATGCCGAGCACACCCTTAGGGCTGTTCTTCTGTAGACTGAACTTAGTTTGTTAGCGTTAGATGTAACCTGCAATGCCTTTCCCCAAACTGGAGCTGCATAGAGCAGGATTGAACTCACTACCCTAGCTATAAGCAACCTGGAAGCATGCCGTGGCCCTCCCACGTTCGGCATCATTCTTGCCAGGGCCACACTCGCAGTGGATGCTTTGTCATAGACATACTGCACGTGTGGCTTATAGCTAAGCTTCCCATCTATCATCACTCCCAAGTATTTGATCGCAGGCTTAGAAGTGAGGATATGATCCCCAATTTAAATACGGGCAAAATTTCTTTTTCGGCGCTTGGTGACAAGGACCGCTTCCGTTTTTTTCCTCCGCAAGCGTCAGACCAGAACTCTCAAGCCAAGCCTTAACAGCACTGATCGCTTCGCATGAGTATAACTCAGCATCTTCGAGATGCTTTGCGATAACAACCAGTGCTATATCATCGGCGTAACCCACCACCGTGGCCTCCTCCGGAAGGGGAAGATTAAGAACATCGTTCTACATGATGTTCCACAGCAGTGGGCCCAGTACAGAGCCCTGTGGGACACCCGCGGAGACAACGTACTCCTGGGGTCCGTCATCGGTGTCATACCAAAGCCTCCGTTCTTGTAAATAGCTGTTGACAATAGCTGCAAGATAAACGCAAATACCAATCTTCGCCAGAGATTCCCGTATTAGGTTCCAATTGGCCGAATTGAATGCATTTCTCACATCCAGGGTCACCACTATGCAATATTTGCTAGTACTGCCCCTTCCGTGGATTGCATCTTCGGCCAAGCCAGTAACCATTTTCATGGCATCAATGGTTGATCTGGCTTTACGGAACCCATACTGCCGATCTGAGAGACCTGCCTGGCTCCCAACAACCGGGAGTAATCTATTATAGATTACTCGCTCTAGCATTTTGCCCGCAGTGTCCAAAAGACATATAGGTCTGTAGGAGGTTGGCTCACCTGGAGGTTTGCCAGCCTTAGGCAGTAGCACCAACTTCTGTCGTTTCCATGATGCAGGAAATATCCCCTCGGACATGCACGCTTCGAACAGACAGACAGACCTGCAGGTGAGCCAACCTCCTACAGACCTATTTGTCTTTTGGACACTTTAGGGAAAGTACCAGAGCGAGTAATCTATAACAGATTACTCCCGGTTGTTGGGAGTCAGGGACGTCTGTCAGATCGACAGTATGGGTTCCGTAAAGCCATAAAGCATTTATAAGATTTCTTGCTTAGACTGCGACAAGATTTATGTAAGGCAAACAAAACGGCTAATCTACACCAGGGTGTTAGAGTACATAAAGGAGGCCGGATCCGCTAAAAATAAGAATAACTCAAACATAAAGTCCGCGGTTGCCAGATATGTAATAGAGCAGGGGCACCATTTGTATTATAGTTGGACAAAAACAATATTTTGAAGAAAGTGAACGACATTAGAAAACTAGACTCCTATAAGAGCCCCACATCTCGAAAATTCGCACCAAAAACGGTTAAACGAATATGGGGAAGAATTTTTCCACCTTAGTGGAACTTTTAGGAAGCACTAGAAGAAGAATAGAAGCATAATTAAAATATCATAATCACAGGAATTGCTATAGAAAAATGCAAATTGTAAAGAAAATTTTCAGAAGATAAAACACTGAAGAAAGGACAGTCTGTCCCTGAAATACGTATTTACATACATTACCAAATACTTTTAGCCAATAAAAAGGAAAATATCTTCTAAGCAAATCGTTCACTGAAAATTTCGGCTAACTAACTATCTCCCAATTCAAACCAACCCTCTTAAGTCCATCCTAGGAGTACCAAATTGTGCCAACATAGAGGACAATATCTCGCATATGGGTGCCAAATTTCATGGAAATCCGGCCATTAGCGCCAAAGTTATAGCAGTTCGAAGTTATCAATTTCGCGTTTAGTGTATCTAAAGCAATGCAAATAAGATGCTGACGTCATAATTAATGAGAATAATTGACATTCAAGTGAAATATTAAAGTCCCATGTATGAACAAGTTACTTCTCCCCAGCCCTTTTATCCTTTGCTGATATTAGGTGTGGTCTTTTTGAGGTTTTGTGTAAACACAAAACCTTATTAAAATCGGTTTACTGTCTGTCTGTCTGTCCGTCCGTCTGTCTAACTGTCCGTCTGTCCGCCACACGCATTTTTCTCGGAGACGGTTATAGCGATTCACACCAAATTTGGTAGAAAGGTGGGAACTGTGAACGCTCATGCATATAGTGAGTTACATCCTTGTACGATGAATTTAAGGGGGGGGGGGGGGGGGGTCCCCATACATGCAAAAGGGGGGAGTAAATTTTTTTTTCATCAAATATAGTCATGTGGGGTATCAAATAAAAGGTCTTGGTTAGTACTTTTCGAAGCCGGTCTTAGTTTTGACTTTTGTTGAAAAGATGGGGAGTGCGGGGGGTTGAAAGTGGTCATTTTTTTAACGAACCCATTCTCAGGAACTACCAAACCGAAAAATCTGAAAAAAATCAGGGGGCTGCCACTATATGGTGCCTAGGCTCCGAAATACCCTCCATACCGATATCTGTTCAAATAAAGTTAATAATAGTATATTACTATAATTTTTAGTAATTGACAGGAAAACCCACCTAGAATCACAAAATTTGCAACAATGTAGGCTACAGTATGGAGCATGATCCTGCCAAATTTGATGAAAATCGCACTATTACTAACAAAGTTACACTATGTCAAAACTGTCGCTCCTCTGCAAATTCAAGACTATGAATGTCAATATCACTTGAAAGTGGCTATTTTCACAGAATATATGCATATTTTACGTGCTACATGCTAATGGGACAATTGCACACTCAAATCTCTTTATAAAAGAAATACACAAAACCTTTCGTACCTGAAGCGTCTAGCTTCCGGTTTCCCGATTTGTTTGTATCTGTTTTTGGTGAACTTCTTCACATCTGCTAATAATGTTGAACTCCTAGTGAGAAGCGTATGGAATTAGCTATAATCGATAGAATATTTTGCAGAGCTAATTATTTGTAATAATAATTGCTAACGCAGTTGAATTAAATTAAATTAAATAAAAATTAAATTATTATGCAAGTGCAACTACCACGCACTAAATTTTCTCAGTACCGGCGGCTTTTGAGAGTGAGTAAGCGGGCTCCCGGCAGTCGATATTCCTTGACCGCAGAGCCACGGTGGTGGACAACTTGGCCACCATGGCAACTAATACTACAAGTGTTTTAGATTTGGAGAAGGAGGTGTTCAAACGAAGCATAACTCTGCCAAGAACACCAATTGCAAAGGCAAAGAATGATGGGCTAGAAGGAGATAGCTGGCCAAAAAAGACGATTTTGACACCCATCGGATTTGATCAAGAGGTACTCCAGCAACAGTAAATAGATCATCAATTTTACGATCTCCTCCAATACCAAAGCCGGCAAAAGAGAAAGCTGATGGCAGCTCAGCAAAGGTGAAGGAGTCAGTAAAAGGAGTAATATTGCCAAGACTTACCGAGAATAGAGTCCTGACTTGCTGCTTGGGACTAAAATAGTTGAGCTGTTCGAATTCATCAAGGACAAGCACAACGTGCACCAAGTCATTAAGAACATGGTGAGAGCCATCAGTGTGCTTTGCAATAGGTCCGAGGAAGAAGTAAGAAAGCTTAAGGAAACGCCGGACATCCCAGCTCCAACAGTGTCACAGGCGAACCAAGTGACACCAAAGGACAAGGTCATCGATTTACGATCAAGTAAGAGAGTGCGAGGCAAAGAGGGGGAAGCTTTGGCGAATCAACAGGCACCAAAAATGAAAACAAGTCGGAATACCGAAAGCTCCCGCTTCGGGTATAAAGGTTTTGTGTTCATCTTATCTAAGAAATTTCAACTAACATTTTTCTATCCGTATACAGCTACAAAACTACGAGACATACGTACATATTACAGCCGTAGATGTTACGCTCACCCTAAACAAACAAACTGCCTATTTCCGAATACTGTACACATATAGGCACGTATACAGATTGATCGTACCCATATTTCCGATTTACTTCTTATATCTATCTGAATTAGGCAATACCCGCAAAGTTCATTAGCACGCATATATTATATACCTACATAGACACATGTCCCGTTGGAATAATTGATATTCATATACAAATGATTAAAAAACTAAAACAAAATAATTCTTTTCCACCCAATTCATACGAACTTACTTCGTTGTGGTATTGATGAATTGATATGTGATGATGACGTCATGCAGGTTGTAGAGTGCACGAAATTCACGAAAAATTGTAAAATTTTACCTCCTACAACTTTGTTAATAATATTTTGATTTTCTTCAAACTTCACGAAATTATGCATTATGTTCTTCTTTATACGCATGCCAAATTTTGTACTTCTGGGATGAACATAAGGGGGGGGGGGGGGGGGGGGTGCCGGGTAAATTCCTAAAATGTGGAAATATACTATTATTAACTTTATTTGTGCAGTTATCGGAACCGGATATATTTTGAGGCCTAGATTTCGTAGAGATGCACTACTGGGATTTTTTTTAGATTTTTCGGTTGGATAGGTTCTGAGAACGAGACCTGTTACACTTTTTGATGGTCATATTTTGAGCCCTCACTCCTCTACCTTTCACCCGATATCAAATATTAAACCAGTTTCGAAAAGTACTAATTGAGATCTTTCATTTGATATCCCACATGGCTACATTCTGTGAAAAAAAAATTTGCACCCTCCTTTCACATGTATGGGGAGGCCCCCTTAAACTTAACACAAAATGACGTCAGTTGCTGCATGTAAAGGGAACGGCAGATCACATACTCCTACTAATTTTCGTGACGATCGGTCCAGCCGTTTCTGAATAAATCGGCTGTGACAGACAGACCGACAGACAGACAGACAGACAGACAGACAGACAGACAGACAGACAGACAGACAGACAGACAGACAGACGGACAGACAGACATCGAATCGATTCTAATAAGGTTTTGTTTCACACAAAACCTTAAAAAGGGGTTTTGACCAGTCCAAGGAACGGAACTAAAAGTTCAGAAAGGCCCAAAGTGCCCAAAGTAGGAATGTCGGCTAGCGAAGCGAAATCGAAGGAAAATAAGAGTGGTTGGACTAAGGTCGTGGACAAAAAAGAAACAAGAAACCAAACGAATTCACCCGGAGGCAATTGTAAACTCCAGTAGAGGACATCTAACGTATGCGGAGATACTGAAGAAGGTGAAATCTGACCCCGACCTAAAGAATCTAGGCGGAAATGTCAGTAAAATCCGAAGGACCCAGAAAGGGGATCTCATGTTTGAGTTGAAAAAATCCAGCGAGAGGAAAACTAATGGCTTTCGTAACCAAGTTATCAACTAACTTGGGAAGAATGTCGTGGTTCATTGCCAAAAGTATGATGTATACATACAGTACAAGGATCTCGATGAGGTAATAACTAGAGAAGAGATCTATACTGCCTTGAAGCAACAATTCAAGTTGAAGGAATTCAGCGAAGAATCTATCGTGAGCCTAACAAAAGCTTATGGCGCTACTCAAACGACCACAATGCGACTGCCAGTGGAGTCAGCGCAGAAGTTGTTGGCGGCGGGGAAGGTTAGGATTGGACGGGTTGTTTGCCGACTAAGGGAACAGATCTCTTTAAAGAGTTGCTTGAAATGCCTAATGTTTGGACAGTTCGCGAAGGCATGCACTAGGGACATCGATCGGTCCGACCGATGTTGAAGGTGTGAGGAGAAAGGACATATTGCCAAGGGGTGCAATAGAGACCCCAAATGCATTTTGTGCGAAGGAAAGGAGGGACGGGATAACCGGCCTATTACCGGAAGTGGTAAATGCCCAGAATTCAGAAAGGCGTTACTTGCAGTGAAAAAATAAGGTTAATACAAATAAACCTCAATCATTGCCGGGTCGCACAAGATTTCCTTGCGCAGACCCCTCACAAATCCGCGATGGATATTACTATCATTACAGAAATCTCAACGGTGTTGTATGGGTCACAGATTCGACTGGTGGAGTGGTGATATGGGCATGCGATCGTCAAGCCATACAATATAGGGTGGGTCAGGCGGCTAGTGGCTTTGTGTGGGCAAAAATAAGCGGTATATTCGTATACAGCTGCTACACCCCACCGAGTCTCACACTGCCTGAGTTTGAAGACCTGCTAGACGATCTTGTTCACAACGCAAGGAGACGCGGTCCAAAGGTGATAGCCGGGGACTTTAATGCGTGGGCTATCGATTGGGGCAGCAAAGAGACTAACGCAAAGGGTCAGTGCTTATTAGAAGCATTTGCCCAGCTGGATGTAGTTCTGGCCAACGAAGGCGATGTAAACACTTATCGGAAAGGGGGAACTGGTTCAATTGTAGATCCAACCTTTGTCAGGCTTGCACTAGCACGTGACATGTCCTGGCAAGTTGGCAAGGACTTCACGGCCACCAGCCAACGACCTTTGAACTAATAACGGAGCCACAAGGCAGGGGACCCGCACCTCGGAAGCCGAAATCCAAAAGAACACCAGGATGGTCTGCAAAAGCGATGGATGAGCAAACAATAATGGAAGTGTGACCTGCCTAGCGAAGCACGGATAGAGCTCTCCATGTTACACAAAGCATCTCCAAAGCATGTGACGCGTCGATGCTTAGGAGATGCTCATACCCCACTAGAAGGTCCAATTATTTGTTGAATAGGGAACTTGCCAGCCTTCGATCGATTTCCCACATTGCCAGACAGACGGCTCAGAGGGCAATAGGTAGGATCGACCAAGAGCAAAAGGAGCATGCCTATAGGGAAGCTTGCAAGAACCTCAAGCTCGCCATCCAGCGAAGTAAGAGAGAGTGTTTTAAGGAGCTTTGTTTGGAAGCGGACATAAATCTGTGGAGTAGCGCTTATAAGATCGTGACAGGACGATTCAGAGGCCGATCATCTCAGCAGGGGAACCGTCCTCCTATAGACCCATATATCTTCTAGACACTATGTGGAAAATGTTGGAGCGGATTATTTATTATAGATAACTCCCAGTCGTCGAGAGCAAAAGTGGGCTTTCAGATAGGCAGTATGGGTTCCGTAAAGCCAGATCAACCATTGATGCCATCAAAATGGTTACTGGCTTGGCCAAAAATGCAATTCACGAAAGGGATTATACCAAAAAAAGTCAAGCGACGACGGCTTTACGGTTTCTTACCAGGGCAGAGGCAAATCGTCAGACGCTGCCTCACCTCTGCCCTGGGAGCAGCGTGACCGTAGCGGCTCGCAGATGTTGAATGCTCCTTTATATAATTCGTAAAACACATTCTCAAAACGAAGGATTATACCAGCAAATAGTGTGTGGTGGTCACCCTGGATGTGAGGAATGCATTCAACTCGGCCAATTGAAACCTTATACGAAAGACTCAGACGACGATTGGTGGTCCCACCTATCCCGCCGCTATTATCGATAGCTACTTGCATGAGCGGACTCTTTGGTATAACACCGATGATGGACCTAAAGAGTACGTTGTCTCCGTAGGTGTCCCACAGAGCTCTATACTGGGCCCACTACTGTGGAACATCATGTATAATGATGTGCTTAACCTTCCGGTTCCGGAGGAGGCCACGGTGGTGGGTTATGCCGATGATATAGCACTGGTTGTGGTCGCAAAGCATCTCGAGGATGCGCTCGCGACATACTTGCAGGCTGCTCATAGCCAGGGTGGTGAGCTCTATCATGCTATATGCAGTCCCAGTTTGGGGAGAAGCACTGCAGGTTTTAGGCAATACACATAAACTGAGTACGGGTTACAGAAGAACATCCTTAAGGGTGTGTTCTGCCTTCAGGGACGTCTCAGACGATGCAGCGTTCGTCATCTCGGGAATGATGCCGATTGACATCCTGGCAACCGAAATGATGAACATTTATAACACCAGGTCCATCATAAGCAGATGGCAACAACGATGGGACCAGTCAGAAAAGGCTCGTTGCACTTACATGTTGATCCCCTCCATCAGGGAGTGGCTTGAGAGAAAGCATGGGGAGACCAATTATAATCTCACCCAGTTTCTCACCGACCATGGAGAATACCGTCAATACCTGTACATGTTTGAATTGGACACCTCTCCTAATTGTCCAAACTGCGAGGGGGTCCCAGAGGACCTAGCGCACATATTCTTTCAATGTGCTTGGTTCGTGGAAGAAAGGAGGAGCCTAGAAGAAACTCTAGGTGAAGTGCTATCACCGGAAAACGGGGGAGTTGGGGGTTGGTTAGTGGGTAAAAATCCCGCACTCCGGCGTGCCCAGGCAGAGTCTTTTGAAGATTTTCACCTCCGTAAAAAAAAGCGAAAAAAAAGACAGATAGACAGTCAGACAGACATTGACCTTGATATTAATAAGGTTTTGTTTTGCAAACAAAACCGTAAAAAAAATCGAGACTCACCCGGCTACTGAATTTAAGCGTTAGTGAGTAGTTTGGTGGGGGACCATCTGTGACCGTTCTCCTGTTATTTTTAACGTAACCCTTATACAAATTCAATTGCTCAAGAATAGCGAGAAGTGCACAAATTGATATAATAAAGTAGCCACATTATATTATTCATTGCATCTACGAGTATTTTGATGGCAGTGGAGGAACATATTACCGTAAGTAGACTTTCCCCGGTACCGTAGCTTCCAGAACCAACTCATCCTATACTATATAAATGGTTTCTGACAGATTCTGTCTCTAGCTGAATCCCCAACGAAAAGGAAATTCATTCATGCTCTAGGCCTACTGGGGATTCTATCCCTTGGAGATCTAACTGGTGGAAGAACGACGAACACGTCTTTTGGGACCCGAAGACCTTGTTTAATTGAAATGTGAGTTGAGATGCTGTAACACAGCAAATTTTTTAACACTTTTCATTCGTGTCAAATCGATGAGAGTGTATCCTTGTCAAAGAATGTTTTTTGAAATGGCGCTCTTTGCCAGAGGTAATTTAATTCAATAAAATATCTTGTTTGGAGTTCATTTGGTAGTAAAAAGAAATTCACCACTTTTTCAACTTTTGGAAAAAGTTTTTGCGTTAAATTGATTATAGTAAAAATGCATATTGAAAGTAGGTCAATGACTTCTTAAATTCTGTATTGAGGTATCCGCATAAAAAATTAGGCTTGCAACTTTTCGTAAACAAGTGAAAATAACAATCATTTATCGTATGTGGATTGACACATATATTATCAACAAAAAATTTTCCCTCAAGGACTTCGGCGCCTGAAAGTGAATTCATTCTTCTCTATTTTCACCAAAATAATATTCTCCGTAAAGTGTGACAAGAGTATAACAAAAATCTTCGCACATATCCTTGCAAAACATCTTCCCAGAATACCGATATTCACCAGACATTATGTCTACGCAGTCATACTACAAAGGAGGCAAAATTGCTTATTATCATTCCTAGGGAATGGAATATTGTAAGTCGTATCGTATCAGAATATAGAAATACGTAAGTCTGAGGATGTGTTGAAATATGAAGGTAACTGTTGGAGAATTTTGATGAGGATCTGATGTATATGGAGATGATAATTTGGTATTTGTCTACCATCGTTTTGGGCTAAATTGAGATGGAACTCTATACTGAGCTTCAGGAGCTACAATACGTCTACGTTTGTTTTCCGTGATATAGTAGATATATGTCCTTGTATTCTTTGAAGGTGGTTGTATTCGTTGTCCTACTTACTATAGAGCATGTCAGAGGTTGGGCGAATAATAGAGGAAAAACTATTTATAAAGGTACAAAAAGGGTATGGATATATGTACATCGAAATGTTCACCAATTTATCTCAACCCACCAGAAGAATAAAGTTTTGCTCTTACTCTACGCGGAGCTCAGAATATACTCAAATGTCATTTTCAATCACGACATTTTTAAATATGTTACATTTCTAGAAAAAAATATCTAAAATAATTTGAAACAAAATTTCTTAAGTCTGAAATGAAAATTTGTATTTAGATATGCATTGAAAAGCTCTTCCTTAATTACTTACCTTTTGAACATAAAATTGTGATTCATTCAGGCATTCAGGCTTGTTGTAGGAAGAATGCAAATTGTTGTATTCTGAAAAGAGAAAACACAGAATAAGAAGAAGAAACTTTGAAAACTCCAAAGCTAAGAGACATTGTATTTGAAAACTGGCTTTCTTATATTGTTACGGGATTATTTAGAGGGGTGCCGAGACTTACGACTTTAGTAAGAATCGCACCCACTTGCATGCGCATCATTGGATTGCGTATTTACTAACAAAAACCTGGTCTCTAAATTTATATTAGGTTGTTGCACATGAAATGGCCAAGTGAAGTTAGTTGCGATTTTGCTGTATCAAACCACCACCAATTAGGGCTGTTGGTGTCGGATAATAAAGTCTAAATACTCTTACATTTAATCAAGGAGTTACTTGTTATCACAACAACAGGGAACAAGTCGGGAAACCGGAAGCTTGACGCTACAGGTATATAAGGTTTTGTGTTTCCCTATGTGAGGAGCATAACGTAGTTCTCCATTGGCTTATAGCATTGACCCAAGATATTGAAATCGCTCAGTTCTGGGCAGGTTACTGCCATTGCCAGAACTGAGCGATTTAAATATCTCGAAGGGCAGGTTACTGCCATTGCCAGAACTCCGCGATTCAAATATCTCGAGTCGAGCGATTTAACTATCTCGAAGGGCAGGTTCTGGCCATTGCCAGAACTCAGCAATTTAAATATCTCGAGCCAATGCTATCAGCCAATGGAGAACTGCGTAATGAATTTGTTTCACGCATTAATGCAACCTGGATGAAGTGGCATCCCGAACTGGTGTTCTTTGTGATCGACGTATCAGCGCACGTCCCAAATCTAAAATTTACTGCAATATCGTCCGTCTGCCACTCTCTACAGTTCTGAATGTTGGCCGACTATAAAGAACAATGAACGGCGTCTTGCGGTAATGGGGATGAAGATTTGATAAAACAAAATGACGGAACCGATCACCACGACCCGACCCCGCTTGTGAACTGAAGGCTGAAGAAAAAGAAAAGGATGTGCCCTCAATTCTCTAGAAAGCGATTTAAATAAATCATTTGATGGAAAGTCCTGTATTGATAATGGTCAACATCATACGCTTCACGCTCTGAGTTTAATATTATTAGCAAATGCCAACGATTTTACCAACATCAAATATAAACTGGACGCTTCAGGTACGAAAGGTTTTGTGTATTTCTTAGTACGTAGCACGTAATATATCCATATATTATGTGAGAGTATCCACTTTCGGGTGATATTGACATTCATAGTCTTCAATTTTCAAAGAAGCAACAAATTTGAGGTATTATAACTTTGTAAGATCATGCTCTATATTATAGCCTATATCACTGCAAAATTTCATGGCACTAGGATGAATTTAAGGGGGGTTTCTAACCAATTACAAAAAATTGTAGTAATATACTATTATTAACTTTATTTAAACAGATATCGGCATGGAAGGTATTTCGGAGCCCAGGCACCATATAGTGGCGGCCTCCTGATTTTTTCCAGATTTTTCGGTTTGGTAGTTTCTGAGAATGGCCCCCTTAAAGAAGTGATCACTTTCAACCCCTCGCGCTCCCCACCCTTCCAACGAATGTCAAAACTAAGATCGGCTTTGAAAAGTACTAATCGAGACCTTTAATTTGATACCCCATATGACTATATTTGATAAAAAAAAATTTTACACCCCCCTTTTGCATGTATGGGGACCCCTCCTTAAATTCGACGTAAAAGGATGTAATTCACTGTATGCGTGAGCGTTCACAGGTCCCACCTTTCTACAAAATTTGGTGTCAATCGCTATAACCGTCTCCGAGAAAAATGCGTGTGACGGACAGACAGACAGACGGACAGACAGACAGACAGACAGTAAACCGATTTTAATAAGGTTTTGTGTTTAAACAAAACCTTAAAAAGGGCTAGGGAGAATTAGATTCTTCTTGAATAGAATTTTAATATTTCACTCGAATTTCAATTATTCTCGTTAATTATGACGTCAGCATCTTATTTGTGTGGCTTAGGATGCAGTTAATTAGCACGAAATTGATAAGTTTGAACTTCTATAACTTCGACACTAATAGTTGGATTTTCATGGCATGTGTATGCACGAGACTGTTCTCTATGTCGGTGGAAAATTTGGTACACCTAGGATGAACTTAACGGGAGTTTTTTGGTCAATTTCTAAAAGTTGATAATGTACTATTAGTAAATTTATTTGAGCAGATACCGGAATGGGACATCTCTCGAAGATTAGATTTCACATAAGTGTTTTACACAAAACCTTAAAAAGGGCTGCAGATAAATAGATTCTTCATAAATGTGACTTTAATATTCCACGCGAATGTCAATTATTCCGTGTAATTATGATGTCAGCATCCGATTTGCATGGCTTTGGAAGCAGTAAACTCGCGCGAAATTGCTAAGTTTGAACTGCTATAACTTTGGCGTTAATTACCTGATTTCTATGAAATTTAGCGCATATACACGAAATATTGTCCTCTATGCTGGTACAGGATGAATTTAAGGGGGGTTTTTCAGTAAATTTCTAAAAAGTAGTAATATACTATTAGTAGGTTTATTTGAACAGATATCCGAATGGGACATATTTTGAGGCCTAGATTTCATCTAGGCGGACCACCCTGATTTTTTTCGGATTTTTGGGTTGCGTAGTTTCCGAAAATGAGTCCTGTCTCACTTCGTGTGGTTACATTTTGACTCATTACTCACGCACTTTGTAATTTATGCCAAAACTAATCCCCCCTTTGCATGTATGAGGAGCCCCCCTCTAAACTCCACCTAAATTGATGCCACTCGCTGTATGCGTGGGATTTCATAGCTCCCATCTGTCCACCAAATTCGGATCCGTTTAGTCGTTTTGGAGAAAAATGCGTATGACAGACAGACAGACACGAAAGTCCTGGGGGTTTAACGTGAGTACCTGCCGTTAAGGCTTAATCCCACGGTCCTCTTCGGACGCGGATTGATTTTGTGACCACAATCAGAGCCCCGCCATGCAAGCACAGTGGTCCTGGTTTATACTGAGTGCAGGTTCAGCATTCATACCAGCGGATGCGAGGCCTATCTAACACCTCTACCGCAACTAAGGGGTACGGCACGCGAGTTGTACAGCGCAGCTCCACGCTTGAGCTCCGAGGAGGTCTGCCCGCGATGTAGGCATAACTACAACCACCATGAAACTCCCACTAGGGGGCCAACCGCAAATAACCGGGCCGAGAACACATCCTCCAGGAATTCTCCTGGAGCATATGCTCTCAGAGGGCCATCCCGGTTCTCATAGTACCAGATAACCTCCGGTGAGGCTTCGTGGCAGAGCCACTTCAGATGAGTTCCTTGCAGACTCGGGTCTGATCACCCTCCTCGAGTACGTGGGGACGGAAAGACAGACAGACAGACATTGAATCGATTTTAACAAGGTTTTGTTTTACACAAAACCTTAATAAAAAGAATGAAAGGATGGAAAAGAGCCAAGAACGTATACTTTTTCTGTATGAGTTCAAACTCGGTCATAAAGCAGCGGAGGCGACCAGGAGCGTTAACAGCGCATTTGGAGCTGATACGGTAAGCGAACGAACCATATGGCGGTGGTTCAAAAAATTACGATCAGGCGACGTAAACCTTCAAAGTGAGCCACGTGGGCATCCAGGACGATCGATTGACAACGACGAGCTGCGTTTGCTAGTCGAATCCGATACACGTCGATCTATGGGAAAGAAACTGCAGAGAAACTGGGCGTACACTATTCGATAGCTTCCCGGCACTTACAACAACTTGGAAAGGTGAAGAGGCTCGACAGATGGGTTCCACATACCATTACGGAAAAAACATGGCGCCTCGAATGGAAATTTGCAGTTCTTTACTCTCCCGCAACAGAAGTCATCTCCTTTTGCACAGACATGTGACATGTGATGAAAAGTGGATATTATACGACAATCGTCGCGGATCAGCACAATGGCTAGATGTTTATGAGCCACCGAAGCATATGCCGGAACCGAACGACTGTTTGGTGGCCTACAGCTGGCGTTATCCACTATTTTTTTGGCAACTGGAGAAACGATAAATGCACAGAAATACTGTGCCCAACTCGAGGAAACGCACCAAAAATTGAGTATTCAACGTCCGAGATTAGTCAACAGACGCGGTGCGATATTCCTTCATGACAATGTATGACTTCATGTTTCCAGAACAACGGTTCAAAAGTTGAACGAATTGCAGTATGAGACTCTGCCTCATCCACCATATTCACCCGACCTTTCGCCAGCCGACTACCACTTTTTTAAGCATTTGGCTAATTTTCTGGCGGAAAAACAATTTAGAAACGAACAGGCTGTCAAAATTGCCTTCGACGAATTTATCTACACCCGACAGTTGGACTCCACGAAACTGGCATACATGCTCTTGAATCTCGCTGGGAGAAGTGTTTTGAGTCGACTGGCACTTATTTTGATTAATTAAATAAATTCTTGTAAGCTTTACAGTCGTTTCAAATTGTAGTACCAAAACACCATTTCGTTGGCAGCAATAAAACCCTCATCGATTTTTGCTATAATTTGCTGCTCTCTACCTAAAACAGCATAGGGCCGTGATTTTCGTTTCTGAAGTTATTTCCTTTTACTATCTCTTTTCGCCTCTCGATATTTTCCCCGAGGTTTCTTATATTGTTACAAATTGAACCTTTCAAAATGCACCACTTGTATTGAGTCCATTGACTACAATTTATCGAATTTTCATTTTCAAGCCAAGACAAGCAGTTTAATTTTCTTGATAAATTTATCTGTCCCTTGAAATGTTTCTACATTGTTAGCCGGTTGACATTCCAACCACGTTAGGAAATGGAAATACTAGAGCGGGTCAACTGAACCCTACTAGCCTGTTGATGTTTCAGTTTCATTTTTGTATACCAATTTCTGCATATGTTAATCCCCGTGTAGTTCGAACGGCCAGAATCTTTTTCGGGCTTTCCGGTAATCTCCATATGTTCTACCACATCGCAATTGAAGCATTACCTTAAGAATAGTGCAAGAGGTATTTTCAAAGTTTTCACTATAAGCCTTTTCGGGTTTGTAAGTCAGTCGATAATCGTCACCACGAAAATTTGCTTTCGCATCTGTTTTGTTTCTGGATCCAGAATACCACCCACAAGAAACTCGCTTTTATTATACGGATCGTCATCATCAACGGCGCAACACCCGGCATCCGGTCTAGGCCTGCCTTAATAAGGAACCCCAGACATCCCAGTTTTGCGCCGAGGTCCACCAATTCGATATCCCTAAAAGCTGTCTGGCGTCCTGGTCTACGCCATCGCTCCATCTTAGGCAGGGTCTGCCTCGTCTTCTTTTTCTACCATAGATATTGCCCTTATAGACTTACCGGGTAGGATCATCCTCATCCATACGGATTATGTGACCCGAACACCGTAACCTATTGAGCCGGATTTTATCCACAACCGGACATGATATCGCTCATCGATTTCGTCATTGTGTAGGCTACGGAATCGTCCATCTTCATGTAGGGGCCAAATATTCTTCGGAGGATTCTTCTCTCGAACGCGGCGAAGAGTTCGCAATTTTTCTTGCTAAGAACCCAAGTTTCCGAGGAATACATGAGGACCGGCAAGATCATAGTCTTGTGTAGTAAGAGCTTTGACCCTATGGTGAGACGTTTCGAGCGGAACAGTTTTTCTAAGCTGAAAAAGGCTCTGTTGGCTGACAACAACCGTGCGCGGATTTCATCATCATAGCTGTTATCGGTTGTGATTTTCGACCCTAGATAGGAGAAATTGTCAACGGTCTCAAAGTTGTATTCTCCTATCCTTATTCTTCCTGTTTGACCAGTGCGGCTTGATGTTGTCGGTTGGTTCGTCTTCGGTGCTGATGTTAATAATAATAATCGTTGGCGCAACAATCTATGTTGGATCAGGGCCTTGAAGTGTGTTAGAGCATTTCATTCAAGACCGTAACGGTACACTAGGAGGCAATGTGGTCAGCATTGCGCTCGCCCGAGATTATTACCCTGATTTGACTCAGGTACTCATTCACAGCTGAGTCGACTGGTATCCGACGTCAAATCACGATACAAATTCCACTGCCACCAGCGAGATTTGAACCGCGACCTTCCGTACGACAGCCTTGCGCTCTAACCACTCAGCTATCCGGTGCTGAAGTTGCCACCACATATTTTGTCTTGCCTTCATTGATGGGCAGCCCAAGATCTCGCGCCACCTACTTGATCTGGATGAAGGCAGTTTGTACGTCTCGGATGGTTCTTCTCATGATGTTGATATCGTCAGCATAGGCCAGTAGTTGGGTGGACTTAAAGAGGATCGTACGTCTTGCATTTACCTCTGCATCACGGATCACTTTCTCCAGGGCCAGGTTAAAGAGGACATATGATAGGGCATCCCCTTGTCGTAGACCGTTGTTGATATCGAATGGTCTTGAGAGTGATCCTGCTGCTTTTATCTGGCCTCGCACATTGGTCAGGGTCAGCCTAGTCAGTCTTATTAATTTCGTCGGGATATCGAATTCTCTCATGGCCGTGTACAGTTTTACCCTAGCTATGCTATCATAGGCGGCTTTAAAGTCGATGAATAGATGGTGCAACTGTTGTCCATATCCCAACAGTTTTTCCATCGCTTGCCGCAGAGATAAAATCTGATCTGTTGCTGATTTGCCTGGAGTGAAGCCTCTTTGGTATGGGCCAATGATTTATGGATACCATATCAATAAAATTGTTGATTTTTTTAGGCAAATCACTCTCCAAGCCATTTTCGGAAGTCTGCGTAAGAATCGAAGTGCGGCTTCACGGGCGAGTGGCCCATCGATGAAAACAGATGATAGTTGGATGGGATCAGGTCTGGTGAATAAGCGGGGAGGGGTAGTATCTCCCAGTTGAGCGTTTCTAAGTGGTTTCGAACTTTTTCGACGTGTGCGACGGAGCATTATCATGGGGGAAAATCAGTTTTGCATGTCTTTGTTGATATTCCGGTCGTTTTTCATTCAGAGCACAAGGCAATTTGATGAGTTGTTAGTGATAACGGTGGCATCGACAGTTTCACCAAGTTCCAGCAGTTCATAGTAGACAATACCCCGCCGATCCCACCACACGAACAGCATCGCCTTCCGTCCGAAGCGATTTGGTCTTGCAGAAGATGTCGCTGGTTGGTCGGCAACAACCCACGGTTTTTTTCGTCTCAAAATAAATCCACTTTTCGTCGCCAGCCACAGTCCGATTCAAAAACACCTTTATTTTGTGTCTGGCAAGGAAAATTTCACGTGTGCTTTGGCGCCGCTCCATCGGCCTATCGTTCAATTCATGCGGCACCCTTTTTCTTATTTTTTAAACCTTACCTATTGCACGTAGACGCATGGAAACGGCTTGTTGAGAAACACTTAATTGCTTGCGGAACATATATTGGGTTGGGGAAAAATAAATGTCGTATTTTGTCAATAGATGGCGACAATTAAACATATCTTGTGTTGTACTTATCGTATCGGGTCATACTATACGGCGATTTGAAGACAATAATCTGCGCTATATGTGTCTCTTTGACAGTGTTGTGATCGTATGTTTCAGTCTGAAGTTACAGCGTGTCAAATTTGGAGTCCATCAAGGACGAAATTCGTCATATTTTACGTTTTTACTGCCTGCGAGGTAAAAATGCAACGAAGGCGGCCAAAAAAATTTGTGAAGTTTATGGGCCCGATACTGTAACGATTCGCGCAGCACAGCGTTGGTTCGATCGATTTCGTTCTCGTGTAATGGATGTCGAAGATACACCCCGTACTGGTAGGCCAATCGTCGTAGAAACCGATAAGATCGTCGAAATCATCCAAGTAGACCGGCATGTGAGCATTTGCTCGATTGGCGGGGAACTGGGTATAGACGATAAACCCATTTGGAACCATTTGCAGAGGATTGGATTCCAAAAAAATGCTGACGAGTTGACGCAAAAAAAATCTCTTGCACCGAATCAACGCCTGCAATGCACTGCTGAAACGGAACAAATTCGACCCATTTTTGAAGCGGATGGTAACTGGTGATGAAAAGTGGATCTCGTACGATAACCTCAACCGAGAAAGATTGTGGGCGAAGCGCGGCGAGCCGGCCCAAACCATCGCCAAGCCCGGATTGATGGCCAGGAAGGTTTTGCTGTGTGTTTGGTGGGATTGGAAGGAAGTCATACACTATGAGCTGCTTAACTATGGCCAGACCCTCAATTCGGTCCTCTACTGTGAGCAGCTCGTCCGTTTGAAGCAGGCGATTGACCAGAAGCGGGCAGAATTCATCAATAGGAATGGTGTTGTGTTCCACCAGGCCAACGCTCGGCCTCACACATCTTTGATGACCCGCCAGAAGCTACGGGAGCTCGGATTGGATGTCCTATTGCACCCACCGTATAGTCCGGACCTGGCACCAAGTGATTATCATCTCTTCCGATCCATGCAAAACGCTCTTGGTGCTACTAAGTTGGTCTCAAAAGAGGCTTGCGAAAACTGGCTGTCTAAGTTTTTGCCAAAAAGCGGGGGGGGGGGGGGGGGTGGGGAGGGGATAATAAAGTTGCCTTCTAAATGGCAACAAGTTTACGAACAAAACGGCACATATTTGACTTAAATCGGATAATTCTAAGTATGTCAAATAAAGCGTCAAATTTCGATCACAAATATGACATTTCTTTTTCCCCAACCCAATATTATGGGACCTTTGTCTGTTTTCCTTCTCCTCCGCTTTTTAGCTTCTTTCAGGACGTTCCACTTGCGTGTTCTTTCTCTTGAGTTGTTCGCTTCCGCTAACGATGTCCTCAGCAACTACCGTGCGGTGTTGGCCACAGTATATCTAACAAGTATAATAGTATCCACACTCAATGGGCCGGACTTGCGAATGTATTAAGAAAGTTTATCCCTAAACATCATAGGTCCTCAACATCTGCCAGTATCTACACGTGGTTTTGTGGTTATGCTGTGTGCTGATAAGCTTCCTCAATACATTCGCAAGTCTGGCCCATTGAGTGTGGGTTAGATGTGCTGTGGCATTGGCGTAGGAGCCCGGCAACATGGTCCCTCCAACTCGAGACCCAATTCACTTTGAGCGGGTCACAGCGGATGCCGTTCGTTTGATTTACGCGCTGGTTGGGCGAACGAGAAAGCAGTTGGGTTTATCTCCGACGTCCTCAAGGACAACTCTTATAGGCAATTAAAAGAGCAGTGAGCCTGTCAGTGAGTGAGACGATTGGGAGAAAATGAGGCAAAGATCCTGATAACTTCCTTAAAAAGCAATATTTACTTATGCGATAAGAATCATACTCCAAAATATTTCAGCCCCTAGTTCAAATACTGCTCATAATTTCCTTCCCGGCGTCTTGCACGGTTGATGTTTGCGCTTGAATTTCGTTAACCTAAATATCTTACCCATTTGATCACAATTTCAATATCCAAGCTGTAAGTTCCTAGTTCCTTCCCATCATCAAATCTTCTGTTCCCTCTGTTTACAGTTTCCTACGCTGGTGTGTATTTATTATGCCCTTAAACACTGTTACGTGATACATTGTATTTTTGCTAGAATCCCCCCGTGCAACTCTCATTAAACAAACACGACAGTTAAACAAAAAATTCATTTCGCAAGGACCTTAAAACAAAAGGAATAAAAAAATTTCCATACAATTTTTGCATTCTCATTCTGTAATCCGAATTCCAGCAGCTGTTTGAGTAGGCATGAGCAACCGGGAGCTTCGAACAACGCAAACAACCATCCCCATTTACATTGTAGCAATAATAGCATCCGTTGTTTATCAGTAAATTCTCATTTCCATCGAAAGCTCCAGCGATGGAAAGAAGAGACACGAAAAAATGAATTAGGATTCTTGAAAATTATTTATTTCAGGACTTACCATTCAAATATTACAACTTCCATGAAAACGCACAGAATCAAGAGGGAACACTACGCCATATTTACGGAGGAACGAAATTGTTTCAAATCGTTTTTGGAAATCTGTAAAATATCTCCTGCGAGACTTACATCCACTATGTACACAAAACTTAATTCAAAATGAATGGAAACTTCAATATCACAATTTTATTTACTTTTCCAGGGATGAGTAATCGGAGGACTTGTTCAAGGATGAAAATTCCGTAAATGGGGCTGACGTGAACAGCAGCACTAATATAGATTCCTGAAGACGGGGCTTTCAACAAGCGCTTAATTAATTTAATTTTGTTTAATTTGTATTGAATGCTTAGGCCCGACATGCGGCTTGTAAGGGAGATACGCCAAGTTGTTTCTGATTACATTAAAACCTAAAGCATTTTCTGGCTTTTGGGGTATTTGCGCTCGCTTACCTGCCGGTGACAGGGATTGGCAAAAAAATTGTAGTAAATTGTTACTGCCTGGAAAGATACATCGATAGAGGCTGGTGGTATGGTACAAAAGTAACAGAATTAACTCAAGTGGGCATGGGAACCTCATACATTCAGATTTTCAACAAAAAGTCCTCACTTCCGGCCACTATCTTGCCTTTAAGGTCGAAGCTCGCTTAGTATCCGTAACTAAAAGAGAACGAAGCGATAATAAATTACCACAGATACATCGCTGTCAGCCTTTACGTAATTATACCTCTTACAGTTGACCTTGACGTCTGTATTATATCACTGATCCAAATTCTCTGATTACCTGGATCGATCGTGTAATTCCATTCAAATTGGGCTTCCTTGCCTCATAGCCAAATGCCCAAGATTCTTGCATATCATTGGTATTAATTTCGGTATGGATTTGTATACATTTCAGTTGAAGGCTTTTCGGTCAGATCAATCTGTCTAATCTTTGGCATGGGAGCAAAGAAATTAATCATGTCGTGGATGCACAACGACGGAGTTGGTGAAGTAATCTTTCTTGTTCAAGCTTAAATTGACGCTGACTTAAGTACGCTGAAAGCAATACAATGCTTACTCCTAGCACTTAATGGTATCAATTTCAATCACTGTTCGTAAACCATTGCAATTAGGAGCTAAGTAATCTTCATTTCCATCTAAATTGCCTTTAAAATTGATTTTACTCTGCCTAAGCTTTAATCTATCTAAAATTTTCTCAGGCTTTTTCGGGCAAATTTTAAGCAGTAGAACGACCTATTTTCCGCCAGAACATGGTCTAAAATGTCCGAGGACTTCACGTCAATTAACCAAAGATACTTTTTGCTCTTTTGCCATTATTAAAGTATATTTTTCTAATTCATTGAGCTTTTTCTTTGCACAATTCATTAGAATTTCCAAGTTCATCCATCCGCACACGCAGAAGAGTCATTATTTATTTCCGAAGTAATTTTAATGAATTTATCAAATTGTCTTGTTCAGCATTTTGATTTTGTAGAAGAATTATGTTTGTTGGTTTTTGATTGTGATAAATGACTACCAAATTTGTTACAGTCTTTTTAGTGGGCTTTTATTTTAGGCACAGTCATTAATTGGGTAACTGAGTTTATTGCGGGTGAAGGCCGAATGTGGGAAGCTCTTGAAATTTATTATTTCGAGCACTTGAAGTTTAAGCGATGTTACAGTCTTGAAAGGCTCTTTCTGGTCCCTATTTTGAACTTTTTATGAAAATAAGTCTTGAAATGGGTGGTTAGTGTGCTTTCAGTTAACCTTTTAAGAGGGGCCTCATCTTCAGTACTTATCATGAGATACAATGTGATAAGGAGCTTGGATTTTCGTGTGGCACTTTATGTAATTAGAGTTAAGCAATAGATGGATTAGCCGATGATTATATCTAGGGATCTAAGGAAACTAAGGGGCTATGTTAGTCTATCATGACCACGGTTGATTGCAATAATTAAGAGCACCTCTGGGGTGAGTGGCTGTTGACAATCACAAGGGAAGAGTTGAACTTATTGTGATCGTGTAGTTAACTGACGCTCTACAAACGTGCTTACACGTCACACCTATTTATATTGATTCATCGATTCGGTAAGCAGACTTGGGTATTGATATTTCCCTTCAATCCAACAAAAATTCCACTTTGTCTCTCTTTACCTGCGATATTCACGAAAACACGGATCTTGAAGTTCAACATTATCAAAAACCGAGAGTATGTTCTCAAAAAGAAGAAAAAACAGTGATAAAATCGGAAGCTCGACGCCTCAAGGGTGAACGGTTTTGTAGGCTTCTAGTGTATATGAAATTAATATGGCATATATTTCATTTCATTGAGTGTGAACAAATTTGCAAGAAAGATACGATTTTAGCTTATAATAATTTTCTTAGAATTAGTAGTACTTGCACCAAACTTTTCAGTATAGTACTCTCTATTGTGTCCTATATTATTGCTATTTTCTATTTTTAGGATGAACTTATTATTATGAACTTTATTGGGGTAGATATTGTGATAGGAAGTATTTTGAGGCTTAGATATCCTATAGAGACTATAGACTAGAGCCTTAATTTGAGTGTTTATTTTTAATCTAACCACTCCCTTATTAATGCCAAAAATATGACTTCTTCCGAAAGGTACTGCGTGCGTTTGTATGTTTGAAGTGAAGGAGAGGCAAAGCGTCTAAGCACTCAGACCCTACTGGTCCATTGCTCTCGATTGGATGTAATGCTACCCGCGGCAGTTGGTGCACATCAGCACGAAAAATCTGATGTGTGATGCGCCCATAGGCGGGCACTCACATAGAAAATGTTCCGTGGATTCCGCTTTCTCATTACAGAGTGGACACGTATCATCTTCAAGAATTCCTATTCTGAACATATACTCAGCTAGTGAATTACGGTCAGTCAGAATGCTTTCAATACCCCTGCAAGTCTTCCCGTTTTTCGACAGGATAAAATATGTTTGTTTGATTCTGATATCAACATTTTTCTGTGTTTAGAAGCATTAAAGCTCCGCCACCTGTCATTACGGGAGCTTGTTTCCAATTTTTGATAACCGCATTAGCCAATGCTACTGATACCCCAATTATTGATTCCGGTACGGGTATGGGGGAAATTGAACCCTTTTCTGCTAAAGCGCCCCAGATTTCATACGTACACTCAAATATACATACACTACAACCGACCGTATTGACTCTAGAAACTAAATTCAATCGATTTTTACATTCCTGAACAACGTTTGAAGTGATCACAAAACTGCTCAATGCAGCTTGGCTACTGCCCTTTAATCTGCTCCAGAACCCTCTTCTATTTTTGAGCCATCGGTGTAGAAGACGTGAGTGAATCCTGACACGCATTGCTACTCCCCTTTAATCAGTATCCTGCTCCAGAACCCTCTTCTATTTTTGAGCCATCGGTGTAGAAGACGTCAGTGAATCCTGACACGCATTCTTCTGGTTCGTCCCAGTTTTCTCTTCGTTTCTGGGAATGAGACACCATTGCGAAAACTGGATTCAGTTCTCCCAATAACTCTTCCAATGTTCTGCCCCACCAAATCCACTGTTTCGCCATAGATTTAATCGATTTATTTTATGAACTGCTCGCATTGCAGTGCTCTGAACAGAAAAATTCACGTAATGGAAAGTGAGTAATGCATTCAAAGCTGTCGTAGCACCGATGATAACCAGACACAGTATTGCTAGTTTTGTTTCACCTTAAGGGGGTCATCCCGAGTGAAGGCCGTTTTTTTTTGCCTATTTTTGAAAAATTATTTTGGAGGACTGGATAAAGATAGAAACGTGATTCACCATATGTTTATTGATATCTCTAGTATATGTGATAAATTTTTCAGCTTGATATCGTAACTAGTTTTCGGAATACGTGTCAATTTATGCACCCATCTCCAAAAAAAGGTGTTTTTTCTGCTGCCACGCTGGAGGGCGCTGTGTTCACTTGAGGAACAAAAACTAAACGGAATTTTAATGTGGACAATATTCCACGGTCCGCAAACTAGGATAATTAAAAAATATTAAAAGAAAAATTTTTGGTGGGCTTTTAAACTTAATTTTTTGGATTTTGGTGTTTTTTTACGGCTTTTTTTATGAATAAACAAAAAACTACCCGTCCGATTCCAATTAGTCTAGTTTGCGGATCATAAAAATATGTATTAAAGAAGTCGTGAAAATTTCAAGGAATTTGGTTGGATAGATTTTGAGCTATGGTGGCAGCCGATTTTCAAGATGCAGTTTCGAGAAAAACGCATTTGAAAATTTAAATGTGATTATCAACAGTAAAATTTTAACTCACCATTAATCTGCTATACCTGGTCCATAGAGAGCGCCCTCCGTTTCTTCAAAAAAGTCTTGTAAGGCCGATTGTTGCTCTCTGGATTCAATTCTGGCTCTTTTAGCGAGGTCAGTCGATCGTCGTTCGGACCGCCAAATTCGCGCTTCATTATGGCGGTCGACATAAACCTGACATATGTGACCAACTTGACATTCCATTGTCACTAGGATTTTGAGAATGCCATTGAATCCTTCATTGAAAATAATTACAGCCAGAAAAGTGGCTATTTCTACGACCTTGGCCCCAGAATGAAGGTATTTAGGAGCGAAAGTCCTGATCAATGCATTTAACGACTCATTGTTATTCTGGGTCTCTGCTCCGAAACATCTGTTCAAGAGATCATCTCGTGACAAATCTTCATAGATTGGTTTGATGACTGTTTGAACTTCTTCAGTCAAAGGTGCCTTCTCGTGGTGGAAACTATCCAGTTCTCCTGTAGCTTCCGCTTTGGGCCATTTGCACCAACTGTCCTCGCCTGCTGGACAATTTTGATGCTGAGGGGGCCAGAGTGTTTAGGTTAGATTGAAGGGAAACACAGTCCATAGGCGACAATTTAGTGGAAAACAGCTTAAGCTTGTCGGCATAGCAAACAGGGACAAGTAAGGAGGGGGGAGTTAATTAGTATAATATAAAGCGCAGTGAAACTTCTTCTAGAATTATCTATCGCTGTGCAAGTGATAAGTCTACAGCAGCGGGATAGCACAAAGGTGAACATAAACCTTCATGACCAAACGGGATTCAATCGTGAGGCAGCGGGATCGAGTGACAGACGATCTGCCAACTTGATCAACGCGCTGTTATTGTTAGTTTTATTACAGAGCTGATAGTGCGTAATATGCACAGAACACAATTTAATTTATGTAATACACCCTTTAGGAAGGGTGAGGGTGCAATCAGACTGTATATTTTATTCTATGAATACGAACCTTTTCACGTAATTTTCTTTCTAAAATACAAATTTTGCAGTACTGACAGGATCTGAAAGGCCCAAGTGTCAAATTCAATTAGCATAGACAAAGTAAAGTTTCTTATGGACTTGTCAGGCACACTTCAGTGCTGCTTCTGTAAGGTTGCCATCAAACAAAAAGTGATCTTCCAACAACCTCTTATCCCAAATCACTTCGGAATTCTGCAATATATTTACATTAATTTGAAGGAAATCCTGACCTTAAGGGAACATTCTACACCTACTATACATTCTTGAAAACTCTCATGGCCATAATTATTATCTTCATCAATTAAAATTCATCCTATTCATCCTGCACCGTCGGAATCCCATCAATTTTCCATCGTAACAGACTTTATGAACCATCTTCATGAAATTATCTTATCTCTCTACCTTACAAGTGCCTACACCTTCAGCAAACTCCCAAAACACACCAAAAACAAACCCAAAAATCCAGCAAATTTCTCTTCTGAGTAGGAGCAAATAAAATATGGCGTCGGGGAAGAGTGAATTCCCTTTCGACATTACACCTTCTTTTAATAACCTTCGAGTGCGAAGACGCAATCTCACCAAGAGGGCAATAAAACTTTCACAACTGTGGGCTACGTTTTTATGGGTATCCATGTACCACAATTTTTTGCAATTGTATGCAGTCTCACGGGGGAGAATTTTGGAGGGGTGTAATTATGCTTTTACCATATATTAAATTAAATTAAATAATTTATTAAATAAATCTCTGAAAGAGTGATGGCTTCTTTCTTCAAATTCCCTTCAATTAACGAAAAATTTTAATTTTGCTTCCCTTTTTTCCGCAAATGCATAGCATAGCTACTTTACGAGTATCTGAAGCTTTTTAAGTGTAAACTATTTCACACCTTGACCTTTCATAGTACTAATCACTACCTCAATGTTGAAACAATTCGGAGCACAATCTAAGACGATTGTTACAAGAAAGAAACTGAAACTGCTAGAAATCTTTATTATCAAAAGCAGAAAGTAGTTCTTTTTGGTGCGAATAACAACATCGTTGGATCGAATGGAATTACACTTTTCCTTTATGAACGAATCAAAGATACAAAAGCACAAACTACCGAAAAGGGTTCAAAATCGTAGGAACCATTGTTATTTGTTGTCATTCCACTTTAAAACACAAAGGATTTAGAACGATGATTATTGTAAAAGATTTCAATACGAATGAGCAATAACAATCAGAAGTTTAAATTAAGCTCCTACAAGGGGACATTATTTGCTTTATGTCAATTGGGTGAGGAGACACGTTTCGTCCATCAATTTTTTTCGCTTTTTCCGGCTTTTCGAAAATGTGAATATGTGGTATATATATATATTTCAAGGCCCCAGGATCAATGTTCTGTTACTATGGTAAAGTATCACAATGTACGTATCAATCTTTTTCATCAGTTTCATTTCTTATTATTATATATAATTCAAATCTTTTCCTGGTCTGGAAATATCTAAACCATGAGGGAATCAATGGCATTCCATCAATCATCGATATTATACTTGTATTGGATAAAAGAAAGACCAGAATTCAGGAGATCAGGAAAGGACGAAATATCGAACAACAACTGAAACTGAACCCAGCGTAACATAAGTCACAGTATCATTGTCAGCATGAGGACGAAAACATATAAATGGCATTTCTGTTATCAAAAATAGCAGCAGGGATTGTTTTGTTTCCCATCAATATTACACGTCTTGGCTATCTTGGAATTTTTCAATTATGATATTTGAGGGAAAGCTTTTTTGTTGGTATTATTGATTACATTGCTCCTGCAGTAGAGGAAATATGGTTTTCCTTGTTTTTCTTTTCAGTTAAGAGCACTGGAGATGATAGAGAACATTAAAGAAGGAAAGTATGAAGGAAAGTATAAACTAACAGTACAAGTATACTTCGGAATCAATTGCGGGAAGTACAAACATACAGTTGTCGTTACTGATTCCAAAACGATACACTCCTTCGTAGCATTAGCAATGACTCTTTTCTACTACTGTTGTAACTAGATTTTCGTATCTCATGACTTTGTTACGAAAGACCAGCAACATCCCCAGAATGCCTCAGATTACACTCTGGGAAGGTAAGGGCGGTTATCTTTCTCATGAAGTGGTATTTAGCTGTGTCAGCCACCACTAGAAGGAACAGCTCACCAGATCTTGATGGCACTGTATACTAGACCATTTTTCCCTTTCCTTGCAGTTTCACTAATAAAAATGCGATTAAATGGTTGCCTTTTTTGAATTTGATCAACACTTTCATTACATGTTTATTGGGGGAAATCTTAAGTTTACTGCTCATTCATAGTTATGGCCGTTGGCCGTTTTAGTCTGACGTTTGTTGTCAATTAATTGAACCCAGATAACTCCCAGACAAGTTCTATGTAAAGTGGTACACTTAAGTATTTCATTATAACCACAAGTCTATAGAAATCCCGTCCTGATTGGTTAGATATAAAAAATGTTCCCCACTTCTGGTACATAATTTTTCGTCTGCACATAATCATTTATGGGTGATATTCCTTGGTGAGAGCCTTTGCGCTGCAAGCTGGAAGACTTCAGATGAATATTTCGATGTTCCAGATGAATAAGCAATACAAAATTGGTACCAGGTTTGTGCACACAATTGTAATGAACCTAAAGGAAATAGGTTCGTTACAAATGGCGCCCAACGTAGGACCCGACATTTCCTGGATTCAGGCCTAATTTCTTGTTTACAGGTTTTCTGAATCAGTGGAAGACAGCCTATTCCGGCTCATAACTTCGTTTGGTGATTTCGGATAGAGAATCAATAGATTCTCAACATTGTTCCCGGCTAGGTTCCGCGTATATTTGCCTTGACATTTCTAGTTTTAGGTTTCACGCCTTTTCTCCGGAAGCAAATCTTCCTAAGCCTCAATTTCCTTTCCCACCATGTAAAGTAGAATTTCCTGCACTATCCTTCGTAGAATACTATAAGAGCTAGTCGTTTGTTGTGTTTGTCTTTGAGACTTAACGTTTCGTAGGTGATCGCCTTCCAGAAAGGTCTGGACCTACGGGCCTTTGCGACTATATTCTGGAAGGTATTGCCATCCGAGCTTCTCGGAAGTGTCCTTCCCTACTTTTATGTGAAACCTATCAGAGTTTGGAAAAAAAAGTAAATATTCTTTCTTCTTCGTAGGGATGAAGCGATGGGTGGGGTGAATCCTTGATGGAAGTGGAATGCTACACTCCTTGCATTATCCAAAATCATCTCCAAGGTATGATCTCAAATTGTCGTGATCAATACGGGAATCTTAACGACCATCCCCTTTCTCCACTCTCTGGGAAAGGTTTCGGATCCCCAGGATTTCCATATGAGTGGAATTGGCGAATCCGCAGCAGCAGATTATCAAGCCCAATGCTTTTATTCCCATTGGGTGCAATATTGCCCGAGATGATTTCTCTTTTATTTGATGTGATCTATAAGAGGAGGAATTTGACAGGATGTCATATGATAAGGAACTGTGCTGAATTGTTCCCTCCACCTCCTCAGCTGCACCGGAATCGCGATTGAGAAGTCGATCGTTTGCGACAAAATGATCCTGAAATCATTACGACATTCGGCAACTTCCGCTTTCTTTCACGATGCACACTACCTTAAAGTTCTCGGGATTTTGCACGGTATCAGAGCTCGAGTGCGACACGCTCCACATCCCTCGGAGCAATCAATATAACCTTCAATCGCAGCCAGTTAGCTCTTGTCATTCCTCTTCGGGGCGTAGCCACGGCGTGGAATAGCGTCAGGGAAAAGAGCATATTTAATTGATTATCAATATTCTCAGACATGTTACTGAGGGAATCTGCGTCCGATGAGCGAGATAGCCTTCCCATTCTAGAGCGACAATGGGATCATATAAGCAGTTGATGTGGAACTGTGGGAAGCGCGTGACGAAGTCCGTAAGCCACCATTAAATAATATCACCTTTCGAGGCCGATGTTAGCGCCTCGCTTGTTAAACTCTTCCAGGAGACAACTTCTAAATCGATTACTGATCGCAAGGTAGTCCAACTAATTGCTCGTATGGTGTCGGTCAATTGAATCCCTACCTACCTTATGACAGACATTCTGTTCGAACAAAGTGCCACCAATGAGAGAGGCGGTGGAAGCTACAGAAATCCACAATCTTCCCACCAGGTCACCTGTGAATGAGTACCTGAGTCATATCAGGGTAATAATCTCGGGTGAGCGCAATGCTGACCACATTGCCCCCTATAGGGTACTGTAATCCTGTAGTGTACCGTTACGGTCTTGAACGAAGTGCTCTAACACACTTCAAGGCCCTGATCCAATTGGATTGTAACGCCAACGATTATTATTATTATCGTTACAGTCACCCGAACCGTGTTTGCCCATTAGTTGACCAAGGCAGGTGTTATCAGAGTACATTTTGGCATTCAAATCACCGATGAAGATGACAATGTCACCTGTAGGAATCCTCTCCTGAACTGCGTGTAAGTGCTCGTAGAAAGCATTCTTCTCCACTATGCCGAAATGGTGCATAGTGCTGTACAATTGTGATGCTCCTTAACCTAGATGGGAATTTTGCAGTTAGAAGTCTTTCAGAATCCGGCCCCTCGGTGAAGAGATCGCGCCTTGCGATAGTCGACAGGAACAACCTGAAATCATCTTCGTGTCTGCTGCACTCGGCTTCCCAAAGTACAAAAGCACATTGTCATACTCTACAGAATCCCGCCAACTTACTTCGGTTAGGCCTGGAATGTCCATTTTATATCGTTGGAATTTTTGCTCGAGTTAAAGACATCGAGCATTTTGGGGACTCCCGATACCATTGGCGAGGGACGTGCGCCGATTCCAGCAACCAAGCATAATCTGTTTTCAATAGCCAAAGGTCGTAGCCGTGAGGTCAACCCCTATCCGAGGCGTTGTTGACGTTTCGAAATTTGTAAGTTGTAAGTTCGAGTGTATTTTTAAGCCCCAACTCATAGGGCTATGATACGCACGCTATAACTTTTTTTCAGGATGCGCTGTACTTCTAAACTCCCACCTTTTCAGCCATCCCTTTGCTTATGAAATCGATGTTAGTTGCTTAGCATTCTGTAAAGAGTATGAGTGCTTAGGGCTATTGAAATGTATATCCCGTGTTGACTGCTGCCACTATGAGGACATTCCCCGCGGTGATTTGATCATACTTACTTACGTTCATTACAAATGGTGGATACTAAGAACGGCGCGTTTCACAAATACCAAACTTCTGGAAATAGTCATTAACGCTATCAATGTCAGATAGAGACATCAGTCTCTCGAACGTTGTTGCAGACTGAATTGTTGCAGAATTTTGCTAAAAATAGCTCCTTAGCTAGTTTTTGTATTCTAAGCAAAGAAGAACGAATGCGCGATCGTTTCTGTGCTATCAATCCAGTTCGCTCCAATACCGTTGAGCCAACTCTAATATTGTATGGAAGCCTATTGTTTCAATACGAAAGAAATCTTGACAAGTGACCACCAATAGATCGAGTTCGAAGTGGTTAATGATATTTGTCGGTGTACATCAGTCCGGTGCTATCTCCGCACGTGGAATGTCGCGAAGGTGAACATTGAGAGATTCGTCGTAGCTTCTAGAATAGACAAAACCACACTTGAGAGCACTTTGGGATGTAGTGGCGCTGCAACTGACAATCCCGTAAATTTGGCACAACATTAAGACGATCAGCAGGGGGCATGCACCAGTTGAAAGGAGACTGCACGGTGCAGTAAACAAAAGGGAAGCTTGTTGCGGGCGAACCTAGGTGAGGAGGGGTGTGGTAATCCGTAGGTTTTAGGGAAACCCTATTTCTTTAATGTCGAATAGATAGACCGCATTTTATAGGCATTATTCCCTAAACATCCCGCACAGATTGATAAAAGCAGCGTGGAGGGCTCTGAGGGCTGCCCATTTTCACCGCGAACGACCTTGAAGAGGTTATTTTGGCAGAAGTATATAAACTGGTGTTCCACCATCAGCCAGACCTACAGATGGACTAGACCGTACGATGGTTATTTCCTAAACATCCTGTGGAAGACACTATTAAAGACCTTGAAGAGGCAGTTCTCAGCATGAGAAACGAGAAAACATCAGGTTCTTATAGAGTCCCAGCAGAAAAATAGAAATTGCTATTGCGCCATCGGCCAAACCTTCTACTCGGTGCGTAGAACGCTAGTCCCGAGTAGGGCATTTTTCTTTGCCTTTGAAATGTGGGAAACTTTGCACTGATCAGCAAAAGGGAAGGAGATCTTGAGCTACCGTTACTTTGTATCCTTGACACGTTCGAAAAGTGTTCGAAAAGCTCACCAGCATGCAGGATGCAATGGCAATGGGAAACTATCGCCCCGCTCCTGGAAATATTAAAGATCGAAGACAGTTGTGACGATAGTACCAATAAGCACTTAAAAAGTTGTAAATTAGAGGAATAGACTGGGCACATGATCAATCATGGTAAAATCATTTTCAAAAACAGTTTTGGAATCAAACGGGAACGAATGCATGTGTCTTATTTACTACTTGCAGTACGGGACACTATATTGTTTTTTTGATATTTTGTGTTAAATAAACTATCACATTATTTTGTTGGTAAGGAAGCAGTGCTTTAATCTTAGAATCCCACCAAACTCAACAGTAACGTGTACTACACGGTTAGATATTACACAACTGTTGGCCGCGATACTTGAGGAAACAATTTCGAAACTATTAGGAATCACCAACAAGAGAGCCTCTCTTACTTGTGCTCGACGCGAAAAGAAATAAAAAACATTCACAGCATAATGGGAAAATTTATGGCAATTGTGACCAGCGATATGTTAAGATTAAACAAATCAATAGGTCAGGAAGCCTCGAAAAAAAAGAGAGGTCAACACCACTTGCTTACAGAGAACAAGTCTTCCAGGAAATAATAGAGCAACCAGAGGAAAGCTTCGTCCGAGCGAAGATGAAAGGAGTTCACATTTTTAGCTGCTGCTGCTTCACCCAGCTCAAAACTTGCGAGTATGAGCAGATGCTGAACGCTCTGATTTTGGATACAAGACGACGTTGGCCGATAATCTCAGCAGGCGATTTTAATGTGAGGGCTCACCGAGCGAGATGTGGCACTCGCGAATGTTTCGACCCCATACAATTTCATAGGAAGGGCCTGAGGTTTATAGTGGACCTGATGAATCGAGCTTGAAACGAGGCGCCGCAGAATGAATGGGTAGGTTGTCCTTCTAGATGGCGGAAGCTTTTGAGGGGCACACGTTCTCCATGGCGACCCGACATATGCCTTGATGATACGGCCAGAGAAAAAGTCACTCAAATCACCCTATGGGTGACGGAAACGTGCGATGTTGCCATGGCCAGAAAAATTCACAGTAGGCAACCCAACTACTGGTGGAAAGGGGAAAGCCCGGTAACAGTAGTCGGCAGCGAACACAGAGGCCACTGCGTCACGAGTTAAATGAAGCCTTTCGGAGAAGAAAAAAAAGTACGACCATGCCGATATAAACCTTCGGAGAGGGTCTACAAGGTGGTAATAAAAAGACTGCGGAAGAGCTGTGGAAAATATGTGGTAGGGGCGGCGCTGGCAATGAAAACTAGGGCCGACTTTTTCGGTAACACCTTCGACGCTTACCTAAACGAAGGGATATTCCCTACTCAATGGAAAAAGAAAAAGTTGGTATTGCTTCCCAAAGCCAATAAGTCACCTGAAAATCCAGCACTATATGGCTCGATTTGTCTGTTGGATACAATGGAGAAGATGATGGAAAGAGTAATTTATGATACAACAGACCGCTACCCATCGGCGAAAGCAGCGTGGGTTTGTGGGAGCGCCAATATGGTTTTCGGCATATCCAGTATACGGAGAATGTCAAATGTATGGTCGTATCTGGCAAGAGGCTCTCTGGTTTCTGGCGGCTACTCTCCTGTGTTGGAATTGGATATCATAAACATATTCAACACGGCAAACTGAAACCGAATTAAAGGGGCGTATTTACCGTTTTCACCGAGTCGGATGGGAAATTATCTCTTAGTGAGGACTCTTTAGTATTGAACGCATGAGATCCCCAAAGAGTATTTTGTCATAGCGGGGTACCACAGGGCTCGGCACTGGGTCCTCTGTTGTGGAATGTTATGTATAACAAAGAGTCTGCTGTTCCCGTCCCAGAGGGAAATACGATTTTCGCCTTTATGGATGACCTAGGTCTGGTTATTACAACAAAGCACCCGGAGAACGTGGAGGGCTATCCAACGGAAACGGTGAAAGCGGTAAAGTCCTGTCTAGAAAGATTCTGACAGAATTTGGCGGACGAGAAAATAAGAGCGATCTTAATACAAGACTGTGGAAAGGACAACACTATGAAATTGGAACTTCGTAGATATGCGGTCGTGTCAAAGCCAGCTATCAAATCTTAGAGACGGAAGCAGATGAATTAGGTTTACCGGATGATGACTTTAAGCGTTGGCGGGCACGATACCAGTCGACATTCTAGTGAAAGCAATGATTGTGCTGTAGCATGCGAGATATATGGGGGATACACAGAACGCAGGAATGGGGCACAGGCAGAATTGAATGATCTCTGGCGACGCAGATGGAACGAGTCTACGAAGGGTGAGTGGACGCACCAGCTCATTCCTAACGTTATGATGAGGCTGTGTGTGTGGTTGGAAGACCCACTGCCACATTATCCAGTTCCTCACGGGACGCGGTGGTTGCTACAAGCAGTATCTGCAATACTTTGGCCTGTATGATTTACCGAACTGACCCAGATGCAACGGCATATCGGAGGATCGCGAGCATGTGATGTTCCACTACCCAATGTTCGCAATGAAGAGAAGGAATAGATTTATTAGCTTTTAGATAGATAGATAAATAGATAGCTTTATTAGTGTAAATCAATTCATGTTCAGATACAATCAATATTTAAGTGATACAGACTAAGTCTTTTCAACTATGGTAAGTTGTGCAGTATAAACAATCTTAATAAGTGCAATCGCTTCAATTCTCAAAATTCCCTAGGAAAATTTAAAAAAACCTAGCTTGCGATTTATTAGCTTTTATGTGCTAGATATTTTGGAACTGTATGATCCGCCTAAAGAACCTCTGGTCTATAATTTTACTCTGGTAATGATGTATCTATCGTGAAGTCTTCCCCAGACTTCATTAATAACAGCCGAAATAGACGACCTGTCCTAATTTATTAAACTATGCAGCTCAATTTACGTATCCAGACTGTTTTGCTAAAAATGCAGCCGCCCCCATTCGTGTGCAGTCTACATACCTATGTCATCGTGATCAACATTGAGGAATGAAATATGGCTTATATATCATAATTTGTATCCATCGCTAAAGCTCAGTATAAAATCGAAAACAAGCTAGTCGAGAATCTATGACAAAATGGAAACATCTCAAGGAATACGTAACAAAAAATGATATTCAAAAAAGAGAACTAAATGTTCAAATTTATTTGCAAAATATCTTTCAGGGACACGGAAAACTAATATAGGCAAAAACTACTTGAATATTCATGAGAAGAGACCTAGTCCAAACAACGTGTTTACAGATATAAACTATGATACAATCGAGCAACTGAAACTAAAAGAAGGAATTTATAGGCATTTGACTTCTTATACACAAAATCTTAAATTTATGAGATAGACAGAATGAAAGGGCGTCAAATAAAATGTAAATATCTTTAATTTATGGGATTAGATACTATTATTTTGCCAATAATGAATGCTGAATAAGCAACAAAAGACAATGAGTTGGATTCTGATGAGTTAATTTATTTTATCCGAAATATACAATGACGTAAGAACCTGCGTGAGATTTTCATCGCTTCATAAAGAAAGAAATTCCACAATAATCTTTCATGTCAACCGACCACCTGCTGAAAAGTTGCTCCAGACTTTCCAAAGGTTGCAAATAAACCAACCCAACTGTCAAGAGAAAATAAGATTATAACCGGCACCGGCAGCTTGATCAATCGACAACATATTTCAATTTTCAGGACTCGGTAGCATCCCTCATCAATTTAAGCAATTCCCAGGATATGTGAAAAGTCATGCAGATTTTACCGTTTTTTCTTCCGGAAGTACTCAATCAGTAGCATATGTTTGGACCGTCAAATGGGTCGGGATAGAAAACTTTATCAAGGAGATGAAAGAACTAGACGATGGTCATGAATTTTCAGATACCCTTGAGTCGTAGCAAATTCAATTTGACCTGACCCACCTGGAAAATGGAAGGTGAAGTATTAGCAAAGTGCCGGCGGGGTTTTGTAGAGAATTATCAAGCGTATTCTGTTTGTACAGTCACCTGAAGGGAATGTGATGAATATGGAATACGAGCTCCGTTCATGTTTTATGAATGGTTAGAGAGGTACCTCTACGGTTCGATTTAATCAAGTAAAACTCTGTTATACCACCGAAGTATTGTCCTCCTTGGAGAATGAAACAGAGAAGAGAGAAAGAGTCTTGCAAAGTTATAGCTTTCAAAAATTTTTTATTGGGTTCTGAAATTGCTCATTTTGCATGTTCAGCGAAACCGCAAAACCGCCCATAACCACGCTAATGCTATTACTTTCCTGACTTCCTTTGTATCTGATTCTAATCCTCCGAATTCTTTTCTATCTGGTGTTAAATTGCCTGGAAAGTAAGCCCCCCGCATGTGTATACATACATAGAGCTTTCTATTTAACCTGCGCTTTGTACAACACCATTTTCGCGTAAGCCTCAACTATAAGCTCCTAAAAGGGACGAAGAACGAAGAGCAGAAATGTCTGATCACCCTTCCGAGGGTTAAGGCTAAAATATAATTCCATGCTTTTCGGGACATCCCTTCTTTCTATGCACACTAAACTGGCATGTTCTGTGATAATACCGAGCCATTCAAGGTGAGAGTTGACCCTGGGATGATTGCCGAAATAAACAAAGATTAACGACCGTCGAGCCGATGGATAATATCTACATAAATTTCGGGTCATATGGAGAGAAAGTTCAAGCTAGGTAAACATCTTTTACATTCTAATGGATGTGGATGACCTAAAGATTGAGAAAATAGATGTTGTGCTACTTGTTGACGAAAATGTAATTCCTTTTTTCTACGTTTTTTTTGGGTCCCTTGTGTTGAGTGGATAAGTGTTGAGTCATGTCCTTTTTTCCTCTGTTCTCTTCATTTAGCAATTTTTTCCTCTGAATGAGGAAGTGTGTATCAAGTTGTTTAGTTCATGAAATGGATGTAGCCGGAAGTGTTATGGCAATCTGGGGATTTACGGCCTGTACGGATTTATAAAAGATGTATTCGCTGTTGGACTAAAGGTGTTTTCATATTGTTGGTGGGAGCCGTAGTCGAGAAAAAAAAATTAAGCGCGCTACACATTTATGTAAGAATGAAAGCAGAAATGAGGCATAAAAAGGTCCTCCGCTCGTGTAGACTGTAGTGTCTGCAACTTCGGACATGTGTCTGCGACATGTGGAACATTTCATTCACTTTGTCCAGTGACAACCTTAAGAAAGAGTGCATTTGCTAATATGCAGCATTTCTTCATTTTTTCTCGCATCTACTATTGCGAAAGAAATGGCGACCTTTCGCTTTCAATTTGTTCATGCTGCATATTGTTGGGTTTATACTATGCCCATCGTTTGTTTCTGGTTGGGACGAATGGGAATTTTTCTTTCGTAATGTGAAAAATTTTTCCTTTTGCTGCCACCTACTTTAAATTTGAACTTAAAGGTCGAGGTCAGCGGAGGCTTGGATCGGTTGAGGAAAGTGAGCCCATGAACAACTGAAATCGAGATGTATGTTGAGAACTGTCGTTGGCGTAGTTTAGCATAGCGGCGTTTACATTTTGGAGGAGTCGAGTATGGACGCAATGCAGGAAAAAGAAGAGAAACAAATCGTGATCGGTTGCGAGATTTTTTGATTGATTTGAAATTGAAACTAAGTAGTGTCTCAGTATAATTTAGTGATAGTGTCTCAGTATAATTTAGTACTGAGGAGCAGAATTTTACAGCTCAGAGGGAAAACAGCTTTGAGATTGCTGACTGGCGTGCTCGCAAGTGGACCTGTGAGAAAGAAGGTATAAATTGAGGTAACATTCCGTCATTAGCTGTCGTGCATGCCGGTGCCATCAGCTGGGCGATGAACTGGAGATTATCAGATTCTCAGCCGATGGCTGGCATGGATCTATACTCCATGTAACATCGCGGACGTTGCTTGTAGATAAGCCCATCTGCAACGCCTGTGACGTTTTAAACACAGAAATCAGCATAGCCTTCTGTTCTTCATGGATTCATTAGCAACATTCCAGCTTATTGTCAACTCATCGGAGTTTGTCCTGCGAATTGGAAACCCGGTGGCCTAGAATACAACGTTCGGGCCGTTGTTTTTTGTATTTCATTTCCAGGTTTAGCTCACGAAGTAATCCTCCATTAAGTTCGCCCGAATTCTTAAGTTCGTTTGATTTTCAGGTTTCTACGCGGAAGTATAAGGACACGAGAAGTTTTGTAAAATGGCACTGGTGGCAGTGAGGTTTGAATCATCACTTGACGTTGGATACCAGTCGACTCAGCTTTGAATAAGTACGGGAGTCAAATCACTTTGGGGACCTGATCCAATTGCATTGTCGCGCCTACGATTATTATTACCTAGTTATGCCTTTAAGAATTTTAAATAGGGTTACACTTTACTTATTAATTAACTTTTCAACTAACGATACTCGCTTGACTAGAGGGTGAAAACCAAGAAACATTCCTCATATTACTAGCGGCGGAAACCCAATTAAACTACAAATTATCGTAGCCAAGCCCATTTACTGTCGACCAGCTACAAAACTGGCAGACTGTAGGACGATAGACGTTATCGCGAAAAAACTCTCGAAAAGGTTAAGGGCAGTGATGACAAGAAATTTCCTAAACACATACCAGGACATAGAAGAGTGGGCTCATTCTGACTTGGGACCTTGGAATTACGATTTCTCTATTTTACTAGCCTAACTTAATCTGTGAAGTTGGTACTTCTTTTCAACTTCTTTTTCGAAAAGTTGTGATTTCGAGTAGTTCGAC
This sequence comes from Hermetia illucens, assembly GCF_905115235.1. Lineage (NCBI taxonomy): Eukaryota > Metazoa > Arthropoda > Insecta > Diptera > Stratiomyidae > Hermetia > Hermetia illucens. The sequence goes on from NC_051851.1 coordinate 140,955,902, forward strand.
TTGTTACTTTGCGTTTTGTCTTGAAGTTGTAAGTAGTTGTTTTCCAGAAATTATTTGAAGTGCTGGCCTTAGCAGGGGTATATTAAAAAGTTTTCCTATCCGAGACTCTCGGAAATGCTCCTTTTTCATCATCATCAACGGCGCAACAACCGATATCCGATCTAGGTCTGCCTCAATAAGGAACTCCAGACATCGATGATTTCGATATTCCTAAAAGCTGTCTGGCTTCCTGACACACGCCATCGCTCCATCTCAGGCAGGGTCTGCTTCGTCTTCTTTTTCAACCATGGATATTGCCCTTATAGACTTTCCGGGCTGGACCATCCTCATCCATACGAATTAAGTGACCCGCCCACCGCAACCTGTTCAGCCGGATTTTATCAACAACCAGACAGTCATGGTATCGCTCATAGATTTCGTCGTTATGTAAGCTACGCAATCGCCCAGCTGTTAGCTTTCCCAAGATCACTCGCCTCGACTGCTGTTTTCCATTGGTCAAACATCCAACGAGACATCATATCGAAAAGTCTCCTGGACCACCCGTGGCCAACAAACCTCGACGTCTCGCACAGCTCCATTGATGCGTGCAAATAGTTCGAAACGATGGTGCAATTAGGTACATGCGTTCATCATCCAGCAGCTAGGCAGCTCCGCTTCATATGATCCCCAAGGATAATGCGGACTGGTGACCGCGCGTGGATTATCAAGCGCTCAATGCATCCGCTATTCCCGATTGTTATCCGGTACGACGCACAACTGACTTCACACAAATGCTCCGCGGCAAGAAGATCTTCTCCAAGATCGACTCGGTGCAAGCGCTCAACCAAATACCAGTGGCAGAGGGAGACATTGAAAAAACAGTCATCACAGTACCATTTGTCCTGTTCAAATCACCGTTCATAACTTTCGAATCGCGCAATGCAGCACGGACATGCCGACGGCTGGTCGACGAGGCTACTCGGGGATTCGATTTTTGCCACTCATGTATGGACGACATCCTCGTCTTATCCATAGATGAAGAGGAGCAACTAAAGCACCGACGCATCATGTTTCAATGTCTCAACGACTACGGGATCGTCATAAATATGGCAAAATGTGTTTTCGACGTTCTCTGGTCAACGCTGACAGTGTTCGTCCACCACCCGAGAAGGTTGAAGCCGCCAAGGAATTATGTCAGTTCCTTCGCGTCATTGACTTTTACAGGAACTGTATGCCGAACTGTGCCAAAACACAAGCATCACTGAACCGTCTTCTCGTCGGCAATATAAAAGGGAAAGCCGAACGTTGGATTCCTGAAGCTGAGGCGGCTTTTCAGAAGGCAGAAGACGACCTCGCGCAAGCCACCTTGCTCGCCAATCGCCAGGTTGGAGCGCCACTTGCGCTTCTCACGGACGCCTCCGATTTTAGCGTTGATTCAGCAAGTTAACGAAGTGTGAGAGTCGCTAACATTATTTTCAAAGAAGGGCTACACAGATTCGCTACAGCGCCTTCGACCGAGATATGCTTGCTGTCTATCTGACTGTCAAGCAGTTCAGACACATGAAGATTGACGCGGCTTCGTAATTTTTACAGATCATAAGTCGTTTACTTTCACCATCCATCAGAAGGATGGCTTCACCATACCAAGCAAGCGCTTGGACTTCATCGCCCAGTTTTATACACACATCCCACACCTCACTGAGAAGGACAACATTGTGGCTGATGCGTTCTCTCGAATCGAGGAAATGTCAAGATCACTCGACTATGCAGCGGTAGCACGAGCGCATAAAGATGGCAAGGAGCTGAAACAATTCCTTGCCTCGTCATCTTCACTCTAGCCGAAGGAAATAAACATTCCAGGTGTGAATCTTCGAATTTACTGCGATATTTCCACGCAGGCTGTTCGACTATGCGTGCCTCCACCTTTCGACTCAATCCATGGCCTTTCTCATCCAGGCATCAAGACACAGGCTGTCAGCAAACGCTTCATCTGGCAATCCATTTGAACCCAAACGCGCGCATGGGAGGAAGCGCGTATCCAGTGCCAGCGTTCGAAGGTCTTGAGACACACACGCACACAGCCATTATCACGCTCTGAGCATAATCGATATGCTATGCTCAGAGGGCAAAAGATATTGTCTTACGTGCGGAGACAGACTCTCTCGCTGATTTAAGCCGTTCTCAAGAAGCTGACACCGTTACCCAGGCATTGTATAACGGCTGGATATGTCGTATTGGCACGCCTCTTGGAATGGCAACTAATCGGGGAAAACAGTTGGAATCACTCAGTCAATTGGCAGGTACGACTCATTTCCGTACAACGCCATACCACGCTGAAGTCAACGGACTTGTGGAGCGTTTACATCGGCAGCTCAAAGCTGTTATCCGATGCCACGAGAATGCACAATGGACGCGCGTATTACCAACGGTTCTTCTCGGCATTCGTGCAGCGTGGTGCGAGGATTTAGAAGCCACTACCGCTGACCCTGTTTACGGCCAACCACTCCGGCTTCCTGGCGAACTCCTTACGCTGTGAAATCTGAATAACCAGGATCCGATCAACGTGCTGCGTCAACATTTCCAGCAGCTCAGACCGACGACCGAGTGACAGCACGGTGAACACATAATGTTAATCTTCAACAACCTTGCTTCTACGAAACATGTCTTCTTAAGACATGACGCCGTCAAAGGAGCGATGTGTGTGAGAGAAGACCATCCTTGTCAACATTCACGGAAGGCAGGCAAATATTTCTATCGACCGTTTGAAGCGCGCCTACATATTTGGGGAGAAGGCAGACGATGACCGACGAGCCATTCTCACCGATGACACATGACCTCACCAACAGCCAGCCTTGCACGACGACGAACAGTGGACGACACAACGGGGAGGATCCGGGAGATGTGTGCGATTTTACGATCACTATCAAGCCAATTTCGCGTGATTGTATCGTGACTTCATTACTGGCGAGGGAGTACAGTGGTAGCAAACGTTATCTGTTGGCATAGTGCTGTGGCCACTAGCGCCATTTGCTGACACAACAGGATTCCGCGCCACATTTTAGAGTATCGCACCGTACCTTCCTCCAGCGTTCCTTGCATCGCAATCGGGCAACCCTCGACACGTCTTTCGAGTAGACTGTGGCCTATGCTTCTTTCCTTCTTCTTGGACGAATAGCAAACGAGGACGGTCATCGACACCGACTCTTAAGAGCAAATCAGAAGGAGTCGGCTACGGAGAACCGCTCCGAAAAGTGACGTCCTGGAGCTAGAACCAACGCACGGGTACGGCATCGGGAACCCCTCTGAACATCAATTAGTTAGAGAGTCCCTTTTTGCAAAATATTGGAAATACACGCATCTTTTACTGAAAGTAGAGCGCGTCGTTTTTATTGACCGTATGTTAGTGGGGAAACGAAGATTTCCATTGCCTTCGAAAAATATCATTCATAAGTCTTCCTCAATTAATAATATTTCCGTTCGAGGAAGTAAATTGAAACAAATTTCTTAATTTTCTGTGAACTCTTTATACGAAAGTGTGAAGAATATATGATGATGAACGTAGCAAGAAGACCTGTAGATCCCATATGTAAGAAGATTATACGGTGATTAGCATGAAGTATTCCATGTGGGAAGTATCAAACAATTTAGGAGATTAATTTGCATAAAACCTTTCATCTTTCATTTAAGGGAAAGCAGATACCTTCGAGTTTCTGAAATACAGAAATAATGCTGATACGAGAAGAGAATCAATTGGAAAATTGGTTGCTTGGCATTCCATCTGCTGTTGGTTATAATTCTACTAACAGGTTAATAACTAGTAGAATCCTTCGCCTTTGAAAGATATTTCGACCTACACATAGTCTGCAAACATGCCTGCAGCGTATACACTACATCAAAAGGAATAAATTGTCCTCAGCACTCCTGAAAATAAACATTAAGGAGGAAGGCAAACATCTCACCCTTCACTGGGACTATTCAAATTTGTCGACTCTCCTACTCCTATCGATGTGTAGTATCCACAAGCGAAACCGAGAAACTGGGAATTGAAATTTTTAATTTGTGCTCAACTTATGCAAAACTCCCTCATGTAAAGCAAATTGCCTCAATTAAGGTTTCTCAATATTGCTGCCAAGAGAAGCAAGTCTTTAACGTCACTACACCAAAGTGAAGAAGTTTCGAAACTTTTTTTAGAACGATGCTACCTTTCTTCTGTTCCTTTAGAATGTTTTATATCTGAAAGGAGTCTTGGTTCCTTTAAAAATCGCATGAACAAGTTTTATGAAAGAAAAAGTTTATCGATAGATACTCAACTTCATTTTCAACCAAACCAAGAAGGTATTGAAAATGTATTAGAGACGTATGGTCTTTAGCTTTGTAGACGAACGTGTTTCGAGTTGGAAGATTCTTCAAAAGTTTTCTTAATTCTGAACTTTCCAGTCAAAGTTATGTAACATAAAATTAAATTAATTGATTTTACTTTATACTTGGCCCTGAAATTTAGTTACTAGTAGACAGTTGCAACAATGAATAGCCCCAATGAAGGTAGATAGATCCTGAAGAAATAAAACCGTCGAGCTTATATACATATCGCTGCCATTTAACCTTCAATCGGGCATAGGGCATCAACCACGCTGAAATATACCTCATCTGTCAATGGGGCATCCCAGGACGCTTGCACAATTCAAACAATGGAGTCGGCACCCCTCCTTAACGTGTTACCTATCCACTACTACGCCCGTGTTTTGATCAACTTGGCAACGGCAAAGTGTTTCGTTCGACATTGTATGAGGCTAGCGTTCAACAATGATATTTTGGGTAGCCTTGGTGTTCATTTTCCATGCGCTACTCCCATATAGCAGTAGAAAAGAACGTGGGCACAGAATAGTCTCAATTTGATCTTGGTGTTGAGAAAACTGGGTTTCTAGATTATAGACAAGGCACCCAAGCTAGATCTAGCGTTGCTAATGCATCGGGCAACATCCAGTTCGTTGCCACCTTCCGCAGAAACCACGCTTCCCAGACAGAAAAATTCATCAATATCTTCAATACTCTGTCCATTGATGCAGATAGAAACAGTGGAATGACCAGTCAAAACCTTGATTTTTTTATGTTAATCTTCAGTCCGACTCTACTTGCCTCTCTTTGCAAATCCAGAAGCGTTCAACCAAGGTCCACGACCCGATAAGAGAACATCAACGGACAAAAATGTGATGGCATTCAAGGCCTCCACATCCTCAAGCGAAGCCAGTACAAAGAACATCACCGATAACGAGAAAAAATAATACCGGTTTCCAAATACAACCTTAACGGACATTGCTTTGGTCCTATTTTTCTGAAATTTCACATCATGTCACATTTACGCCAGCATAAGTCGCTTTGATAATTGCTATTAGCTTCTCCGGAACTCCTCTCTTGTGTAAGGTATTGTTCCAAAATAATTTCAAGTATGACGGTTTGGTCTATGCAAGAGGACCCATAGCAGCAAGCAGCCTGTTCTCCGTCGATCAAACTTTCGAGAAGTTCATTGATATGCTCCCGGATTAGTTTAGGTATTCTGTTTGCGACGAAAGAGAGCACGCAGATACCCCTTCCATTACCACACTCAAAACTCCCTTGTTGCACTCTCTGGGAAAGCCCTTGGATTCCCATAATTTCCATACGGGTATAGCAGATGTGCGGGGAGACCATCAAGCCCAGCGGCTTTCTCCTTGTGATTTTTCTCCTACTTGGAGAAACAGCCCATATGCTCATGTTACAGTAACTATCCATTTTCTCCATCAATGCCAGAATTTTACCGGATATGATACGGTTAAGAAGCATGGTGAAGGGTTCTTTCCATTCCTCAACTGCTGCCGGTGAGAGCCGTATTGCATGCACCAGACTCCTCTGCCAGCGGCAATGCGCGCAAGAAGCGAATGACCAACACATTTGTGCTGGACAACGCATAATTCTGCTCCGCGCGTCCCGTGGGGATTGGGATCGGTATGCCGAGAGGTGACTAAATCAGCGAGAGAGATCTGAAGGGAGCTGGTCTCTCCCATAGAAATAGACAAGAAGGTGGGAAGGAAGAGGAAGGGTACGCAAGCTGTAGCCTCATGTCTGACCGCTTCCGTGGGAGTTTCCTCAAACAATGGCAAAATGTCTCATTATCAGTCTCATAAATAAGAAGGGAGATATCACACAGTGCAGCAATTGTAGAGGTATCACGTTGCTGAGTACCGTCTATAAGATATTCTTCGCTATCTTGCTAGGTCGGATAGCCCCATACGCCCAGAACATCATTGGCTCATACCAAAGAAGCTTCACTCCAGGCAAATCGGCAACAGATCAGATTTTTTCTCTGCGTCAGGCGATGAAAAAACTGTTGGAATATGGACAACAGTTGCACCATCTATTTATCGACTTTAAAGCCGGCTATGATGGCATAGCCAGGGTAAAACTGTGCACGGCCATGAGAGAATTCGGTCTCCCGGCGAAATTAATAAGATTGACTAGGCTGACCCTTACCAATGTGCGAGGCCAGACAAAAGCAGCAGGATCATTTTGAAGACCATTCGACATCAACAACGGTCTACGACAAGGGAATGCGCTATCATGCGTCCTCTTTAACCTGGCCCTCGAGAAAGTGATCCGTGATGCTGAGGTAAATGCAAGAGGTACGATCCTCTTCAAGTCCACCCAACTACTGGCCTATGCTGACGATATCGACATCATGGGAAGAACCACCCGAGACGTACAAACTGACTTCATCCAGATCGAGCACTCGGCAATTGAGGCGAGATCTTGGGCTGCACATCAATGAAGGCAAGACAAAATATATGGTGGCAAGAAGAAGAATAAGGATAGGAGAATACAACTTTGAGACCGTTGACAATTTCTCCTATCTAGGGTCGAAAATCGCAACCGATAACAGCTACGAGGATGAAATCCGCGCACGGTTGTTGTCAGCCAACAGAACCTATTTCAGCTTACAAAGACTGTACCATCCGGTTGTGGATAAAATCCGGCTCAATAGGTTACGGTGGGCGGGTCACTTAATCCTTATGGATGAGGATGATCCCACCCGGAAAGTCTATAAGGGCAATATCTATGGTAGAAAAAGAAGACGAGGCAGACCCTGCCTAAGATGAAGCGATGACGTAGGTCAGGACGCCAGACAGCTTTTAGGGATATCGAATTGGTGGACCACGGCGCAAAACCGGGATGTCTGGAGTTCCTTATTAAGGCAAGCCTAGACCAGATACCGGTTGTTGCGCCGTTGATGATGATGATGATGAATAGCAAAATGTCAGAGGAACAATCTACCATCCTTTGGGAATGCCCTGTGGAAAAAAATGCTGGAGTCAGGCCCGAAGTCAAGATTTAACAATCAAAGTTTTCGCGATGGACTCCTCCATTCAGATGATGAATGCCAAGGAAAATAAATCTACAAGAGCAGAGGCTTTCAGCTTGGTATTCGAAAGCATTTTCGGTGCCCTTTCTCACAATGGAGCTGCACGCCGAGGATAATGTTTACAATGGTGGAATCCCGTAAGGGGTTTCACGCCGGCGGAGGAAATACAGAGTAAATCCTACCTGATAGTAACTTCTCCCACACGTTTTACGGAAAGAGACGCCAGAGACGTAAACGAAACTGACTTGATGCCAGTTCACGTGATCGGAACGATGCGTACCGGACACCGCAAACCAGTGAAGATGTTAAGTGGAAAATAGGCCAATGCTCTGCGTGATGAGATGGGACACTTCATGGATTAGTAGATACGCATTCTAACTGTTTCCCGCTAGCTAGTTTAGATTAAAAAACATTAAGATTGGTCAAACTAACCTACAGCAGCGAAAGCCTCCTCCTATCTACTGATAGCAAGGCTTCCAAAGCTACAGGACAGCCCTTATACTTCGCTAGTGAAAGAGCCATTGGTTCGATTTAATAGAATCTGTGACAATGGATCAGTAACGAGGGCTAAGATCTTTTACGATGAGAGATCCATAAGACCGAGAGCTTGTGTCCTGATGTCAAGACTGCTGAGACAGTTCTGCTCCCAGTAGTACCAGTAGTAGCAGTAATACAAAGGAAAACGGATTAGACAAAGTTTAATGAACTACTAAATGGCAGTTTCCTAGGTGACTAAGGACTCCTTCGACGAATTGAAAACTCTGAATTGCACATTTTATAGATTGCTGTTAGGAAGCTTATCCTATTTCTCAATGACAAAGCGGTGAAAAGGTTCCTGGGTGGAACCGAGAACTGCAAAAACTCAAGAAATCAACCAGGCGACTTCTGAACCGTGCTTGTAAAAGCAATAATTATAAAGACTGGTCAAACTTTCGAAGCTTATGGCTCGTTAAGTGTTCAAAACGAGACTCTTTTAGAGCGTATTGTAAGTAACTGAAAGAATAAAGAGAAACTTCAAGGCTGGGCAAAATTCTTAAATGGGATGAGTCGGCCAAATAAGACTATCTTGAAAACCCGATGATACTTTCACGAGCTGTAGATTGGAATCAGTACAGACTCTCTTGAAAGTACACCATCTGGGATGCTGGGGGCACAGAGCATTGGAAGAGTTACTGGCAGAACTGAATCCAGTTCTTACAATGTATTCTGATTTTCGGGTTCCCATACACATGTTTGGTAGAAGATATGAAGGTACCTTGAACCGTAAAGAGAACTGCGAACTCGCAGCGGTTGAAGGGCAGGCACATGGCAATCCGCAGTGATGACAGGAAGACTTGCAGGCCATAATTCACTAGCTGGACATATGTTCAGAATGGGAATTATTCAAGATGATACGTTTCCCTCCTGTAATGAGGAAGCGAAATACACGGAGCATTTCCTATGTGAATACCTGGCCTATGGATGCATCAGACATCAGACCATTCGTGCCAATGTGCTCCAGTTGCAACGGGTAGCATCACATCCACTAATGGAAATCTGCGATGCATTGATAAATCCGTTAGACGGTGGAGTCGAGTCCAGTGGACCACCAAGTTCTGAATGCTCAGAGGCGATAGTTTCTCTCCCACCAGTAATATTATAAATGATATCTGTTGGCGGAGGTTGAAAAACGAAGTGGGTGAGTGGTTTGAGAGTTTCGCTCCTTGGTGGAGCATAGAGCCTCCACACAGTTAGATTGTGCTTTAGTTTCATTGTCATCACAATCAATGCTGTGCAAGTGATAAGTTCACAGCAAGGAGACACACACAAGCCGAACACGCACTCCCATGACGACTGGGATTCGAACCCAAAGCAATGAGATTCGGAGGTTGACGCTCTACCCCCTCAACCATCGTGCCATCAGTCACTTTCCGAAATTTAGCGCTCAATCGCTAGCAAAGCACCAGCGAACCAGAGTGTCCGTCATTGAAGGGAGGCACAATCTATAGGCGACGATATAGTGGTAAATATCTTAAGGTCATCAGCATATAGCGAATAGAGAAGGGACAGGGTTGATAAAAATTAAATAATAAAATGTCTAGGGTGGGGCTCTGTGAGACGCCGGAGGAGGGGGAGGACGAATAGGATGTGTAGCCATGAAAAGAGATGTGGAAAATAGGTTGAAAAGGTTACAGGCAAGCCATGAAGCAAGTGATATGGGAACGTTGATAGAGGAAAGTTTAGACAGAACTATATTGTGATTTTCGGTGTGGAAGGCAAAATCAGTGTAGATGACATGCACTTCGGGCCGAGAATTAGACATTCGGCCATAAACGATCTCTAAGACCATGTAACCCATGGCATGTTCGAACAAGGTATTATCAGGGCCCACTTTGAAATTCAGATTACCATCATGGTCGTAACGTCCCCTTTAGAAACCCCCTTGTGGACTGCATTCAGTTGCTTATACAAAGCGTCCCTCACCCCTAAATCGAAAATCTCCATTCCTGCATAACACTGCACTATTGTTCTTCACGCTGGGCCGGGATCTGGCAACTAGTATTCTATTTGATACCAGTTCCCAGGACAAGACCGCGCGTCTAGCATTAATCTGGTACCGGATTCACGATTACTTTCGGCAAGCTTGCCAGAATATAACAACACAGTGTTACAGGAAAAATAGGAACTTAGGAAGGCTTAACCCCAGGATGTTTAGCTTGCACCACTGAAATTGGAGCAAGCGAACATTCTGGAAGGCCTCGATATCGCTGCCAAGAGATGTTTGTACATTCCAGAATCCAAAATATTTGCTACTGCATTTTTGAGAGATATGACCTCTATGATTAAATAAAAGCAAGCTGCGGCCGTTTCCCTAATTTTCTGTTAATCAAAGTTACTTTGAAATGGCGCCCAACGTGGGTCAGTCGTTTATAATAAGTGTCTTTGAAGTCGTACCCAACTTCTATTCATCCATGAATTTAATTTTAGTTCTGCTAGCTACTAGCGTATGAACTGAACCATTTTCCCAATTTATTCGTGGAGTAAATTTCTGCGCGTTCCGTTCGCTTGTTCAACGTTATGCTTCGTATATTCTGACGCGCCAGTCACATTAAAATTTGTATGAAGAAACATGCAAGGAGGACCAAAGACAAGAAAGCCACCCACTTCCTAAAATGATGCGTGTGGCCCGAAATATGGGCAACCTACATGTTTGTTTTTGAGCATCATTTTGTATTAGAAAACTCCAGCATCCTGTTACCATCAATCAGCCGCAACGCTGCAGGCTTCTACTTTTATAAGATATGTATGTTCCCGAAATACGCCTCCTAAAGGCTTGAATAACGTATTTGTTTCGAACCGTACAAGGCAAGTATTGAAAATTGTATCGTACGATGGAGCGAACTCAAACTTCATATTGTACGCGAATAAACTGACGCTTCCTTACAATAATAATTCTTTGAATTCCTTTAAGGTATTTGGAGAAAGTTATAAATTCACTATTATTGAAATTCCAGGGAGTCGTTTGCTATTCTAGAAGGACTTTCTGAACTTTCTTTGTGCAGTTCAGAGCTTCGCGGTAGAAATATTTTTCTCTTTCCTTGATTTCCATTCTCTGTGAATGTTGTTGACTTACTCCAATATTCTCTAAGTAAATAATTTGCTTTGATGCCAAAGTTTTCTTTGATGCAAGATGGAAAGGTAAAATATTAGAAAACTTCACAATGCTATGGGGTAAAGTCAATAATGTACCTCGTATTTGAGTACAGGACGGTAATCATTTTAAAAGGAGCCAAAGTTCAATGGTGGTATAGAGTATATGTAATAGTTTCATATTGAAATATTCTGAAAAATATTGGGAACGCTAGTAATTAAATTTATTTATTTAAAGAAAATATTCAGATTTTAATTGAATTCGGTTGTTGACAGGAATACATCACACACAGAAAATTTAAATGAATGCCCAAAAGATACGATTATGAGTAGTTAGATGTCAATTACCGCAGTGCACTTTGAAAAAGATACTGAACTTCATTAGACAAAAGCCTTCGTTGTGTTCGTTGAGAAAGATAGGATTGCATTTTTAAATACAGACCACTTAGCTGCATTTAACTTGATTTCATTCGTAATTTAGTTAGCAAAAACCGTTTGAACTAACAAAGCTGATCTCGAGCAAATTATCCAACAGTGAAATGATTGTCTCAAGAAGTAGGGCTTGCACCCAAATCCAAAAAAAATAGAGTTTTCGATGACAGACCCTAATGCATCAAGCACTATGTGCCCAGGACTGAACGATTCCAGTATCTGGGGTCGATGTTCTCAACCAACTGGAACTCCGTAATAAAATTACGACACGCATTGACAAACCCCCCCGATGCGCATGGATGTAATTGACGCGCTATACCCCACTAAGGGGTAAATAGCAACCATATATATCATTGTACTCTGGTTGAAGTATCTTTCGACAACTGGCGCCTTTGCGACCAATGTATGGCCTTTTCAAATCCAAAACCTACCACAGTGCCACCCACTGCCCTTTATGGTTCCGAGTGTTGGTTGACTACAAAAGACATTAAACGCTGCTTCGCGATAATGGACGCAAGGATGGTGTGATCTTGCAAACTTGCAAAAGAGGCATCTTCAATGGGATGAACATGTAACCAGCGCTGGTGAAAGCTCACTAGATAAGATGGGCTTGAGCATCCAAGTGAAGAGCGAACGGGTTGAATAATAATAGTTTGCGCAACAATGCAATTCATGCTTCCTTCAAGACCACAACGGTACATTGTAGTACACTGTAGAGAGCAATATGATCAGCATTGCGCTCGCTTGAGAATATTACCTTTATTTGACTCAGATACTCATTCACAGCTGAGATTCGAACGGCGACCTTTCGCTACGACAGATCGGTGCTCTAACCACTAGGGCCAACCGGATACGGACGGGCTTCAACAAGATCTCACCAACCGCGTTCCTGAACTTGGCAAAGCCTAAGAAACAGCGGGAATCATAAGTCCTTAAAGCCAACTAAAACCCAGGAGGCGGAAACTCAGACGACATCACCTGCCGTCCTGCGTCTTATAATACACGTAGCGGCGGAGCAGTGCATCAGATCCCAGGAAAGTTTAAAAAATGTGCATAGATCCCGTTAGGATCTACGATGTTGTAGGAAGGGAAGGTTCAGAAAGCGGAGGCGAGAGGGGTAGTCCACACGATGGAAGCTTTTCTTAAAGAAAAGGGACCGGGTGAATTTACGTTGCACATTTTCAAGGGCAAGACAATCAGAGTTACGGGAGGGAGATCAGATGACGGGGCAATACTCGAGGGTGTTCCTCACGAGGGAATTGAAGAGAGCTAAGCAGGATTAGATGGAGTCAAAATCAGAGGAGCGAAGTACAAAGCCTGAAAACTTTACAGCTCGATTGATGACATCGAGGCAGTTGGTGTCAAAGCGGAGCTTATTGTCGAAAGTGACTCCGAGGTCTTGAGTGGAATTTAAGCAGGATAAGGAAAGTCGGTTAAGCGAGTAGGAGAAAGAAGTGGGTGAGGATTTTAGGGAGTAGCACATAGAGTGATACTTTCTGACGTTTAACGCTAAACCATTAGTTGAGCACCAACGAACCAGAGTGTCCAGGTTAGACTGAAGGGAAACACAGTCCATAGGCGATAATATAGCGGAAAGCAGCTTAAGGTCGTCTGCATAGAGCAAACAGGGACAAGTAAGAAAGGGAGGAAGGTCGTTAATAAAAAATAAATATAGCAAAGGACCCAGAATAGACCCCTGTGGGATACCAGAAGAGAGGGAGAAGGAGCGGGAAGTACAGCCGTCAAAAGAGACGTGGCAGGATCGGTTGGAAAGGTATGGGGCAAGCCATAAAACAAGTGGTATGGGAACGTTTAGGGACGAGAGTTTGGATAAAAGTATCTTGTGATTTACAGTGTCGAAAGCTTTCGCGAAGTCAGTGTAAATGATATGCACTTCTTGCCGTGAATTTAGACACTTGGCGACAAAGTTGGTAAAGTCAAACAGATTGGAGGCAGTGGACCTACGTTTAACGAAGCCGTGTTCCTCTTTCACTATGTGTTGGCCAAAGTGGGCGGACAGCCAGTCGCTGACATATCTTTCCAGAATTTTGGAACAGGAGAGGAGGGAAATGGGACGGTAATTCTCGGCAAACGAACGATCGCCACTGTTGTGAATGGGGATAATGAGAGCCTCTTTCCACAGACAGAGAAAATGATTCTCTTCGAGGCTTTTGTTGAAAATAAGAGATAGGGGAAGGGAGATGGACTTACCAGTTTTGAGCAAAAAGAGGTTTGGAAAACCATCGTAGCCAGATCCGACATTGACATCAAGTTTCCCAATGAGGTTTTCGACAAGGATAGGGGTAAAAAGGGGAATGGTAGGCGATGCGGGGCAGGCTACATCTACTATCGGGAGGGATTCGGAGGAAGGGGGGGGGGGGGCAACATAAACTGACGAAAAGTAGCGGCAGGGTAAATCACAAGATAGTTGGGAGGAGTTAGCTGAGAAGCCAGAGAACTTAATGGACGGAAGGGATAACTGGGCAGGGCAGCGGGAGTTGCGAATGTGGGACCAGAAAGGTTTCAGGTTTCCGCGCTTCAATGAGTCTTCCACGCTGGCCAGGAGAGCATAGGAAGATTAAAGTCCCCACAGAGGATGAAAGGAAGTGAGGGAAACAAAACGATTAGGGCCTCTGATAATCTGTCGAAGAAATCCTCGTACAGAGAAGGCGGGCTTAGGCAGGGAAAATATACACACGATATGATAAAGGGACATACGTTTGGCGGAAGGACACGTGTGGTAACAGAATCGTAGGAGGAGGAGGAGGAGGAAAAGATGATTTCGACACGGAGAGGGGACTTAACAGCTGTTAGGGCACCTCCACCAGTTGTTTTGCCAAGCGCAACGCAGTCTCTGTCACAACGAAAGACAGAGTAATCTTCAAGGAGCTCAGAATCTAAAATCCTGTCATCCAGCCAGGTTTCAGAAATGCAGATGACATGATGTTGGAATGCTAAGGCAGACAGTTTGAAATCCGACAGTTTGGTCCTTAGACCCCTTACATTTTGATAAAATAGCGTATAGTTATTGGAATCATTCAAGTTCGCGAGGCACGCGGACGGGCCGGAAATTTTCACGAAGCTTAGACCTCTGATAAGGCTTAACGAAGACTCCCTGTGGCCAAAAGGAAGATTGGACGATAGCATAGAATAGAAGTCATGGGGGAAGGAAGCTATCACTCGGTTAGGAGAGCCATCCTTCGTTGTTTCGGTGGCGAGGCGACGTTCAATTGGGGGCCGCTCGGACGACATGAGGTCGGAAAGGCCTGCGGTTCAGCGGTGGCGGGCGTCGATGATACACAGGAGGAAGCGTGCGGCGGTGCTAATGCAGTGACTGTAGGATAAACGCCAGAACTTCGTAGCGCATCCGATGTTGCGTAGGGAACTTGTCCCTCGGATGGAGGATTTTTCAGTTGGCTAGCGGACGTCATCGGGTTGATACCATCTTTTATGGACACACTGGAATAGTGCGTGGCAGATAGAGGCAGAGAATTAGAATTAGTCGACCGCAGCGAATTAGGCATGGCGCCAGTTTTGTTGGCTGCAGTCGCCGGCGAGATATAAGCAGAGCCAGCTAGCGGCATCTCAGGAGCTGAGACTACGCTGGTGCTCGATAAAGCAGCAGCTTGCGGGGGCAGAATTGTCGGCGATTTTGAAACTGCATGTTGAATCGACGCCAAAGTAGCCATGTGTTGATGCAGCAGCTGAATTGTATCCGATAGCGTGGTACCGCAGCAGGCGTTACAACGATAGGTAACGTTAGGCGAACGTTAGATGAAATTAAGAATCTTAAAACCTCTGCGCTTCTTTCAAAATGCTCGAAATAATGAAGCGAACAGTACTTTAATCTAAAAAATAGATGTCGTCCAGCTGCTCAATTTCTACCAAGTTTGCTTCATTATCCGGATCCATGTACTCCTCTAGAGTTCGTTCGTAATTTCTATCCTCTTTAGCAATTTCATTTTTGTATTGTTCTTCTGCGTTCTTATTGTCCACATCTGTTTCTGTATGCTGCACTCGCTGCAGTTTCGGTGGAACGTGGCCTGTTAGCGTAATCGACGTTTGTTCTCAAAGACTGATCCACTTCCATTGGTATTGGACCCCTTGGTGGCCGTGGAGGAGGGAAACGGTTGAAATTTCGGGCTTGGAGCGATTGGAATGGTGACACTCGTTCAGAGAGTCTAGGTTGTTATGAAACTTGCGGGTTGTCGAGTTACCCCGGATAAAACATTCGCCTGAGAGCTGGAATTGGCGATCGTTTGGTGAAGCTTTGGAAACTTCTGCGTAGCGGATCTGGGGGTGCAATAATATGACCTGCCTTCTGCATTACGCTGTGGGCGATAAACCGTGTTTTGCAGTTTCAAGCATAAATGCAAGGCTTGAGGTAAATCTCTCGATGATTCTGTTCTGAGGAACTTTATCATAGCGCATACAAGTAAATCGAATTCGCACCTATGTTATAGATGCGGGCTCAAAATTCTTTCAATACTTAAAGAACAATACTTCAAACAACAACAACAACAACAACAACAAATTGGCCTAACTTAAATTTTAGGTTTGACTAAAGGCGTCCGCGTCGTGTTTGCAATTATGCGTACATAAAGGAGCAACCACCACCTGTATTCATCTGTAGTAAATTTCGATCACGCTACACCCACTATGGGCTCATGTCTGAACTTATTAGACGGATTTTCGTTCAAAATAATTCGCATTCATGACATATTTGTGAATCCATAGTAATGAACGAAGAATATTCGGTAACCACTTCGTTCACGTTGCTCCTAGTCAGTGTAGAGTTGAGGCAGGGTTTAATGAGTAACTTAGCCCAAATAGAGGGGTCCGTGGAAAACAAACAGGTGAAGTAAGTTACCCCTAGATCCGATCTGCCATAGCGAATGGTAGACTCAAGATCCTCTCGGTCCTCAAACAAAAATTGGATACTTAGGCTAAAAAGGGACGTTGGTGAGCCAAACAGTTGGAGAAAGTTTCTTCACGATCCAGTCGGTGTGGAGCGTCCTTAAGTTGCTGCAGACTCAGGACTCTCACAGTCCTGCAACCACAACAATGTTATGACTGAATGAATGTTATCAGCCAAAAAATGAAACCTGCTATCATCGGCTTTGAAAACATAAGCGAAAAGCTATGCACTCTGCGCTTACGAGGCAAATTTGGAAATATATCTCTCATTAACGTTCACGACCCTACTGTGGACTCTGCAGCGTCGGAGAAGGATATCTTCCATGAGGCAGTTGAGCGGACCCTCGAAGCCTATCTCATGTATGATATCAAAATCATGGTTGGGGATTTTAACAATAAAATAAGGACGAAGGAGTATTCAGGCGATACTTCGGCTGCCAGAGCTTACATAGGGATATCAATGATCGCACGAAATGGCTGTTGGAAGTACCAGGTTTGCGCGGAAAGCGGTCCACAAACATACGTTGGCCTCTCCAAACCGGACCAAGTGTTAATTGAACGCCGCCATTCCTCAGCCTTGATGAATGTCAGAACAATATAGACTCGGATCACTATCTCGTTGTCATACAATCGCATCTGACAGCAAGTGATAGTCAATACTGAACCCATCCACAACAAACCCCTCCGTAATACCTACAAGGGGTAATAGATGCCGTAACAACCGCAGCTAACAGAATTCAGGTGAATTCGAAAAATACAGGGAGCAACTACACCAAGCACGAAAGTTTTACCAACAAATCAGCAGTGTGAATCCTTATACACCTGGATGTTCATCCTGCCGAGACAAAGAAGAAAATTTGATTTCCGACAGAATGGGTATAGCGATGGGTTAAATATTTTGATGAACTACTCAACAACCAAAATATCGCGAGTTGGAAGTCCTGCCAACGGAACACGACAGACAAATGCTGCCACCATCAAGCATAGAAGAAACAGTCCGTGCAACCCACCAGCTTAAAAACCGTAAGTTGCCAAGGGCCCATGGAATTACAGCCGAACTGGTTAAATATGGAGGCGACCAACTACATCAACTGACGCTCAAGATCTAGAACAGCCAATCAAAGCCAAGTCTCAAACATAAAAATATCACGCAGTGCAGCAATTATAGAGGTATTCAGTCACTGAGTACCATCTATAAGATATTCTCCCCTATCTTGCTAGGCCGGATAGCCTCATACGCCCAGAACATCACTGACCCATACTAAAGGGGCTTCACTCCAGGCAAACCAGGCAGATTTTTTCTCTGAGGTATGCGATGAAAAAACTGTTGGAATATGGCCATCATTTTCATTATCTTTTCATCGACTTTAAGACCACCTATGATAGCATAGCGAGGGTAAAATTATGTTAAACACGGCCATAAGAGAATTCGGTATCACAACGAAATTTATAAGATTGACTAGCCTGGCTCTGACCAATGTGCGAGTCCAGATAAAAGTAACAGGACCACTCTCGAGACCATTTAACATCAAAAACGATCTAAGATATGATGCATCCTCTTTAACCTGGCTCTGGAAAAAGTTATCCAATATGCAGTTGTCAATGCAAGAGCCATCATCCTCTTGAAGTCCACCCAACTACTGGCCTACGCTGACGATATTGACATTCTGCGAAGAACAATCCGAGATGTACCTACCTTCATCCAAGTCGAGCAGACGGCGCGAGACCATGGGCTGTACCAAAAACCAAAGAGCGAACAACATTGAATCGCACTGGTCAAACGAAAACAATAAAGATGAGAGACTACAACTCGAAAATCACAACTGACGACAGCTATGACGATGAAATCCGCGTACGGTTATTGGTAGCCAACAGAGCCTATTTCAGTTTACAAAAACTGTTTCGCTCGAAATGTCTCACCGTAGAATCAGAGCTGTTACTGTACAAGACTATGAGCTTCCCAGTGCTTATGTATTCCTCGGAGACTTAAGTTCTTAGCAAGAAAAATTTCGAACTCTTAGACGCGTACGAGAGAAGGATTCTCCAAAGAATTCTTGGCCCCCTACATGAGGATGGACGATTCCGTAGCCTCTATAACGTTGTTGTGGATAAAATCTGGGTTGCACTGGGCGGGATGATCCTGCCTAGAAAGTCTGTAAAGGCAATATCTATGGTAGAAAAAGAAGAGGTGGGAAACCCTTGCTGAGATGAGGCCATGGCGTAGGTCAGGACGCCAGATAGCTTTTAAGGATATCGAATTGGCAGACCTCCGCGCAAAACCGCGTATCTTTATTTCCTTACTAAGGCAGGCCTAGACTAGATGCCGGTTGTTGCACCGTTAATGATGATGAATATAGTTTATAGGTATACTACAAGCAGGAGAGGGTCACAATAGTAATTTTAGAACGCGGTGCAATGTCCCTTGGCAAAATTATTATTAAGGACAGAATCGTCTCACTATTGTTGCCTCTAACAATGTTGGCAGGCTTTGATGAATCTTTCATTGTGAAAGAGTCTAACCCTTTAAACTGATTCAATGCTACAATCCATAGCTCTTGCACCAAAAGGATGTCAGGACAGTCCTGCAACTTTGTCAACTTTGCTGTAGGTAGAAAGGAAAAGGTTTTGACATGATCTCGGTTGATTTGACCAGCCTTTATGTTTTTTAAACATTAGTTTAGTTTACTGGGGGGAGCCGCAGCTCCGAGCACTCAGGCCATTATTAGACCCATTGTACTATCCCCGTAAGTCGCTATTCAATGGCTTCTCGCTTACGTTGTTCGCAGGCTTTAGCGAATCTGAGAACATTCTCAAGAGGCAGACAGTGTGCAGATTCTTCATTGAAGAAAACCTTGCGAAGGTGTCTTCGTCTGAAATCTGAGGATGCCGGGCAGCTGCATAAAAAGTGCAGGGCTGTCTCCTCCTCCTCCTCGCATTGGCTGCACACAGCCCAAACCACTACCCCAATCTTTTCCATATGGTAGTTTAAGGGGCAGTGTCCCGTCAAAGGCCCTACTAGGATTTTCATGTCCCACTTCTTAAGGGACAACAAAAATGCCGCTCTAGTGGCCCTAGGCTCCTTCACAAGGATTTTCGCTTGCCGGTAAGAGTCCAAATTTCTCCACTCGGTTGCGTGAATCCTTGCAATTTCACCCTTCAGAGTAGACTTGACAGTAGATGGTCGGATTCCAAGAGCTGGTTCTGGCCCCACCATTGTGGATCCAGACCCTCGGCGAGCCAGTTTATCAGCCTCCTCATTACCAGCGATGTTAGAGTGCCCCGGCACCCACATCAGGAATGTTTCGTTCAGTCGGCCAAGTTTCAGCAGCACCTGATGACAACTCCACACCAACTCGCTTGATATGTTGTTGCCATTTAGTGCTGATAATGCCGTTCGACTGTCGGAACAGATTCGAATGGTGCGACCCCTTCATTTTTGTCGCAGACATTTTTCTGCTGCCAATGAAATGGCATATATCTCCGCCTGGAATATGGTCGTCATTTTTCCGAGGGATCGGGCCAGTTCTATAATGGGATTCTCCGAGAACACACCTGCACCCGATCCATCCTCCGTGACTGACCCGTCGGTGAAGATTATTAGGTCTGTAATCTGAAAAGACTCATGGCCACTTATCGACCATTCTTCTCTTTCGGTGATTACGACAGTGTATGTCTTTTCAAAGACGAATCTGGAAACCATCAGGGCTACCGGATGTTTTTCAAGGAATTTCCAGATAGACGCATGCCCGTTGGATTGGCCGCCCTTCCACGTCCCAATGGTATCGAGCCTATATGCGTCGTTGGCCGCTTTCCGTTTCACCTCCAAGTGAATGGGGGGTAAATTTAGGATAGCTTCAAGTGCCGCAGTCAGCGTAATACCCATTGTTCCAGTAATACTTAGGAAACCAAGTCTCTGAATCTGCGTTAGCAGCTTCCTGCTGTTAGCAAAGTTCAGTCTTGGCCACCAGACGATGCATGCATATATATATATTGGAAAGTCCCCAGGTCTTACCTATCGCATTCCTACAGCACCAGAGCAATCTGCAGGATTTCTGATATTGTTCCTGGATATGATGCTTCCACGTTTACTTGGAGTCGAAATGTACTCCTATGTACTTGACTGTTTGTGCCAGCTGGATTTCCGCCCCTGCTAAGGTGGGTAGCGTATAGCTGCCCCACCTGACGTTCCTAGTCTTCCTAGCGTTCACCGTGAGTCCATTGCGATGACACCAGCTGTGGATTACATGCAGAGTTGCATTCATGCGGTCACATACTGTGTCCGCAAACTTGCCGGTAATTATTACGGCTAGGTCGTCCGCAAATGCTTGCACGAAGACTTTTTTGCCCTCCAGGAGCCACATCAGGGTATCCATTACCAAGAGCCATAACAGTGGAGAGAGAACCCCTCCCTGTGGGCAGCCCCTGAGGCATCCTGCTTCAATAGACTTCTGGCCGACCGATATGTGGATTTTTCTCCACTCTAGCATGTGAAGGATCCAACTGATTAGCAGCGGTTCGATTCCATGCTGTCTTGCCGCATCACAAATTGCCGCAAATAAGGCATAATTGAAGGCACCTTCGATGTCTATGAATGCGCCTAAGGCGTATTCTTTTTCGGACATCGCCTTTTCAATTTTTGCCGTAAGTGCATGGAGTGCTGTCTCCGTGGATCTGCCTTTCTGGTAGGCGTGTTGTCTATGGTGAAGTGGCTATTTAGGAATGTGTGTATCACTTATGAACCGATCTACTAGTCTTTCTATACCTTTTAGCAGAAAGGACGTTAGGCTGATCGATCGAAAGCTTTTTGCGTCTGTGTAGGTGGGTTTTCCTGGTTTGGGAATGAACAACAATTTCACATTCCGCCATTTAATTGGAATATAAGCGTGTGCTAGGCATACACGATATATATTCCGAATGTATAGACCCAGGGCATCCATTCCTTCTATTACTAGCGCAGGGATGATGCCATCCGGACCTGCAGACTTGTATCTATGGAACGAGTTAAATGCCCATTTCACTCGCTCCAGTGATACTACTTTGCATGCCAGATTCCAGTCTCTCGATTGAGGGCTGTGTGCACCTGTTCTTAAACATTAGTAGTCTTGTGTGCCACGGTCGGTTTGCCTCACACTCTACCATCAAATGCTTGGTCCCGTTACGATCGATTTCTCTAAGGATTGTCGTATTTAGTGGCGGAGAAGTGTCCATGTTCTCATCCACAAAGGGTATCGCCTCTTCAGGTAAAGCATTCTTCTATTTTCGACCCGGTGCCTTCTCTGGGTCGCGGCTTCTGGTCTACTCAGACCTCATTTCATAAACTATGCGTCATAGTAGTCTACTTTCAAGCTTTTTGTCAAACAAATTTTTATCTTTTCCGGTATACCCTTCGAAGGATTTGGACAATTTCACCAAAATAGCTGAGCTACCAATTGAATACTTAAAAGCCAGTGGAGGCATTGGACTTTCGGATAGAAACTGAAAGTATTTTGCATAACAGCGCCTAAAACTAAGAAAGATACTGTACCGAATTCAAACTGAAAACTGCACATTTCCCTATCCATTTTCGTACCAGTCGTAAATCGTTTTCGCCACCATTTTACAGTGTTTGCACATTAAATAAATATCAGCACAGCGAGAAACAATAAAAACAACTCCAAAACGAATCAAGTGAGCCACAACGAATGGATTCCACCTACAATCACCTGTCCAATAAAATATGCCTGTCGGGCGGCCTCTCTGTACACTCTACGTACACACCATATGTGGACACCGCCATATATGAATGTAGTGCACATACGAGGAATAAAACACGTTCTACTTACGACCTGTAATTTATTATTTAGTTGTTTCACTATCGTTTTTGGAACGTTTTGTTGCAAGTTTGGCGGGTTGATGTCTGCGCTTGATTGGGGTCGGTCGACTCATAACTTTCCTACACGTTCACTTATTTTGTGAAGGAAATTGCGCTCGCTGCAAATATAAATTGTTGCATTCATGCATACGGAAAAATCGGACTTAACACGGCCGAGAGTTATGGCTTGCATTACTTTTTTGATACCCAATGCAGTGTTACATGTGTCGGGCCGAATGCGACTCCAGCAGTTTTCTTTACGAGAGAGCCATAAATATTATTGACTGCCCTATTAGCCAGAGATCTGAGATAGGATATTGGCTGTACACATATTCTAAATCGAAAAAAGTTAAATTTATCGCCCCCTGGCAGCCTAAGAATTCAATTTCTGTGATAAAATATGGAACCTATGCTAGACTTACAAGGTCTAAGTCCCATAATATGATGGGTACTTGGCCTGTAAAAGTTTCCAATACGACATACGCCATCCTAATCTCCGCTGGACCGAGACGTCGGTAATAACGAATTTTAATGATGGCGCGTGGTTGTACCCATTTAAAAAGTATCACTGCCAAATAATTAACAGCTTCTCCTCTCTAAGCATAAAAACAACCTGTGATCGCGATTTTATTGCTCCTTAAAAATTTCCCTCCCAATTCGAGAATGGCATTAACGCCTCCTTATCACCTCGGTTGATTTCTTGCTGGTTGACTAGGTGATAAGAAATTCTAATAAATTTTTGCTATATAAATGTCTCCCTCAGGTGCCATCATTTCACCAACAAAACGTCGTGTCGCTGTCTATAGAATAATTCATGACCTGTACGGACGACAGTGGAGGCTCCAGGATAATTCGTTTCCCGAGGGATTTCACTAAAAATGAAATCAAAGTTTTAAGGCAGAAGATATGGAATTTCGCGTTGCTATAAAGCAAAAGGGCAAAGAATTCATAAAGTGGAAAATATTTTTTCATATTTTTTGAAGATGCAGCTCGAAATTCATCCTCCTAAAGAATAATTACAAATTCCTTTTCCTAACTAACCCTTGTCACTAGAGACGCCACACTATCTTCAAGAAAATACCCCCCTCCCTTCGTAAGTCTGAATTTCACATCCTTCCACCCCAACCCCTAATTTGTAGTTGATTCAGTTAATATTTCCTTCTTTACAACCGCACAAGAATATTAAAAGATAATTTTCAACAGTTTGCAACGATTGTCTGGAAGTCAGTCCGACTACAGTTTATTGGTGTACTAAAGTAACAAATTTCTCGACTAAGGGATAAGATATAAGATGAAATGCTGGTTGTAAAACGGATGAACGGATGAGTGAGATGCGGCGGGAAGGGCTACTTAAAAGTTTTCGGAGTTCTATACAAAGTTGGTTGTGTCGTTAAAATGTTAATTTTGGGCTGCTTGTCAGGAGTTGGGTATTGCATGGCTTTTTGGGGGCAGACGGCGAATAGAATAGAAATTACAATTAATTGTCTGAGTTTGAATCCATAATGACATTTTAACTTAATACTTTTTAAGATTGGATTAGCTGGAAAGTACTCTTTGTAAAAGTTAGTTAATAATTTGGCCATATCCTGCAAAGCACGAATTAAGTAATGAAGATTAAGATGGCCGAGTGACTCCAATTTGCTATTGGATCTGGGTCTGGTTTACATGAAGCAAACATGCGTATGTAATGCACATAAGAACCGTCTTTTCCAAACAATGACAGCGACTGCAACTTTAGAAATGGAAAAATATGAAGCAAGCATAACATTCAGAACAATCTGCTTTTTCATAAGCAAAGGGACTGATGAAGTGTGGATGGACGACAATGATATTGACCCTTTTTTTTAAGTCAAGTTCAAAAGTAGGATCGTTTTTGTTACCAATGAATCATAATTTTATTACCAATGAAGTAGAAAAAATTTACAATTGGTCATGTATTCCACGAAGTACTGTGGAAAGGACACATAAACTTCCGACAACTAAATGTAACTCAAGCACGGGAAGCGAAGGTCCTCGGTAGACGGAGAAAAGTGTCTGCGGGTTTCCTGACATTAACGACTTCAATTGTCATCTAAAAAATATATGCCTAGTTCCTCCGGTAGGAAATACTGTCAGGATGCAATAGATCGTGATAAAATTGAAGCATAATAATAAAGTTTGAAAAGATATGACAAATGGTCTACCCTTCAATATACGTTCTTGAGATTTTCCACAACTTAAAGTTATCTCAAGTGAATAGTAAATGTTATAGGTAGGGTTTTTGGAGATTCGGCACTGTGTAGCGCAGCAGGGTTAATTCGACTGACAAATGTCACCACCGCTGTTCTCCGTGGCGTAGTAGGCCTTGCTAATTTTGAATTGTAAATAAAATAATTGAATATGAAAAAGAAATAATTTCTTCGTTTAATTTCGTATTTTATCTATAATATTAATTGTAAATACAAGTGGTAAAGTAAAATGTATTACTAAACTGGTGACCCCGAAGAACTCGCCCGATTGATTGGAACGAGGAAAAATCTGCCAAGTTTTTAATTGGGCGGAAATTTGCAATTGCGACGATTGTGCCCAGGTAGAGCGAGGCAGCGCAGTCAGGACTTGAGTGAGAGTCGACATCTTCGCAGGGCCAATTTCGGGCTGTTTTTTGTGTGCCACTCGTTGCGAAGATGGCGAAAGGTGGTTAAACAATGCGCCAGGAGGAGCCAGACGCAGCACCGCGAATGCGGCTTCGAATGAGCGATCGTAGGAAATTCATTTCGTGGAATGCCGCCGTCATGGTCGTGGCTGTCACGTAGTTGAATTCTGCAGTGGACGTTCCGCATTAGCGCCGACTGGAAGACGCGAAAAATTCCGTTGGTTCTTTTGTGACCCCGATGTTTAGTTATGAAATCCGTTGAGCCACCAGCCTCTAAGAAGCGGAAGTTGACTTCGACGACGTCATCGCAGGAAGCCGGAGCCGCCGACAAGGATCATCCGCACGCTCAGGAGCCCCAACCTCAAAAACGCTGTCAAGGCAAGCCGCCGCAGGTAAAAAGTTTTTTTTTAGTTGTAAAATTTTCACTTGAATTTCCAGTTAAAGCATAAATAAGTGTAGAACCGCCGCGAGGTACGGCGACGATATTCTTTTTAAAATACGTCGCTGGAATTCCGCTCTCGTGGCGAGTTTTTTTAATTATGGTCTGCGCGTCCGCTCCGGGATACATCGGAGGTGTTTCTTTTTCTGTCGTATGGGCATTTCTGGGTGCGGTCTGCCGTAGTCAAAGTAGGGCCTTGTGAAATTCGATACAGCCGCGTCTTCGACAAAACTCGCGTCGTAAACTTAGCTGTTGTGATGTCGATGGACGACATAGACGCGGCAGGCCCATCGGACCCTCAGGTGACCGCCCTCGCTGTGCGCGTTCCTCCATTTTGGCGGAATGCGGAGCTATGATTCGTCCATCTGAAGGTGCAACTCCAGATGTCCGAAATTACAGCGGGCGCGAATATATTTAACTACGCCATTGTGGGCTTGGATGAGGAGTCCATCCTCCTGGTAGCGGACATCGTAAAGTCGGCCTCCTACAGCTTATTCAAAACTGAGCTGATCAAGCGCCTGTCGGTAAGTGAGTCAGCTAAGCTGAAGCACTTGCTGGCAGGTTTGACGTTGGGCCCAGCCAATTGCTTCGCGAAATGAGGCAATTGGGTGGGAGCAAGATCGACGATGATCTGTTGAAGTCGCTCTGGCTGCGACGACTGCCGGAGAGCACCCACGCGGTCCTCGCATGCGTCTCCGATTCTTTGGAAGCGCTGGCAGCTGCGGCCGATAAGGTGCACGCGCGTCGAACTATAGCGGCCGTTCCGCAGCCTTCTGACAAAGTTGGCGGACTGAAGCGCGAGATGACCGCGATTCTGGCCAGTATGGCTGAAATGAGGGCGACGCTGGACGCTCAGTGTTCGGGCGGCAAGTCTCGAGATCGCTCGCGGTCTTCTGCTCCAAAAGGGCGATCGGGTAGCAGGTCGTCAGGACAACCTACCGACCGAAGCATTTGTTGGTACCATCGTAGATTCGGCGAAAAAGCCACCAGATGTACGATCCCGTGTAAATTCGCTCCTACCTGAAAAAACTAGGTTCGCGGGGAGTCCTGGCGACGGCCATCCGCAGCGTCACGTCGCCTAACAATTGATGAACCTCTCAGCAGGCGCGGTTATCTTGTAGATACTGGTGCGGAGATTTCAGTTCTTCCTGTACCCCGGCATCATCGGCTATTTCCTCAACCTTTGAAACTTGCGGCGGCAAATTCCTCGCGCATTAACACGTGAGTCTTGGCTTGCGTAGGACGTTTTTGTGGCGATTCATCCCGGCGGGTGTCAGCTTCCCCATTTTAGGCGCAGGCTTGTTGTATCACTATGGGTTGCTGTGGACTTGCAGACTTATAGACTCCACAACCAACCTTAATTCGTCAGGCCAGATTTCATCTCTCTAAACTCTCTCTAAACCAGTGAAGCACAATGTGTAGTACCACATTAACACTACTGGTTTCCCTATCTTCTCGGAGGTGCGTCTCCTACCACCCCAGAAGCTGGCTATTGCACGGAAAGAGTTTGAACAACTAATGCAACCGGGTATCTACAGATCTTCGGACAGCTGTTGCTTTTCCCCACTCCACATGGTCCCTAAGCCAAATGGCGAATGGCGCCCGTGTGGGGATTACAGAAGGCTAAATGCGCAGACTTTTCCAGACCGATATCCTATTCCGCTCATCCACGACTTTGCGCATCATCTCGCAAACTGTCGCATCTTTTGGACCTTGGATTTAACCAAGGTCTATCACCAAATCTCTGTAACTCCAGAAGACATTCCAAAGACGGCAATATGCACACGCTTTGGACTATTCGACTTCACCCGGATGACTTTCGGATTATGCAATGCGGCGCAAACCTTTTCGTATATTTGGATGAGGTTTTGGTCGCTGCTTCCTCAGAGTCTGAGCACTTAACCCATCTCAAGTGCATTTTTCAACGTCTCCTTCAGGCCGGGTTAGTCCTAAACATTGTTGAATGCAAGTTCCTCCAAACACAGGTGAGATTCCTCGGCCACTTCATTTCCCCTGACGGAATACAGCCCGACCCAGACAATGTGCAAGCAATTACAAGCTTTCCGCGCCCAAAAAGTGTAAAGGATTTGTGGAGGTTCTTGGGCATGTTAAACTTCTATCGTCGTTTCCTGCCCAAGGCCACCCAAAACCAGTCCGTTTTAAATGCGTACTTGTCTGACCCCAACACGAAGGACACACGAGATTGTGTGGTCTGAAGAGGCTGTCCGCGCGTTTGATAAATCTCGACAGCAACTGGCTGATGCTACACTCTTGGTATTTCCTCGACAAGATGCACTCCTAGCTGTTTTTGTTGATGCCTCTAACATCGCAGTAGATGCTGCTCTTCACCAAAAGGTGAATCAAGTCTTGCAGCCGTTGAGCTTCTCAACGGAAATACAGCACTCACGATCGAAAACTGTTCGCCGCGTATTTGAGCATTGACTACTTCCGCTTCTCTCTAGAAGGCAGGTCGTTCATAGTGTTCACGGACCATAAGCCTCTCACATATGCTTTGAAACAGAAGCCCGACAAAGCGTCCCCTCGTCAGCTTCGACTCCTGCGCTTTGTAAGCCAGTTCACATCCGACATACAGCACGTGTCCGACAAGGACAACATTGTTGCGGACGCTTTGTCACGTGTCTCCGAGGTTAACATCCCCGCCTCACTCGACTTCTCCGCTATCGCCAAGGTGCAGGAAGATGACGCAGTACTTCAGAGCCTCAAATCCAACCCCAAATACAAATTTCGGGAATTGCCACCTGCGAATAATCGGAAAAGGGACCCCGGCCATACATTTTGGCAACCTTTCGCAAGGAAGTGTTTCACGCGGTTCACAACGTAGCGCATCCAGGCATTAGGACGGCAAGTCGGTTAGTCATCGAAAAATACTTCTGGCCCTCCATGAATAAGGACGTCAACTCCTGAGCCAGAAAGTGTATCGCATACCAGAAGTATAAGGTCACCAGGCATGTAAGAAAAGAAGTGGGCTCATTTCCCCGCACTACCCAGCGGTTCCGCACCATACACCTCGACATCGTAGGGCCTTTGTAAAACTCGCACGGGTACAAGTATTGCCTTACAATCATCGACAGGTTTACGCGGTAGCCTGAGGCAATACCTGTCTGAAACTCTCTCTCAAGAGTGGATCCCTCGCTTTGGGGTCCCTGTAGTGATCATCATTGACCAGGGAATGCAATTTGAGTTCACTCTTTTCTCCGAGTTAGGCAAACTCCTGGGATTTCAACGCCAGCGAACTACGGCATACCACACGCAATCCAATATGATGCTAGAGCGTTGCCAGCCCCACGGAGCTGGTATACGGGGAGAACCCAAGGCTCCCAAGTGATCTGGTCTTCGACAAGAGATCGGGTCTCACAGAGTCGGGATCACTGCGCTTGCTGAAAGACAATCTCCGCCGCATTAAATCCACACCTGCCACCCGACACTCGTCCGCACCTGCCTGCGCGCAAGAAGCTGGACACGTGCACGCACGTCCTGGTCAAGACGGATGCTGTCCGGAAGCGGCTGCAGTCTCCATACGAAGGCCCGTACCGTGTTCTCGAGCTGGGAGAGCATTTCTTCCAGCTCGAGATCGGGGACAAAAAAAGTCTGTCTCCTTATCCAGGCTGAAGCCCGTTTACGCCCTAAATCAACGTCGCGTTCGCTTCGCCGAATGATGGGGAACGCAGTTCCGGGTTCTCCCACTGAAACTAGATTTCATCTGGGGGCGAAGTGATGTGGCGCAGCAGGGTTAACAACATTCGAAATTTATTTCGAATGTTCCTGATTCGACTGACAAATGCCACCACTGGTGTCCTCCGTGGCGTAGTAGGCCTTGATAATTTTGAATTGTAAATAAAATAATTGAATATGAAAAAGAAATAGTTGAAAATTATTAAGTTATTAAGTTCGGGCTTGAGCCAGAACACATGCAACAGGGGGGTAGATATTTTTTTTCTCAAATATAGTAATGTGTACTGTACTGTACAAAGTTGTCGCTTCTGTGTAAATTCAAGACTTTGAATGTCAATATCACGCGAAAGTGGATATTCTCAGATAATATACGCATATATTACGTGGTAAGTACTGATGGGGCTAATGTTCACTGAGAAGTTTTTGTAAAAGAAATACACAAACCCTTTCATACCTGAAGCGTCCAGCTCCCGGTTTCCTGACTTGCTGTACTTGTTATGGACATTGTCACACGGGACATCCAACGTCCAGCGCTCAGCCACTGCTTCATGCAAATGATATTTTCCTGATGTCTTATAGCAAAAATTATCCCGATTTGTGATCAACGAATCAACAAACGCCTTAAATCTAAAATGTATGGCAATATCGTCCTGACGGCCTTTATGGTTCTGAGTGTTGGCCGACTATAAAAGGCGATGAACAGCGTCTTGAGGTGGTGGAGATGAATATGTTGCGTTGGACTAGTGACGCGACACGCCTTGATCACATCTGAAATGAGGATATCCACGATGGTTGGGGGATTGAACCGATTGTGGAAAAATTGAGGGAGTGTCACCTTCGATTGTATCGCCATGTAATTCGTACCAACGAGAAATCACTCGCCAAGATTGATCTGAACATCAAAATCGATGGTAACCGACCAAAAAGTCGGCCGAAGCAACGGTGGCTTGCTGCACTGGATGGCGATTTATCCAGATCGGGCTTTTGACAAAATAAAATGGTGCAATCGATCACGAGGAGCCGATCCCGCTTGTGAACGGAACAAAGGCTAAACAAAAAGAAGGAGTTTGAAGCCTAATCGCATACATGACCATTTTACTGAAAAATATAGTGCGAGGAAGAGCAGTTAGGAAGGGAATCTTACGAGATTGCCATTACGTAACAGAACAGAAAAAAAGCTGTGCAGGTAGGAATTTAAGGTTGGCGAAGCTTCCACTTTCATGGGGCTGTTTTAATACTAATATGTAGTCGGTGTGAGTCTGAGTGTCATTTAGGCCCCCCAATTAGTTCAATTGCTTCCATTCCCCTCTAAGCCAGAGTAACCAGGTGCCCAGAGTAGTTCTACAGTACAGTATAGGGTTTAGACGAATTCTCCATCAATGAACAATGATTGAAGTGATCAAAAGACTGGTTAACGTCCTCAGGGCAGTATGGCTCCTCCTGTACTTCAATCGCTTATCAAGCACCCAAAAGACTGGTTAACGTCCTCAGGGCAGTATGGCTGCTCCTGTACTTCAATCGCTTATCAAGCACCCAGGTTGCAACTCCTGGAATCGCATAAACTTCAACCTAAAGGATCGTTGTATATTGTCCCAAGAAAAAAACCTAATTCTCATTTTTATCGGAAAGGTCCCAGAACCCTGTTCTGCTTTTCAGCCATCGGTGTAAGACACCTTAATATATTTCGACAGACATTATTTCAGTTCTCCTAACATCTCTTCCCATGCTTTGTGCCTCATAGACCTAAACGAATTAGTCTAGGAATTTTTCGCATTGCAATATTCTGAATATCCAAAAGCAGTTAATATACTCGTATATCTAATACCAATTTATACACTTATCGCAGAATAAATTCGTTGGCTTATCTAGCTATACATTATTGCCTTTCTTAGGTAACTGGAATATTTTCAGAAAAAAGGATTTCAAAAAAATAAAAATCTAGGAAAAACTGTGCAAGTTGTGCAAGATATGCATTTCTTTTATCCCCTGGATCATTATTCCGATAAGAGTGGAAAGAAAGTTCATTTAAACTTCTGTGCAAGGATCCTTAGAAATTTTCGAGAATACCCCTAAATCATTCACCCTGAATTGCTTTAAATTATGAAAAAATTCCACTTCTCCAGAATATTCGACTCAACACCAAATACCGTGTCTGCTAAGAAGCAAAATGTCTTAATAATGTCAAGAGTGAAAAGTGAAATGTATGAGTTGAGAAAACCTCTATGTTTCCTAATAAATGGCACTAATTACGAAAACTTCGCTAACGCCAATTACTGGAAAAGTGAAAAACAAAACTGAACTCCAATGAACGAGAAAGAACTTTCGGAAAACTTGTGCTAAGTTTCACAAGAATTTTCTCTCTCAGATTCTTCTAATTAGACCAGGTGGTCCTATTTTCCACAAAATCTCTCTGCAGGTCAGACGATATCGGCTCCGTGGATTTCATATGAAAAGATTGACGTGGGATGAGATTTTTCTCACAATGAACAGGATATAATATTCTCAGCCCTCTTTCTTTTGGACGGTGCCTGCGTTAATTTGAGTGCTTTGTGAGAGATGTGAAAGCAAGTCCTTTGAACTTCCTTCAGAAGTACTTTCCGAGATGCAGTATATAGTTACTAAAAACCCCAAATAATTTCAGCGTTATCTGACTTATATGTTAGCAAGATGCCGAAATCTTTAAACGAAGGAAAAATTACTTTAGATCTGTACGTTATTTTCCCATGCATGCTTCCATTACCATTTCGTGAATCCTTATACGATTCTTCATTCTGTTCACGACCAACTACACCTTCGGCCGAGAGTACGAGTAGCAAACATGGCTACATAAGCGCAAAATTGCCTGGTCTGGCTTCTGTCTAATTTAATTTTCTGTGAAAGCAGTATACAAGCAGTGTAAATGGCTAATGAATATTTAATATCCTTGAAGTCCACTTGACTATGGTTGTTAGGAATAGAATGTGTCGATGTACGATGTATTATGTACAGAATTGTGGTCCTGAAAACGATTTCTTATCGATTGAAGTCAAAAAGGAAAGGTTTCGGCCATTGGTCTGGTAATTAATACTTGGCTTCAAGCAAGCATCCTGTCGGTTCGGTAGACTGGAAAGAGATTTGCTTAGGTCGGGCAACACACTGTTATGAGCTAGGCAATTTGTTGGCAAAGTGTGATGATAACGAACATGAATATTCATTAGAAGTGGCGAAGGACATCCTAACCAGAAAATTGATTTCAATACACATACATTCAAATATACGTCACATATATCTGAAGTGGTTAGTAACCATGTAAGGTACATCTCCCAGCTGCAGATGGAGGAATACTTATTGACGAAAACAAAAACAGAAATCCATAATAATGAACCAGCCCTTGAGGTGGAAAGAACCGATTTTGCTAGGATAAGTGGGACAAATCATTGAGAATCACCAAAGCACGAACCAGTAAACCAAAAATATCTACCTTCGCAAGTGGAAGAGGGATTAGATTCCATACCGGGGCCCTTCTGGAGCTCGATTTTACTGAGTCCATCTCACAATAATACTTCTTCAAAATTGGAATGGAACGAGAAAATTCCATATCAATCAATCCATTTCAATTAGGAGCAAATGCTATGAAATCAGTAAGGTCAGAAGATACGGAGACCTCGCTAATCTTAGGCAAAATGTCTGTATCTGAAATTTTTGGAGAATCTGTATGAGTGACTGACATCGCAGAAAGACCCTAAGGCGACACACCTATACATAGCTGAAATTATGCTAACCATTTTGTTTACACCTTTCGAAGTGACGGTGCGATTGCTGAGTTGGTTGAGTGTCAACTCCTCCCAGATTCGAATATCGATAGGTCATGGATGTTTTTGGTGTCTGCACTCTCTCGTTGCTATAAGCTTCTCACTTGCACAACATTAATTGTGATGATAATCAAACTGAGCCCTATATTCCTCAAAGGAGTGGACAGAAGCCATATGACTTTGGCTAGAAAGCTTTATAAGATGAAGAAAATGTACTAAGGCCGAGATTTTGGATATTATTCACAAAACCTTCAGATCATGGCTGAAATCAGCGAGGAATAAGGCAGAAGCACCTGAAGGAAATGTTGCATCATAATCAGCAATAAATAGAGCCTTTAATGACAACTACACAACCAGAAACTCGTACTCAGTAGAGATGGGTAAATGATGTATGTAATATTACAAAAGTGAGACACCGTCACCGCATGCGGTCGAAACATTAGAACATCACCTAACATTACCTCACCACCTAGTATGCTTAACATGTTCATTCTTCGTAGTACCAGTGGCGGTGGCAGTTGCCGATGCTGACCCCGAGTATCGAGCTTGCTTTGGGCTTGCTTTAGGCTGGTTTCAAGCTGGCTTCGGGTTGGCTTTGGACTTGCTTTGATAGCAAGAAAATGAGGAAAATTATTTCGGGTGCATGTGAATATGGCGATGCAGATTTTTGACTTTAAGTAATAAATTGGTACTATTATAGAATGGAATGAATATCGACTGCTGCTAGATGTGTGTATGGCATGGGTCTACGTAATATTTCCTAATACAAGCGTTCGAGGCGAATATCGAGTGCTCATGCCGATTATCGGTTGGTTGTTCTGATATTACTCGGTAATATTACATTTTTCGAAAAGTAATATGATATCACATTACCTAGCAAGGTGTTCTGCGCACCTCTAGTACTAAATAGTCAAATTGATTATGAATAACAAATGAGTGTGGGAACCAGAACAAACACAAAAATGTTGCTCCCATTTTAGACTTTGAATAAAAATAATGTAAAGACGTTTTCCAGAATGATTTGTTTAAAGCTGCAGCCATATGAAAAAATCAGAAATTAGCTGAGAGTGTTTAGATTTGGTAATTAGAGAGTCATATCGTACCTTGTTGTTCGTATCATGATTTTGTATATTCCAGAAAGTGGAAAATTTACCTAGAAAAGAAGAAGAAAAGAAACAATTACCAACCAGTCGAAATTTAATTATTAGGTCAATTCGAATGAAAGACTTCATCTAAAGCATCTACAAATTTATCAATTGAAGCAGTAGTTTTCGAAAGTTCCGAATTTCGTCCACTTTTGTAGCAAATTTCGAATATTTCGCTGCAAAAAACACTCATTACTAACTATTACTTCTTGGTAGTGGTCAAGTAGGGAACTTTAGAATAGACTGATGCGAAATATACGAGTATAGTAGCTCACTAGGAACCAACCTATTGCTTTCCGGGGGACCGAGATGTGGCTTTCCAGGGCCAAGCCTTCTATCTACCAAGATGGTTAGTCCGTAGTAATGGCCACGCCCTGTACGAAGTGACCTAGTAGGGTCACACACTCTAACAAAACGCTATGGATGTAGTCTGGAGAATCGAGAAATACCACCCCAATCCATGGTAGGATGAAAATCTTGCCCATTGGAAAGTTTGTATGCGGGGGTAACAGGCTGTATTCGAATGGAATGGTATGATGGACTTTCTAACTCACATACTCCTGAAAGTTAAATAAAAAAAATGAATAATAGAAAAAAGATAAAAGTAACATCAAACAAGCCGGATGCCATACCGCATGGTCTATTAAGTACAGGCATATCTCCGCAATACTGGTAACAACGTGATACAAACGTAACAAAGGAGAAGTTGGTAAGTTAGTCACAACCAATGAAGGCCGTCGATCAGAAGACAAGACAAAAGTACGTCTGAAGTTAGCATATCAGGCGATAGGAACAAAACAGGTCTCAGTGGCGCAGGCGCCAATGATACTTGAAGGAAGGCACTGACGAAAGGGGAGGGAGTAGCAGAGATTAGCCCACAAGAGGGGAATCTGAAAAATCTGAACTCAAGAAGGAGGAAATCTCGGACAGATCTAAGGTGAAGATAGGAGCCAAGGGGCCAGGTTTGACAATGCAAGTGCAGTAAAGACCATCCGACTCGCCATTCAATTTAAATCTTTTGCTAACCAAATTCTCCCTGGAGAGGAGTCGAAACAATGCCAAGCCCGAAATCACCGGCATGCATCTTCTAAGGTTCAAGGCGAACAGCGAGTCACTGAAAAGAGCGATGTCGAAAGAGGAGGGCAACGCTCCGGCATTAGAGAAAAACTAGAGTAGAAACTATGGAGGGTATTTTGAGTACTAGATTCTTTGGTTGAGCAGTTTCTGAGGACGGGTCGGTGAAAGAAATTATCATTTTCCGATCCCCGCCTTCCCCTCTTGCATCAAATGTCAAAAGTGAGACTAGCTTTGCTGAATACAGCTTACGAATTAATCATATTACGGAATCTTTCCATCATAAAGTCTAAATATACACACAGGAAAACGAAGCTTATTGTATATAAAACAATTATGATAATAGAAGCGAAGTTCGAATTTTGGTTCCGGCTTGCAAAAAAATGGTAAACGCCTTTGGAAGGAAAGTAAGAAATCCTTGAAGCAACTCGGGGAAGTGATGGATAGGATATCAGAGTCAACAGAGCGCTCTACGATATGTACGACCATTCGTAGATCTCTAAGGAAATATAATTGCGGGATTTCCGATGAGCTAGCCATGTTCAATGAACGGGCGACTCGAAAATATACAAAAAGTATTCACAGGGGAAACTGATAGCTCCAGACCGACCATGTCGATAAAACAACGAAAAGACTTACTCGACGCCGACAGCTCTTCAGTATTAGGTATAAGGAACTGGCAGGTGCAAGCGCTGATCGGAGTAAAATGGAAACAATGCCTTCAGAAATCTAGACCCCAAACGGGCTGCAATGCTACAAACAAGAAATGGAGGTCCGCGACAAAAGGTGCTTCTACCATAAGCTTCTCCTCAGTAAAAC
The DNA here is from genome assembly GCF_905115235.1 of Hermetia illucens. Lineage (NCBI taxonomy): Eukaryota > Metazoa > Arthropoda > Insecta > Diptera > Stratiomyidae > Hermetia > Hermetia illucens. The sequence goes on from NC_051851.1 coordinate 140,991,697, forward strand.
GATGACCAATTGGAAAGCTTATAAGAATGCGAATCGTGAAACAAAACGTAAACAGCTGCTATTATCAGGAAATCCCCAACCCTCCTCCTTTGAGGAAGTGACCATCTCAAGGGCAATAGCACCCTCTCCAATATTTAGGCGCGAACTTTGATTCCACTTAGGTTTTACTTCAGTCACAGAGAGCACACAGAGTTTTTATTAGGCCCATTGTAATATCACATAAAATTGCCTATTTAGGGCCTCCCACTTAAGACCCTCTTTCAGAGGCAAAGAGTGGACAGTTAAGGCGAAGGTTGCCTCCTTTTCGTCCTGACATTGAATACATTTAGCCGAGAGTAGTGGTATACCAATATTTCCCATGTGGTAGTTTAAGAAGTTATGTCCCGTTAAAAGCGGGATCCTGGGCTCTTTCACAAAGAATTGCGACTGCTGAAAGGGGTTAAAATTCGAGTGCGTAAATCCTTGCAACTTCGCCATTTAGAACAGACTTGATGCCAACTTTTGCTTCTAGCCACGCAATTTTAAAATCATTCGCTTGCCAGCTTCGTCATATCCAGCGATGATCGACTATCTTGCTATCCACATCAAGCATGTCTCGTCCAGTCGGCCAGATTTCAAGTGCAATTTGTGGCAACTCCGCAGCAACTGGCTTGACATATTGTTGCTATTTAGTACTGATAACGCTGCGTGACTATTGGAACCGATTGGAGTGGTGTGATCCAGCCTTTTTGTCGCAAACATTTTTCTGCAACCAATAAAATGGCATATATCTCCGCCTGAAATACGGAGTTCGGGCCAGTTCCATCGGATCGGATTTGCCGGAAACACCACTGCAAACGACCAGCCTTCCATGACATCGGTGTAGATTATTAACTCTGTAATCCCAAAAGACTCGTGGCGATTCCTGCAGCGGAGGTATGGGCTGATGCCTTTGACAAGGAGGTGCACGGTAAGCGTCTTGCTCAAGTGCAGAGACGGGCAGCTTTGCGAGTGGCGTCTGCTTATTGCACTGTCTAAGAATCGGCCGTGATGGTGATCGCGGTAGTGCTCTCCGTTGGCCTCCTTACTAAGGAATATGACGACATCTACAGCTGCAAGCGCGAAGATTTAAGATAGGTGGTTGTCCGTGTGGAATGGCAACGCACACTAGCCGATTAGCAATTCTCCTGACAAAATGAGACAGATGAACTGTGCAGCTCATCGGCAATTTAAATCCGTGACTGAACCGATACTATGGTGAGATTGATTATTTCTTTAATGATAACAATAAAAAACCCCTGATTGTGGGTTCTAAAATGGAGTGGCGGACGACGCCAGCCACAGCTTTTCTCTCTTATGAAAGGTAGAATGGACTTCGTCAGCAAATCTATGCAGACACAGAGGAGCCTTCTCCAGACAACTTTGCCAGAGGCATGCTGAGGAGCACGGGCAAATCAAATCGTTTGTTTTGAATTCGGGTTCTTGTTGTTGCAAAGAAGATTGAGCTCGACCGATGACGGACCGGACGGCAAGGGATTCCTTGAACTTACAACTATCTTCCTCGTCTCCCCTCCCGTTTGTGAAAGGAATTCCCTGACTTGAAAGGAAAGCGAGAGGGCTAGCCCGAATTAATGTGTCAAACTGTTCCAGGCTAATTCTCTGAATGCCCACGAAGTGTTTAGTTGTGTTGTGTGCACGTAAAGGCACTTACCCTACTCCCAAAAAAAAAAAACAGACGTGGGATGGATTGCCTGGAAGTCCTTTGAAACAGGTCTTGTACTATTGGTATGCAATAGATCAACAAGTTGGAAATTTAAGCATATGACTTTTCCACTAACAACCCATGGTTCTGATATGTAAGTGCTGCCTGGGAAGTACGGGTTTACCTCCTGCTCCTTAAACGTAGGTTAGCAAGCCGCTGGATACGTTCATTGACAAGGATTAAGTTCAATTTTCAGGTCGCTTCAAACGATTTAGTATCTTCAGAAAAGCAGCTTCATGAGAATTGTTTAGCCGAGCTTATGCTCTCCTTCAGAACTTTCTAAGCCTTTTGGTATGAATTTCATCCAACAGCTGAATCAGACTTCAAAGTTTGATTCCTTCCCTCATCCCTCTGCATATCATTTTGGCAAATTAGAGTCTACTATGGTGCTCACTTCCAGTTTGTACGTTACCTAATCTATCCCTAGCCTGGCTGCATTGATCTTTGAATAGTCTCGATCCTTTCGTGTTGAAGTTGGAGCTTTCGGATGAGGTGGGATATGGTGGGCATTAATATCATATCATGTTATTGCCCCCTGCCATTATACTTGGTGTATTGGATAAATCTAATGAAAATTCTACTGTGAGCTTCGTCCTCATAATGAGGAACATTAGCAGAACCACAAAGAATTTCCTTATCTCCTTGTTTATTTTTAACAGTTACCTTGACCTCTGTGGCGTTGCCATCATGTGGATCGTTAACCAAGATAGTCTTTTGAAGCCACCCGTGCATATAACTGAGGTCTAACACTCTGGCGGAAGTTAAACCCCTACACTTTTCCACTGAAAACCCATGTTTCTTGTATGGGGTATACAAATGTTTTGAACTATTGATCCAGCAACTAATTAGTGCAGGGGCCACTTTACAATAATTTAGGAAGTATTAGACCTCATCTAAGTTTTAAATGAAGATGCCGTGGGCCGCACATTCTCTCCATCCATTGGCCTTGATAAACTTGACTATGAATGAAGGCTAAAGCGCTACCGACCGAGCCTTCTTTGCTGCTCTTTGGTTGATGAGTTGGTATTTGTAGACGACCTGGGCCACTTTGATGTCTCATTAGTTGCAAATGCCCCGGATGATCCTCTCCCTTCAAACGTGGCACAACGGAAGAGTTGTGGTTTCCCTGAAGGCAGTTTACCGAAGGCGGTTTGACCGGAGGCAATTTTTCATAAGAGGCAAACGCTTGCTCGTGGGTAAGACTAGTCGCAGCTTGTGTCAACCGGAACGCACGGTTAGGAGTTCCAGTTGAGTCTCAGTTGTATTAGTCCCCGATTGAATAAGTTAAGAATTTGAATTTAGACTCAGGGATTGAGGGTAGCCCTCTAACTCAGATTTGTTTTGTCACGATTGAAATTTAATTTTGGTTTTTTCATGATTGGCTACCATGGCCATTGCCGAAGTCTAGAGCGGAACTTCTGTCCAATTCTGGTTTCTCTACTCCGAACCTGTTGACATTTCACTATAGTGGAAATGGCAAGTATAATTAGAGTACCCTTGCCCTTGGCAGACTTGCGTTCCTTTTGGGGGTTTGAATATGAATGCAATAGGATTATGACACAAGGCAATGTGGTATGATTCACTAATCGATAATAACTCAACTGGCAATCTTTCTACCACTTCGATTCATCACATTTTTATGTTGAGCACGCGAACGTTAGGCAATTAATGGACCAAAATCGCTACTGGAGGCATATTAGAACCACACATCAAACATTTTCATTTTCAAGGTCACAGTTATAAATTTTTTCGAAGAAATCTCTTAGCCCCGGTTTCCTTATGGGGTGCCTCAACTGTAGGCGTACAAAATAAACAAACGGATGAACTTTGAAGCGATTTGAATAAGATTTTATTCTTATTTCTTAAGAAAGAATTTGAAATATCAAAGAAGTTCTCACGGCATGATCCATTTGGACTGTAAACAAATAATTAAAAAAAATATTCGAATATCCAGGAAACCTCATAAACTCATAGAATCAGATCTGACCAGCACACGGTAAACAGATTGTTCTTTCTGAATAATTGCCGATCCGCAACAGAAAAATGGTTAATCTACGTACATCAACACAAGATATAAATGCGGGCGTTCTATCTTTCAGTCTATCCAGAAAATAATCTGTTTTATTGGCAACCTTGATATCATACAAAGACCGTGAGAAAATGCATACCTGTTAACAACAGGTAGATTTTTGTATAAAATATTTCCTTCTAGGAACGCTAGATCTCTTTTCACATAGTTTGTTTATAAGAAGGTAATAATGCATGTATAGTATGTATGTCTTATATATGGTAGCGTGGCGGTATGTAAATTTTTGTTTGTAACGTTTTCAATATTCTATTTTCTTTGTGTTGCTCTCCATGCATAACAAACATCGCTGAAAAGGAATCCGGATGCTTTACGTAAGAAAACGGTAGTGAACTCGAAGCAGAGGAACCTCTTGCGTTCTTGAAAGACTTCCTTCTTAAGTAACTCTTAAATAAGATTACCATAAGCTCTATCTTCAGACGGAAGTAAATCTCATTTTGCATATAAGGGAATTTGAATTCCAATTTTTGGTCTTTTGTTGGAAAATACTCTTCAGCTGTGTTGTGTTAATATACTTTAGTTGGGGTGCAAGTAAGGAGCGACAACGTCTGTATTGAACTTCTTACGTATTTGATTCCCATATTCAATACGTCTTACATTGAAAAACTATTGGAACTCTTAATATGTTATACAGATTCCAACAGGTAGCGTAAGAATTTGTTCTTGAATGAAAATATGCATCCATTATGCTGTTATTGGTCTCGAATAGTAGAATTCATATATCTCCTGCTAGGCCCGTCAAATGAATGCAACCACATATCACCATCAAAGTCATGGGGAGCAACACAGGCATAAAAGCGAACTAATTACTAAATCGCATTATGTACGCTATACGAGTTTCCTTGGAGTTCAATCGCAGTCATTCATCTGAGTAATACAATGCGGAAAGTAATGAATTTACTAGATCTACTGGTGAACGTATAACTATTGCCTCTAATAACATTTTCCCAGCAATTTATAATCTAATTTAACTACAAACACGGAGTTATGCTCATATAATAGTTACGAGCAAATTTTCCCTTGACTAAACTTATGTCTACAAAATTTCGGGCTTTTCTTGCAGCTTCATCTGAACTGCAATGGTCCGGAATTTTGCTTCCGTGTTTCGAACTCAGACAGAGCTGAAAGTGATCCAAACGAAGGTAAAAGTTACTTTTAATTGTTACTATTTCCAGTTTGAAGGTTTCGGGTTGATTTAATGAGCACAATAAAATTATAGAACTAACACGAGCAGCCATAAAATTGGGCTAGTGGAGAGGACGTTTATTGTTACGTACTTAAGTGTTTTAGGCGAGAATTTAGAGTCTGCTTGAAAAGGTTACTAGGTGTTTCCGCTGCCTAGAGCCTCAAAGACGAGAAAGAACACTCCAAACATGAAAGGAAACAGGCACCTGTTTCTCTGCTTTACTGGCCTTGAACTTTCGATAGTTTTTATGCTAGCTAGGGGTGAGTGGTCTCTGTCTACTGCTATATGAAAAACGAACGGTTGCCATAGACTTCCAGAGCTAAACTTCAGTATATTAGATAACCCATTAAGCCAACTACTTTTTCATTTTGGCTAGCGAATTAAAATCCACTCATAGTATAGTACGTTCCAAATATCAAGAAAAACGGTGTTCAAAAAGTAGCACAGGTCCCTGGGCGCAACGTGGATTGGCACTCACGATGGAGCACAAAACCTGGGAAACGCCTGCTGAACCAACACCATCAGCTCCACTACCAAACACTATCTCCACCTCCACGTGCTAACCGGTGGGAGCTCATTCTTAACGAAAAGCTGCAGACGGAGAAGGATGAATTGTACCAACTGGTCTCCAGGTTCGGGGTTCGGTAGAGCTAACACACACTACACACTACAAATAAACAACCTGTTACGAAGCCACAAAAGGAGCCGCGGGCTGGATTAACAACGCAATGACGAACCCGGTAACGGCAACGGAATAAAGATTTGCGCATTTTCTCATGGAACGTGTGCTCCCTGTACAGAAATGGAGTTGCCAAGTAGCTAACCGATACCCTGTATAGGGCTGATGTAACAGCGTTGCAAGAGCTGCACTGGACAGGGACCGGTTTCCTGGAGAAGAGCCACTATATAGCCAAAAAGTGAAACCTGCTGTTAACGGCTTTGAAAACATAAGCGAACGGCTGTGGCCTCTCGAGACGGGTCCACTTTCAACCAAATTGACCACGTACTGATCGAACGCCGTAACCTCTCAGCCTTGATGAATGTCATAACATATAGCGGGACCAATATAGACTCGCATAGTGTTCCGACCTCAAAAACAACACCGCCTACAATCCCCTCTGACAACCACATGAGAGTTAACAGTGAAGCCATTTACAACACAGCCCTCCTAAAAACACCTAAAAAAGATCTCCACAATCTCCTGAAGAACGTTATTATAAACACGACCACAAACATACTTGGCCCCAGACGCTAAGGAATTCGGAACGGCTGGTTCGACGATGAATGTAAACTAGCTACAGATCAGAAGAATGCCGCATACCGAGCAATGTTGCATTCTCAAAGGACCCGAGCACGCGCAGAGACTTATCATGAACTCTGGCGAGCGGAGGAGCGCCTTCACAGACGGAAAAAGGAAGCCTGGGAGAACCAACAGGTCTGCCAACTCGAAAAGTACAGGGAGTAACCGCACCAGGCGCGCAAGTTTTACCAACAAGTCAGCATAATGAAGCCTTACACATCTCGATGCTCATCCTACCGAGATAAAGAGGGAAATCTGATTTCCGACATAGTGAGTATATTGGAGCGATGGGTTGAGTATTTTGATGAACTGCTCAACAATTAAAATATCGGCAAGTTGGAGGTCCCACCCACTGAAGACGACGGACAAATACTGCTACCACAAAGTATAGAAGAAATAGTCCGTGCAATTCATCGGCTTAAAAATCATAAGTCGCCAGGAGTCGATGGAATTACAGCCGAATTGGTTAAATATGGAGGCGACCAATTACACCAAGCGGTTCATCAACTGATGCTCAAGGTGTGGGACAGCGAGTCAATGCCTACTGGCCTACTGGCAAAGAAGCATTATCTGTCCCATACGTAAAAAGGATCTTCCTTTTCACGCAGTGCAGCAATTATAGAGGTATCACGTTGCTGAGAACCATCTATAAGATATTCTCCGCTATCTTGCTAGGTCGGATAGCCGCATATGCTCAGAATATCATTAGCCCATACCAAAGAGGCTTTACTCCAGGCAACTCAGCAACAAATCAGATTTTCTCTCTGCAGCAAGCGATGGAAAAACTGTTGGAATATGGACATCAGTTGCACCTTCTTATCATTTGATATCATAGTTAGTGTAACAGTGTACACGGCCATGAGAAAATTCGGTATCCCGACGAAACTGATAAGACTGACCCTAACCAATGTGCGAGACCAGATAAAAGCAACAGGATCACTCTCAAGACCATTCGATATCAACAACGTTCTACGACAAGGGGATGCCCAATCATGCGTCATGCGGCACTGGAGGAAGTGATCCGTGATGCTGATGTAAATGCGAGGGGTACGATCCTCTTTAAGTCCACCCAACCACTGGCGTATGCTGACGATATCGACATCATGGGAAGAACCACCCGAGATGTACAAACTGCCTTCATCCAGATCGAGCAGGCGGCGCGGGATCATGGGCTGCACATCAATGAAGGCAAGACAAAATATATGGTGGCAACGTCAGCACCGACAACCAACCAACCAACAACATCAAACCGCACTGGTCAAACGAGAAGAATAAAGATAGGAGACTGCAACTTTGAGACCCTTGATAATTTCTCCTATCTAGGGTCGAAAATCACAACCGATAACAACTGCGACGATGAAATCCGCGCACGGTTGTTGGCAGCTAACAGAACCTATTTCAGCTTACAAAAACTGTTCCGCTCGAAACTTCTCACCATAGGGTCAAAATACCAGACGATGATCTTGCCAGTCCATATGTATTCCGCGAAGACTTGGGTTCTTAGCAAGAAAAATTGTGAACTGTTGGTCGCCTTCGAGAGAAGAATCCTCCGAAGAAGTTTTGGCCCCCTATAGGAGGACAGACGATTCCGTAGCCTACATAACGATGAAATCTATGAGCGATACCATCACCGCCAGGTTGTGGATAAAATCCGGCTCAATAAGTTACGGTGGGCGGGTCACTTAATCCGTATGGATGAGGATGATCCCACCCGGAAAGTCTATAAGGACAGTATCTATGGTAGAAAAAGAAGACGAGGCAGACCCTACCTGAGATGGAACGATAGCGTAGGTCAGGACACGAGGCAGCTTTTAGGGAAATCGAATTAGTGCAGCTCGGCGCAAAACCGAGGTGTCTGGAGTTCCTTATTAATGCAGGTCTAGAGGTTACCGGTTGTAGCGCCGTTGATGATGATGATATCTGGTACATGTAAAACTACTGCTCACGATCGAAGTCCCTAGGTACATCGTTTAAAGCTGATATCAAAATTTCCAACTGCTTCAGGTCATAATACGAAACATCGAAGCAACATTTTGCGGAAAGTGGAACTGTAGGTACCTTTTTAATATAAAGAAAAACGCAACAGAAAGTCACCGTTTACTTTCCGAACCTTATTTGGAAAGTGTTCAATCGGTTCTCGAGGATGGCTTCCGCGGTTTAATAGTTGCGATTTAGTCGTGAAAGGTAAATAACGCCTTGAGCAGGTGGAAAAGTTCCAAGATGATGAATTGCAGACGTTACTTGGAAAAGATTCGAGCTAAACTTACAGTAACATTGGACTTTATTCGCCAAACGATTTAAAGCGCTTATGTTCACTAGACGCAGAAGACACGGAAATCGGCTACCAAAAGAATTCAAGCCAAGAGACGTGGAAAGGCGATTACGCGAGGGTCAAAGTTTTTCATCGCAATGTTACTGGTGACGAAAAGTGGATGCTTTGCAATAATCCAAAACGAAAAGAATAGTGGATCAGCCGGTCATACATCAGCATCGCTACCAAAGTTAAATATCAGTTCATGCTGGATGTCGTGTACTATGACCTACTGAAATCTAGGAGTCTATCAGTGAAGATTGATATCGATTGCAATTGATTAGACTGATGCATGTCATGATTGAAAACAACCACAATTCGAACAACATGATAATGCTTGGCCGAGTCCCGTCAAAACATTCTTGGGAACACTGAATTTATAAGTCCTACTACACCCGCTGAGTTCACCAGACATCGCTCCTTTGAACTTCTATCTGCTTCCATCGACGACGCATGACTTATCTACACAACACTTCTATTCATATGAACAAACGAATAATTGGGTCCATTAAAGGATAATGTCAAAGCACCAAGCATTTTTCCAACATGGTATCCGCATACTAATAACCGTTGACGTGACAATCCAATGGATTCATTGTCTGAAAGGATGTTGGAGCACTTAATTCAAGACCGTAACGATACACTACAGGACAGATGGGTCGACTGGTATCCGGCATCCAGTCATGATACAAATCCCTCTGCCACCAGTGAGATTCCAACCGCATTATGACAGCCCAGCGCTCCAACCGCTGAGCCATCCGGATAGCATCTGCATGCCGCCAGAATAATGGGAAAAGATAGTAGGTGGCGATGGACAATACCTTGAGTAATTTATTTATAATCACTTTTTTGTTTAAATTAGAGCGATACAGACGGAACATTCTGGGGTAGAGTGAGGCAAGATAATGGACCTGTGATGAGTACCTCTCTACTTCATGCGACACGATCATATTGTCCTCAGGCAAACCTACCAGCAGTAAGCGCGAATCAAATGTCAAATTAACACTTATTAGAGAGGAAAAAGAGGCTTTACACGAGCAACTTGATGCAGTTCAAGACAGACTTTCTGAATCTGTAGAACAAATGTTGAAAAAAGACGGTACTGGCAGAGGTAATAAAACTGAGTAGTTTAGAGCGATTGACAATATCGAGACATTGTTCGTAAACAGAGTCTTCCACAAGGTCAGTTGAATTTCAAATGGTAATCAGCAGTAGATTTAGGAATTATCTTCTAGATAAGCGAAACAACAGAGGCGCTGATGTCGACCTCGAACGAGGGTATTACTTCATGGACGCTTGTTTTCGTTTACGTTTTACGGCAGCATCTTTTCCCAGGTATCGAAACTAACGGCCCTGAGTTCAATATGGCTCGCTTTCAGGACTCGACTGTCGTTCCGCAATGGGAAAAGTATCCTGATGAACTCTTGAAAAGCTCGCCGGGGAATATTGATGAGCAGAAGATGTTCGCCATGTCCCTAAAGGGCGCCATAAGATCTACTTGACTGCTGGAACTTGAAAACGGATCATCGGGCGTGAGGAACTGAAGGCGTTTAATGCACATGCACCGTGGTAAAAAAGAGTCAATTATTGGGCTATCCACGCAGGCAGAATTTGCCGCAAATAATGAGGATTTTCTACCGTACTTCGCATCATGAAAGAGCTTGCAAGTGGTCCCAAGTAGTACGATGATTCTGTGAGGGACGTTAACGATCGGCTCCTCATCCATAATGAAAAGGAGCTTAAGAAATGGAAGGAATACTTTACCGCGGTCCTTAAGTTTATGACACCCGGAAAAATTCCAACTCATGTTAATGGGATGGCTAATCACCGCAACCGCACCAGTATGTTGCGATTACTACCCTACTCTTCCAAATCACATCGGCCATCAATGTACTCAAACGAGCCAAGGCCTCCGGATTTGGCGACTACCCTGCAGAAGAAGGGGAGAATCGGTAAAATTCCGGAAAACAACATCCGTCAGCTAAAATTATTTTTGTGTTATTAGAGAACATCTCGAAAGCTTTATCACCGGAGACCAGGTTGGTTCCCGCTCTGGATCCTGCACTGACCACATCAAGACTCTTCAGGTCATTTTTTTTTCAGTTTTATCAATTTCTGGAACACATTTCCGGAGAAACGAATAACTAGAATCAAAGTAGCAGATGATGGCGTAAAATGTAATCTACTATCGAGGCAAAATTTTGGAGGAGTTTGAAATCCAAAGTGGAGTCCAACGAAGCTGTTTTCTATCGCCAATGTCTCTTTTCATTACTGTCAAAGTTCTCCATGCTGCCTTTTCCGGATGATGTGGAATGGTTTAGTTCACCATTGGCTCTTTCCTCAAACACCTTTACTACACGCATGCTGCTCAGTCTGACGAGCCATCGCACTCTCATTCTATTTGTATTAACAAGAAGAAGGATCAAAATTATTTCCATCTTCGCAACAAAGTCTCTACTGACAGTAGCACCTTGATATCGTTCGACACATTAACAGCGGTCGATTCGTTTTCCGCATACGTTGTTTATTTATTATCTGGAAAGGCGAGTACCTCAATGCCGTCATCAAGCGCAGGTTTTCCTCTCCATGGAAAACGGCCGACACTGTCACTCAAAGGCTTCAAACTTTCGTTAACATCTGGTTGCGCAATGCCATTGGTGCTTTTTATTAATTGATACAATCTCGGATAGAGAAGCACGTACTGGTAAGCCGGGCCTTAGGGAGGAAATCCGGGCTCGCGGTATATGCGAAAAAATCGCCCCCTCCCCCGGCTTTTTCTGGAAAAAATCGATGTGAATTATATCACTCGTAACTGATTGGGATTTAAAAACCAAAAACGGTAAAAGATTAGCACATTCGAATCCCCGATTCTAGGTTAAACTATGTACCCTTCCTACCTAAGTTCGACGGTCATCGCTATGGTTTCACATCCACTGCCTTATTCATCAGCAGGCTAGAGGTGATGCTGTATATGGATATAAAGATACTTACAACCGTGCTCTTTAAAACTGGCTCTTACTTATATATTTCTAATTGAAAATCGCAAGAGATGAGAGAGTACAGTTCAGAGCCCAAATATTCGAGACCCTAGCTGGAGCAACAAAATTCGTACACTGTCGTACCATGATGTCTTTTTTAGCAAGATGGAGTAGTGACGAAGACCTTTTAAAACAGCATTTATGCGCAATCCGATACGTCCTGAACAAGCCTTTTGCCTTCGGCCGGACTTCTTTGCATATGGCCCTAAGAAAACCTCGGACACAATATTAATTAAGGTAGCATACGAGACCGCTCTTCGAACACTAGAAGAACTTTTCGTAAACAGCAACATGTACGTTAGCCTGAGAGATTTTATAACCACGAGAAGAAGAGGAGACAAATTCGACTGTGAGCCTGTTCGTCAAACCTCGCTGGTTCTGCCGGAGTGGATTGGACAGTTAGTGTTTACCACACCAGGGTTCCACTGAAGAAAATTATTTCTAACTTAACTATAAACGGAAGAAGCTCACAGAAGCGACTTTAACCAATACATTTTACACCAAAATGGCGGTTTAGAGAGCCTAATAACAAGGGGCGTCGAAAATCATAAAATTTATTTCAAACCAACCGGGTACAATTTAAACATATTATAAAGGACAATCATTCCAAATGTTCTTACTATTATTGCCAGCCTTGATGATATTTAACAAAATTTTTTTTCAGATGGAATTCCTCAAATTTTTTCGTTGGTTGACTATAAAACTCAGCATCATATATCCTCCCTTTTCACTGCTCTCCTAATCGTTTATCCACCATTTTGGTTTTCATTTCACGTTTTCCCATCGCCCGGGATTAAATGTTCAATTCCTTTACAACCCGAACTCTAGCTCACGCTATAGCCCAAAATGCAATATACCCTTCTGTTTCATTGCAATGATGTGTGTTGCAATTTAAATGAAGTCAGCCCGTGGAACTGCAAGGATCATTCCAACTAGCCATGGGTACGAAAAATCGAGTAATGGCCAAGTAATAGTGTCCTTTAGATGGACATGTATGTACAAGCTAAAGGGCAGTCTACAATTAGGGAAATGCATTTATTCTATCTGAATAAGAATGAGACGAGGCAGATTAAATTACTGTTGCAGACAGAATGCATGAACGGAACGAAACACTACAATTGGCAGAACATTACTAGTCGGAACACCAGAAGCTAGACGCTCATTTTATGTGAAGAACTTTCTATGGACGACTTTCTTGTTCAAGCGAAGCAAGACCTTATCAAAAACACGAAAAACGAAGGCGAAAAATGATAGGCTTAAAGGAAATCGCTGACCGTCGAAGGTGGTTTCGATACCCATCTCATCCCTTCAAAAAGGACGAACGCAGGAGCTACTCCAAGATTAAAGGATCGACCTATTTAGGAGAAGCTCTTCAATTCTCCGATCTCCATCAATGTCGAAGACGGCAAAAACTGAAAGTCTGGAAAGCACATTAAGTGCTAAGGGTGACGGAGAGTTTACAAAGAGTAATTCAGCCCAGACTCAGAGAGACCAGAACCCTGACGTGGAGAAACTACCCTTCATGCAGTTTGGAGCAAAAATAGTTTTTCAAGGACAAGCACAACGTGTACCAAGCTATCAAAAACATAGTGAAAGACATCAGTGTCTTTTACTATAGGTCGTAGGAGGAAGAAAAAAGAAAGGCTGAGACCGGGCGCGTCCAAAAAATGTGTCACAGGCGACCCAGGTGACACTTAACTATAGTGCCATCGACCTGCCAGCAAATAAAAGAGTGCGGGAGAAAGATAGTGGTTCATAAGGAAGTCATTCATAAAAAGACAGAGAAGAAAGTGAATTCGCTGACACCAACCTAAAAGATCTATGCGGGAATCTCATGTTTGAGTTGAAAAAATGCAGGTTGGGCAAAACTGACGGCTTTCGTAACCAAGTTAGGAACTCGTTTGAGGAAAATGTCACAGTACGGAGCCAGAAACATGATATCTATATACAGTGCAAGGACCTCGATGAAATGACATCCAAAGTAGAAATTCGCACCGCGAGCAATCAAAGTTAGAGGAAGTGAATGCCGAATCCATTGTGAGTCTGCGAACAGCCTATAATATTACTTAAGCGGCCACAAGGCAAATACCAGTGGAGGCAGCGCAGAAGCAGGGAGAGTTCGAAGTGGATATACTATCTTCTGAGGGAGCAGATTCTATAAAGGGGTACTTCAAGTGCCTCAAGTTTAGATATTCCCGAAGGCATTGCAGCATTGATCGGTCTGATCCACACAGAAGATGCCGGTAGAAAGGTCATATTGTCAAGGCGTACAATATGGACCTCAAATGGTTATTATGCGGAGAAAAGAAAGGACAAGATAACCGGCATATTGTTGAAATTAGATTTTTTTTATGATGATGTCAAAGCTCTTGGGATGCCCTTTGATTCTATAAGGCTCAAGCACAGCCTTGGCGAGGAGGAAGGAGTTCGGAGTTGGAATAGGGAAAGGGTCAAGCGTGAAGGAAGTGGCGATGCACTCCTTGCCTAAACATCTGTATGTTGTAATCAGACGGGAAGACAGAAGATGGCAGTCAGCACATCAAGAAAATTGGGATGCGGTCCACTCCATGATCGCATCTATCCAAACCAAACTGCGAAAGGCAGAGGAAAGGAGAAAAGCACGGTCGCATGCGCCGCGTGTAGAAGAAAGGTGACTAAGCCTTATGGTGTAATACCTTATGGTGGTTCCACGAGGCAGGGAGGGAGTCGGGGGTGGTTTTAGTAAAAATCCCACACGCTAGTGTGTCCAGACCGATGTCTTTTGAAGATTCCCACCTCCTGAAAAAAAGACAGACAGACAGACTTCAACTCGATCCTAATAAGGTGTTGTTTCACACAAAACCTTAAAAATGAGATTAATTCAAATAAACCTAAACTATTGTTCCATCAGGATTTACTAACACGAGTCTAATATGGAGGTTGCCACGTACGAATCTTCACGATAAGCTATACAATGCACCATGAGTCAGTTGGCCAGTGGCTTTGTGCAGGGAAGCGATGTGTACGTACTACTACTCCCCATCCAGTCTCAAAATTTTCTGAGTTTGAGGACATGTTGGACAACTTTCTCCACGACTCAAGGGAACGAAGTCCGAAGCTGATTGCCTGTAATTTTAATGCGTGGGCCCTCGAATGGGGAAGTAGAGAGAATAACGCAAAGGGCCGAAATTTATTAGAAGCGTTTGTGTAATTGGATATAGTTCTGGCCAACGAAGATAGTGTAAATACCTTTCAGAAAGGAGAGTATGTCTTAATTGTAGCCGTGAACTTTGTTAGCCCTGCCCTGACGAGTTGTATGTCCTGGCACGTTAACGAGAACTATATCCACACCGATCACCAGGCAATTATTTTCTAAATATGGTATTGGTCATATTCAAAGCCAAGAAGGCAGTCGGCCGGTCTACAAAATCACTGGATGAGGAAACTTTCTTGGAAATGTGTCTAGACCAATCTTCTAAGGCTGACTGCCCCACGGAAAAAACTCTGCATATGACACGATGCATCTCCAAGGCATGTGACGCATTCATGCTTAGGAGATCCTTAGTTCCCAGTAGAAGACCCAACTACTGGTAGAATGGTGAACTGGCGAACCCATGATGAATCTACCCCTTGAGCCAGACGAACAACTCAGAGCGCGGATCGATCGGATGCAAAAAGAGGACATATACAAGGGCAGGCTACAAGCTGGCCATCAAACAGAGCAAAGGGGAGGCTCTGCTCTGAGGGGAATATAATCCCGTGGAGGAACGCCTATAGAATTGTGATAGGGTTATT
The DNA here is from genome assembly GCF_905115235.1 of Hermetia illucens. Taxonomy (NCBI): domain Eukaryota; kingdom Metazoa; phylum Arthropoda; class Insecta; order Diptera; family Stratiomyidae; genus Hermetia; species Hermetia illucens. Next base: position 141,007,133 of record NC_051851.1, read on the forward strand.
CAGTCTCCTCATCTCAGCAGATCACATCCCTACCCTCTTGTTGAAAATCATCCAGGGGCTATTCCGCTAGCAATAAAGAGACGTTGACATCTATAATGTGACGGCAGTTCCTGCAGTAACCAGAGATGAACTGTTGGAGATTTACAGCAGAATAGGTGCCAATTAAGCTATGGGTTTGAACGGAATACCAAATAGGGCCCTTAACCTCGCCATGAAATCCAGACCTTCAAACAACTCAGCGAACATGTCCAGCTGTTTCCGAAGCCTGACAAACCTCCAAGTGAGTCATCCTCCTATAGACCTATATATATTCTAGACACTATGGAGGAAATGCTGGCACGGGTAATCTATAATAGATTGCTCCTGGTTGTTGAGAACCAAGGAGGTTTTTCAGATCGACACAGGTTGATTGCCACCATCAGGGAGTGATTGTAGAGAAAACATGGGGAAATCAATTCAGTTTTCCACCAGACATGGTAAGTTTAAATTGGACGCCTCACCTGATTATTCAAACTACGAATTCTTCCGGTTCATGGACGAAAGGAGGAGCTTAGGGGAAACTCTAGGTGAAATTCTATAACCGAAAAATTTTGTGTGGTAAATGGTAGCTAGTTAGGAGGAAAAGCATGCAATCAACTCCAAAATGTGGAAAAGGTCGGGAGGAAACGGATAGAAGAAAGGATACCTTGCTAAAATAAGCTAACTCCATCTCGTGATGTAATACCTAAAAGTGATTCTACGAGGTATGGGATGGGATTCGGGAGGTGGGGGTTTAGTGGGTAAAAATCCCACACATTGGCACATCCAGGCCAGTGTCTTTTGAAGATTTTCATCTCCATAAAAGACAGAGAGAGATTGACTGGATTCTAGTTTTGTTTCAGACCAAACCTTAAAAACGACGAAGATTGATGAATCGCTTACTACAATTTTATCGAGTTTCATTTCTGGAATCTTTTCGATGGGTAAGTCCTCAATTAGAATAATTTATTTCGTGATTATACTGGCTCAGCACTTCTGATAGAGTCAAATTTATGACGTTTTTACTTCCTGTTAACCCCCTACATCAAATTCATGTCTATTTTTATTGCATCCCTCACCTGTTGCCAATATAAATCAGCGGAAGTTGGTATACTTTGGAACGTAAAATCCAAAAATACATTTCCTTTCTTCCTTTCGGGTTCTGAGTGGTTTACACATTTCGTCATCTGAATTATTCTTCGCTTTTGTATTCTGATAGTTTCCCAAATCCTCCCACATTTAAAAATAAAGATTGTATTCCCAAATGACAACTTTTCAACAGTATAAAGTTATCCATTAAGAGATATCTGGTACAAATATCCAAAAAGATACAGAAATATTGGGAGGACAAGAGGAGCCGTGACGAAGAGAAGCTAACATCACTTGGGAATTTTCGATACGATTTATTTGTCGCATTCATTGATTCCGCCCATCAGTTCCACTGTCTGTCACGCATCCAATAAAGAATCAATAATAAAGCCATCCAGGAGGCTGTACAAGGGAATTCTCTTAGACGCAGGAAGGAGTAGTCGTGCGTACTGAATAGCCCATGTGCCGTTGAAATAAATAGGATGAATAAAAAAACATTTACCGGTGAGTTGTTGACACAGAGCTTAACACGTTTTCATGGGGCAAGGCTTTTCCACGGATCCTTTTGTGTATTTAGGTTGTACCTTACAGATTGAGCGTGAAAACGTCCGAATGTTGAGGGATAATCTTGTAAAATGTGTATTGCCTTGTTTCCTTTTATGTTCACAAAACACATGTTAGGCGATAAGAAGAGCTTTTTGCGCCATTTTGGGAGGTTTCTAATATGTATATTAGCATATCTGAGAATTTTCTAGTGCTGAAAGTCACTGAACTGAACTGAAGAGTCAACAGAGGGAATAACCATCAATTTTTTTTAGTGAAATCTCTCTGGTTATTAAAGCCAATGTCGATATCGTTTACTCATGAAGAATTTTTTAAGGAAGCGTTAACGAGCATATTGGAGACTAGCAAATTCCTCAGCAAATCGGTTTGACTGCCCGAAGTCAGCAAGCTATCATTACATGGTCACACATGAATATCCGAGGCAATTTGTAAAACGCTCAAATGTCCGCGTAATCTAATCCGACAAGGGGCCGTCGTTTTGAATGAAAAATGGCTCCCGGTATGCACGACCAAAACGGTTCTTCGGGATTTCATGCACCAGGTGACAAAACCGCATAGCATGCGGTATGCAAATATTATGCATAGCTTCTGGCTACTTGATGGTCGGTTGGACGCTTCAAATAGACCAGTTGCCAGCACGCCAGCAGTGAAAGGTGAGGACGAATTGGACCAAGAAGAATCATTCCGATCGAATACTCTACAATATCTTGGCTGTTTTGCTTGGTTACTACCGTTCATGCGCTGATGCTAGTAATCTTTTTTGCATGCTTGGCATAGTTGAATAATTACGGAATTTAATTGAATAAGATGCCCAGGGAAATTACTTGATTTACCAGCTGCAGGCATGAAATGCGGAAGCGGATTAGAGAATGATCTTAAATTTATGTAAATTTTCAAGAAACCTGCCAATAAGTAAATAATTAACAAATTTACGGAAACGGCGAAATCCAATCTTACCAATGGATATTTGGCATAGATTTTGACTCTGTTTGAAATTATTTAATAACACAGTTAAATATATAATCGATGCTGACCGCTACAAATTAATAATGAAAACTCTCCCATTTTTGGAGGTAAAATGTACGTGACGTGAAGTGCATTTCATATTATCAAAGAGACGGGGACCGAGAGAGCTTAAGTCAAATGTAACAAACTAGCAGATTGCAAGAAAGCACGGTAGGTCCTCAAACGAATGAAGGTTCCTCATTTCACCTACACTGCAAATGGATGGATGGATGGCTTGGATGTGGAGGAAGAGCCCGATGAGGTGCTAAAAATGCTCCGAGAGACGGGAACTTAGGTCAAGTTCCTCTCAGTGTCACGCTTTAGTATGAGATCCGTTTTGGAAAAATGAATCCTGCCGCACATCCTCGTGAAGATAAGCCCGGAGAGCCGGGGAAGCGATCTGATCGGCATCAGGTAGCTTAATTACCAGGCCATTCGTTTTGAGCGCCTGCTGAGGGGTGAAATAGCACAGTGCCGAAGATGTCAGCGCTATGGTCACTCGGCAGTGAACTGTCAAATGACCTTGCGATGTGGAAATTGCGGGAAAGACCATACCACAGCCGAATGTTCGCTGACTGAAGCAGAGGGAAAGGAAAAACTTTCTGTGTCAACTGCGGAAGCGGAGGACATCGGGCTTCGTACCGTGGATGTCCTGTATACCGCAATGTAAAGGTCACAAGGCAGCAGACGCCAAGATCAACTCAAAGGACGAAGGTGTCAGCGGCGTTGAACGGTATCGTCCCTTCGGCACTAATCGTCTCGGGGATCTCGTTTGCAGCAGTAGCTCGATAAGGGGGAGCTAAGAAGCCCCAACAAGTTGCAAGTGGCGGGATGAACACCTTCCTCAATACAATATTAACCATGTGTGAAAACATGCAGCATACGCTACACGTACACAATACAAAAATAAACAGTATGACAGAATATTTACAAAAACAGCATACCCGCTGCTAGGTCTGCAGTCACAGCGGTACCACTGGATGGTTTCCGGATCATCGCGATTAATGTGAACTCCATTGTAGGAATCCACCGAAGAGTGGAGCTTCTTGATTTCGCTGCCAGGCAACAGCCTGACATTGTCTTGATTTCAGAAACTCACCTCAGTCCGAGGCATGCGATAACATTCAATGATTTTGAATTCGTGAGGAACGATAGACGAAATTGCGCCGGGAAAGGTGGTATTGGAATACTTGTGGGTCGCCATTATCATTTCAGGCATATTAATAGGTCTGAAGTTGAAACCTTTGAATGAATCGTGATCTCTTGTATTCAGTTTTCACTGCCTAAACGAGAGAATTTATACATTCTGTCAGTTTACGCAGTGGGAAACAATCGAGCCAAGTTCAAGGAGGAATCCCATTCTCTGTTAACGATACTTGAACTGAATAGGCTGCATAATTATTGTATTTATAGCTGGCGACTTGAATGCTAAGCTTACCTCGTGGCTAAACAAATCCCAGAGGAGTATTCCTCAAATTTTGGATAGAGTAATACCAGATAGATAAATGCGAATTATATGGATCAGAGAGTTCAACCTGGCCTAGGACAAATTCCTATCTGGATTTGTGCATTGCTGACGCGCGCCTGAACTTTAATTTTAAGAATCCTCAACGAAAACTACAGACTCTTGCTTACTATAGCGACCATAACGCTATTCTTATTGAAGTTCTGTTTGATGGATGAAGAGTTCACCTTCTGCCGATCGACAGTGGCGTCCACAGGCTGAACTTTAAACAAACAGATGGGAAGAAATTCCAAGAGAGGTTTATTCGGGGATATTGAGAGGAATACCCACCTCTTGATGGGGAAAACGATTGTACAATTGCGTCAGGTGACAGGAACTTGAGCAACGAGGAAATACTTCAGTATCTTCTCAAGCTGGAGAACTTGACGCTGGAAACAATTGAACAAGTCGTCCCTAAGATTAAACCTCGCAATAATATGGAAGGATATGAAACTACAGCCTTCTGCTAACTCGCGTCAACCAAATCTATCGGAGCTATGGGGACTATCATCATCCCATATTGAGTTCAAATCACTTCTTAAGATCGCGTGGGATCTTATCTGTCAATATTACGTAAATGAAGTGAACTCCCAATGGCGGGAGAAGTTAAAGGGTATTTCACCAAGCGATCCAGATTCCATGTTTACTAAGATAAATACGTTATTCCGGAAGAAGTCACGAGTAACTGTGCCGAGAATTAAAGTCGGTGGTAGCGAGATACAACCCCTTATTTACTCAGGTATAGACGCCAATAGCGTAACTGCTGATGCGCAAGGCAATTACATCGTGATGGATGATGCTCTGAAACCCGAACTTATAGGGGAGTACTTTGAATCGGTGCATCGGCCCAGACCGGATTTAGAGCCAACGCGACTTTCGGAAATTATAGAACGAGATGTCCACAATTTCAAATATAGCCTGAATGGCACCACAGTTCTCCAGTTTAGCTCTTCGTTGCAGGCTGATCTCATATCGAGTGATAATCTGCTTGATTACTTTGTCTCATGCTCTGAGTTAACTTCCATATTTAGAAGGATAAACAATAAGAGATCATTCGGTATCGATGGCATTCCCAACGTGGTCCTCAGGCATTTACCAGACATTCCCATTCATAATTATTGCATTTTGTTCAATAATTTATTGACCAATTCCTTCTTTCCAGGACAATGGAAGAAAACCCGAGTAGTCCCGATTTTAAAGAGAGGGAAGGATCCATCCAGTCCTAAGAGCTACCGCCCGATCAGTTTGCTGCCTAACATCAGCAAGGTGTTTGAGGTTTTGGTATTGAAAGCCTTGTGCCTACACGGCCCACAAGATGGTGAACTTCAGAAGATGTTCAATGATATTAAGTTCTTCACGAACAGTTGGCGGATGAAAATCAATGCGCAAAAGTGGGCGGGCCACGGACAAAAGGATAGAATACCCCTCGAACTTGACTGTTGGGGCTCCGGGATTCGACTGGAGATACTCCAGAGCGAGAGCAATTGATATTAAGCGGGATGAAAAAGAGAAATCCTGGTACTGGTGACTGCGGGATTCCGGTTAGCGGCGACCATGCTCAGTTCTGCCATTTGTTTCTTTGTGGGATTATGTAAATAATATAAATATTATACGGGTGTTACTTTCACCTCCGGTCGTTATGAATTATATATTTTATTATATTGTATTGTGTTCATTTTGCTCCTCAAAAAAGAAATGAAAAAAGTGAAATTTAAGAATATCTTTAAATGCATATATCATTCATTTTATTAGCTTTAAGATAAATAAATTGTATATATGTTTGTACTAGCCTTAAGAAGAACTTTGAGTTCCGGCGGTCGACCCAAGTTCACTATTGTGAACACTGAGCTACGCAGGACAGAACATGTCGGATGTTGGTTACCGGGCCCTCGAAGGAAGGCATGGGGCATGGACTTTGGACACTGGCGGGTAAAGTTCATGAATGCCAGGAAGGACAAACCTACAAACGTGGAGGGTTTCAACTTGGTATTCGAACTGGACCAAAAAAGTCTGAATGTGCTCATGGGAAGTCACCATATGGTGCTCCACTTTTTCCTATATAGACTGAAATTCAGTCATATCAGGAAACTGTAGGGCATCATCTCCATTTTGAGAGCGAAAAACAATGATGGTCTTCGACTCACACAATATAGAGCAAATTGCAGCATCTTCGGTGCGCTCTCCCACAATGGAGCTGCGCGCGCAGGATAGTGCATACCCCCGTATGGGGGCTCGCACTGATGAAGGGACTGCAGAGTGAACCCTACCTGCTAGTAACTTCTCCTACACCTTCCAAGGAACAGGCGGACGGAAGGGAAGCCCGAGACGTGAACGGAACTGATTTGATGCCAGTTCAAGTGATCGAATCTGTGCAGCCCGGACACCGCAAACCAATTAAGGTGCTAAGTGGAAAACAGACGAATGCTCTGCGGGATCAGAAGAGATCTTTCATGGACGAGAATATGGGAACTGCGGTACTTCCAATGAAGGCTTTTCTCAGAGAAATCAAACACGAGGGAATCGAGTCTCTGGCGATACGGTGTGGGGAAAACCCTGTCACACACGGACTGCCAAATACGTTTCTAACTGTTTTCCATAACACATTAGATTACGTTTAGTCGAAAAACATAAAGATTGGTCAAATCAACCTGCAGCATGCCAAAGCTCCCTCCTACTTGTTGGCAGCGAGAATGACAAAGCTATCTGTGGCATAAGACAGAGAGCTTGCGTCCTGATGTCAAAACGGTTAGAGGCAACTATGCTGAGACAGTACTGTTCCCAGCTACGGTCATTAAACAATACCAGATCAATGGCGAGAGGAAAAACATCATAGTTGCCTCCGCTTATTTACTCTATGATTCTTTGTATCCTCCACCAACGCAAGTGCTTAGAGATCTGGTGGCGTATGCAGAATCAAGTGGTCTCGAGCTCCTAATAGGTTGCAATGCGAATGCTGAACATATTTATTGGGGCAGTAGCAAATGCAAGCCAAGAGGGGAGAAGCTATTTGATTTCATCACTTTAGCTGGTCGTATGACTGCAAACCTAGAGTGCGCCCTTACGTTCGTGGGACCGAGAAGAAGCGAAGTAATTGACCTAACAATCTGTACCTCAAAATTGTTAGAGTTGATTACACACTGGCGAGTCCTAGATGAGGTCTCACTGCCAGACCACCGATATCTAGAATTCAATATGACTATTGCGGGCGAACAGTCTGCAGTGCAAAGACGGAACCCTAGGAAAACGAATTGCGCAAAGTTCAATGAACTTCTTGGCAATAAAGTACAGTTCCCTAGGCGACTAAGGACTCCTTTGGTGCTGGAAAATGATTTGAAAACTTTGAACTGCACATTTTCAGAGTGCTATGAAGAGGCTTGTCCTATTTCCCGAGGCCAAAGCGGAAAACGGTTCCTTGGTGGAACCGAGAACTGCAAGAACTCAGGAAATCAACCAGGCGACTTCTAAACTGTGCTTGCAAAAGTAACAACGAAGACGGGTTAAATTTCAGGAACTCACAGCGTGAATGTAAGAGGCTCGTTAGGTGTTCGAAACGAGACTCCTTTAGAGCGTACTGTGAGGAACTGGAAGGCGAAAGAGAGATGTCAAGGCTGTGCAGAGTCCTCAAAAGGGATGAGTCGGCCAAGTTGGATTCTCTTAGAAAACCCGACGGTTTTTCACGAGCTCCAGACCGGATTCAGTACAGACCCTCCTGGAAGTACACCACCCGGGAGAACGGGTGAGAGAAGTGGTAGGTAGTTGATGGTTCTTGCAACCCCTTCAACACGCAAGTGTTGCAAGGGGAATTGGAACACTACGAAAGCGGTTTTTACCCATGAAAAGGTGAGAACTGCCATAATGTCCTTTGAACATTTCAAAGCACCTAGCATGGATGGCATCTATCCGGCAATGCTAAAGGAGGGTATGGAGCATTTAGAGCGACATCTAAGAAATATTGTTCGAGGATGCCTTGCTCTGGCTACGTGCCTTCCTCTTAGCAACAGGTTAAGGTAGTTTTCACACCGAAACCTGGGAAAGATGACTATTCTAATCCAAAGAACTTCAGACAGATCAGCTTGACTTCATTCTTGCTGAAAGGTTTGAAGAGACTGATTGAGCGTCACATTCGTGGAAACGCACTTAGTGGAAATCAACATGCTTACCAACGTGGAAATCCTGTGAGTCTTTGGTCCCAAAATAGAGGATGCAACTTTGAATGATGTACATGGACATTGAAGGGGCTTTTGACTCTGCGCCTTTTCAAAAACTTTGTGATGCCGCCAGAGTGCATGGTGTTGATGATGCTTTAATTAAGTGGAACCATGCTATGCTAAGGCAGAGATTGCTGTGCGTTGAGGTGGATGTCGATCGCTACCTGACTGCAGAAGCAATGAAGGGCTGCCCCGAAGGAGGTGTGCTATTGCCACTTCTGTGGAGTATGCTGATCGACTCACCACTGCAGTTCGCAAAATTTTCCAATTCACACTCAAGCTTATGCTGATGACGTGGCTGTGCTTGCTGTTGATCGGGATCTTGGAACGGTGAGTAGGAATATACAACGTGTGTTGATTTGATAGACAGCTGGTGCCTCAAACATAGTCTGCCAGTTAATCCAAATAAAACCACAATCGTTTTTTTCACAAAAAGGAGAAAACTGGATGGACTTTGCCTCCCTGAGATGAGGGGCACTACCCTTCACATGTAGAGGTAAAGATGAAACGAGCTCTCACAGCTTATGGGCTGTGCAGACGGACCTGTGCCTCGACATGGGGACTCAGGCGTCATGTGGTAATGTGGATATATATTGCCATCATTAGGCCGATGTTCATATATGCATCTGTAGTATGGTGGGTTAAGGTGAGACAAAAAGGTTTTCACCGTAAACTAACCACACTGCAAAGAACTGTGTGTCTAGGTCTCACTGGTGCCATGAGCTCTGAATGCACTACTCAATTTGCAGCCCTTGGATATATTTATTCAAAGCACTGCAATGAGAGCAACTTATAGACTAATTCGATTGGATTTATAGGGTAACAACGGATGTGGGGGACACAGAGCATTGGAAGAGTTACTTGGAGGACTGAATCCAGTTCTTACAATGCCTTCCGATTCTCGTGTCCCCATAGATCTGTTTGGTAGAAGATATGAAGTTACCCTGAAGCGTAGAGAGGACTTTTCCTTTGGGACAATATGCAACGGTTTTTCAAGCCTGGATGATTGACGGGCGGTTGAAGGGCAGACGCATCGCAATTTGTGGTGACCGCCATGCTGCATTGAGGGCATTGAGTAGTCCTTTGATCACCTAGAAAATCGTTCAGGAATGCAGAAACAGTTTGAAATCTATCTCTAGATTCAATACGGTGGGACTACTCTGGATACCTGGTCACTGTGGCGTAGAGAGAAATGAAATCTCGGATGCCAGCAATTGGAGTATCAGTAGCATTGGCTAAGTCGGTTTTTAAAAACTGGGAACAAGCTTCCCATAATGACAGGTGGCAGAGCCTAAATGCTGCTGGATACACCAAAGTTTATCCTGTCGAAAAGGAGGAGGACTTGCAGGTGTATTGTGGGCATTCTGTCAGGCCATAATTCACTAGCTGGGCATATGTTCAGAATAGGAATTACTCAAGATGATACGTGTCCCTCCTGTAATGAGGAAGCGGGATCCACGGAGCAATTCCTATGTGAATATCCCCCCCCCCCCCTCCCCCTCCCCCACATCAGGCATCAAATCTTTGGTGCCGATCTTCTCCAATTGCGACGGGTAGCATCACATCCACTAAAGGAAATCCTGCGATTCGTTAACGAATCCGGAATATTCCGCTAGACGGGGGTGGCGAGTACAATGGGCCAACACGGCCTGAGTGCTCAGAAGCTGTAGCTTCTCCCCCACCATACACACACACACAGCCTTAAGAATAAATTTAAATTTCAGAACTATTTTTTTTTAATGTAAAGTGCAGAATTAGGTTGGGGAATTTCTTTTAATTTTTTTGTTCGTTAACCAGACAAAGCTAACCTTGTCGGGTTTTTGACCATTTCCCGATAACTTACATATTATTTTTCAATGTAATGAATTTTGTTATATTAATTATAGTTTGTTATTTATTAAAAAAAACTTTGAGTACCCACAGTGGCCATAGTGTTTATTCCATGAGATTGTTTTTTATTCATTTTTCTCGATCGATATAATTACTGTTCAACATTTGTTTTAAATAAAAATGATTTTGAAAATGAAAATGAAGTGCATTTCACGTTTCTCGATGATTTTCTATTCCGATATCAACCTGAATCCCCCTCTATTTGTGATAGAGTAAAGCTATAAGATGTTGATTTCAACAAACTTGAAGGAAGTTCTTGCGACCAGGAGACTAGACAACATTTGTATGCCAAAATATCACGCTTACCTATAATTATCTAAATACGTGGCCATTTTGGCAACCCATAGACAACCTCGTAGATTTACACAATTGAAATTCATTACTGAGGCGCTTGCGGGAATTCCTGTTTCTACCCTCAACATTTCAAAGGCCAAATCTTCCCATTCAGTGCTCACGTAATCCGATTCTAGGTCATTTTAAGTGAATTTGTCCTAGAAAACTCTCGACATGCGATCCGTGTACCCAATGTGATTTGGCATCAGGAGTAGAAAATTTTCGTCTCTATGTATTCCCTCCTGTTTGAACGAGAACGAGGGTTAGAATGTGAGGAATTCATTTTCTATCATAATTGACCATTCACCTCCAAACCTCATCCAATTAACTAGAATCCAGGTATTGGAAAACGCTCTGTTAAGGTTGGAAAGGCAGCTAAATTGATGATGTGGCCAATTCGCATGCTTCTTCCGTGACTTTACTCTAATTTAGTTTAGGACGAATACTTTCCATCGTACCTATGAAAAGTGCAACGGAATTGATGGGTTTAGTTAATGAGAATTGAAAATAGTTTCATTTTCAACCCCAATTAGGAAGAGAATAATTATCGACTTTCATACGTTTTTTCATTGACTATCTTAATTCGTAAAACCCGATCCTAACAACCTCAATACATTATGCATCGTTAGCTTTGCAACATAGACGAAGTAGCCAGAAAATCCGGCAGCGAGGTGAAAATAATGTCGGCCGATATGGAATTGGCCCCACTCCTCTTTTCTCGATGCGAACCTTATTCCATCCTCCCAAATTCCGCATATTTGCAGATTATAGCCATTAAATGTTTTCTGTTTGATGACAGGACTTTTCGCAAGAATTGTTCCATTTCGTCAGACATAATTTTCTCTCCGTTCTACCTCTCATTCCGAGAACAACGAATTTGAAGTTTTTCAATTCTGTCTTTATCAGATTTTCTGACAGATGGGTGGATTGGCCACCTACTTCCTGTCTGTTTTTTTTTTTTTCATTTGCAAACATAAGTTTTCTAATTTTCTAGGAATCTTTCGGGTTTTGCACCTGCTCACTCTCTTCAATAGATAGAAACGTTTCCAATTTTTATAAGATTTTCAAATCTTCCTATATAGGTTCCTTGGTTATTTGTAATAATTAAGACTTGTCTTTTCAATTCGCTAGTAATCCTTATTAATCTTGCAAATATTTGAGGAACCACTTGTACCCTTCATCAGAAATGAAGAGAACAGTGCTAACAAGACTGAAAGGGGTCAAGCATTGCACTGCAGGATAGACTGACGCCGATTATAGCTCCTTGAGGAGAACCTATCTCTCTCTCTGAGAGCGAACTGCTCCTTTTCTAAGGCGATGTGGGTTTCCAGGGGCCAAACCTCTTATCTTTTTTTAAGGGAGTGGAAATCTTCAAAAGACTCTGGCTTGGGCACGCCAGAATGTGGGATTTTTACCCATTGGCGTCTGGCGGAATCGACGTCACATTCAGGGTGCGCTGGAAGATTTCAGTACCCCCTCTTGCTGGGGAAATAGAGCCCAAATTATTTTCAATAAGAGCATAGGGCACGTAATCTGCGAAGATGATCGGCCTCTGAATCGTCCTGTCACGATTTTACAGGCGCTACCCCACGGATTTATGTCCGCTTCCGAACAGAGCTCCTTAAAACATTCCCTCTTACTCCGCTGGATGGCGAGCTTGAGGTTCTTGCGCGCTTCCCAATAGGCATGCTCCTTTTCTCTTTGATCGATCCTACCTTCCTACCTATTGCCCTCTGAACCGTTCGTCTGGCTTTGTGGCAAATCGATCGAAGGCTGGCAAGTTTGCTATCCCACTAATAATTGGGTCTTCTAGTGGGGAATGAGCATCTCCTAGGCATCGACGCGTCACATGCTTTAGAGATGCTCTGTGTGACATGAAGAGCTCTACCCATGTAGGTGTTTGCTTTGCTAGGCAAGTCTTGCCACACCTCCATGAATGTTTGCTCATCCATCGTTTTTGCAGACCATCGTGGTGTTCTTTTGGATTTCGGCTTCCAGGGTGCGGGTCACCTGCCTGTGGCTCCGTCCTTAGTTCAAAGATGATTGCCTAGTGGTCGCTGTACGTGAAGTCCTCGTTAACTTGCCACGACATATCATGTGCTAACGCAGGGCTAACAAAAGTCAGATCTACAATTGAACCAGGTCCCCCTTTCTGATAAGTGTTTACATCGCCTTCGTTGGCCAAAACTATCATACATCCAACTGGGCGAATGCCTCTAATAAGCACTGCTCCCTTGCGTTACTCTCTTTGTTACCCCACTCGATAGCCCACGCATTAAAGTCACCGGTTATCACCTTTGGACCCCGTCCCCTTGCGTCGTGAACAAGATCGTTAAGCAGGTCTCCAAACTCAGGCAGTGTGGGGCTCGGTTGGCGTAACAGCTATATACGAATATATCGCTTATTTTTGCCCACACAAAGCCTCTAGCCGCCTGACCCATGCAATATTGTATAGCTTGACAACCGCACGCCCATATCGCCGTTCTACCAGTCGAATCTGTGACCCATATATCACCGTCAAGATTTCTGTGCGGTTCACTAATGATAGCAATCTCCAACGCGGATTCGTACGTGGTTTGCGCAAGCAAATCTTGTGCGACCGTGCAATGATTGAGGTTTATTTGCATTAACTTTATTTTTTCACTGCAGTTAATGGTTGTCCCTTCCCTTCTTTTCTTCGCACAAAATGCATTTGGGGTCTCTATCGCACTCCTTGGCAATATGTCCTTCTTCCCCACACCTTCGACATCGGTTGGACCGATCGATGCCGCTAATGCATGCCTTCGCGAAGTACCCAAACAGTAGGCATTTGAAGCACCTTTTTAAAGAGATTTGTTCCTTAAGTTGGCAAACAACCCATTATGATCTGAGCCTTCCCCACGGCCAGCAACGTCTGCGTTGACTCCATTGGCAGTCGCATTGCGGCCGTTTGAGTATCGCCATAAGTTCTTCTTAGGCTCACGATAGATTCTTCGCTGAATTTCTCTAACTTGAATTGTTGCTTCAAGGCAGCGCAGATCTCTTCACTGGATGTTACCTTATCGAGATCCTTGCGCTGTATACAGACCTCATGTTTTTGGGAATGAACCGCGACATTCTCCCCAAGTGAGTTTATAACTTGGTTACAAAAACCGTCAGTTTTCTCCACGTTGGATTTTCTCAGCTCAAACATGAGATCCCCTTTCTGGGTCCTCCGGATTTTGCTGATATTTCCGCCTAGGTCTTTTAGGTCGGGGTCAGATTCCACCTTCTTCAGTATCTCCGCATAGGTTAAATGTCCTCTGCTGGAGAGTTCTGGCCAGATTACTCCTTTTACAGACTCCTTCACCTTTTGCAATTGCTGAGCTCCCATGAGCTTTATGAATTCTGCTATGTTGGCTTTATTTTCTGGGTGTCCTTCCCATAGCCATTTTGGTCCACGCACCAGAGATGAGCGAACACAAGCCCATGCACAGTTAGAAGAGAAAAGTGCATGAACCTGGGGTCGAACCTGATGGTAGATCTGACAACTCCTCGCACACCATGCCAGGAACTGGCTGTATTCGAACGAAGCCTCACTGATACCTGGTTACACTGGGGGCTATGATAAGGCGAACCTCCTAACCCCCCGGATTCGTGGCAAGAAACAAATGAATACACGCACTAAAGAAAAAGAAAACTGTAACCATACAAGCGGGACCGCGTACCGCACACAAACTGGACAACCAGGCAGCGGGACATCTCTGAAATACTGAGGGCCAGGTGATTACATCCGAAAAAGGAGAAGTTGGGACGTTAAGCAGTGGATCCAAGGTCAAAATTGGGAAACTGCGACGACAGCAATCAACAAAGATCACTGCTCAAATAAAAAGGACAAGCAAAAGCACGCTTGCGATCAATATATTAGACGTCAGGAAGGAGACAGACCTCAGTAGCGCAGGTGCTAAGTGCAATCTGTGTTATCTAAAGGAACGCCTGAAACCACAAGAGACCCTTCAGAAGGCTCAGGGTAGCCGTAATCCATCTTTATCGGAACCAAAGAAGCGGAGAGCATTGCATGAAGGAAATACTCCCAAAAAATCCAAACCTAAACCCACGAGCGGAGAAAATCCGGCCAGGTCAGAGGTAAAGGCAGGAATCAGGAAGCCAGTCATTAAGTATACTAGTGCAGTCACGGGCATTCAAAGGGCTATACTGCTAAAAATGTTTCCCGAGCAAATACTCACTCGTGAGGAGCAAGAAAGTATCGGGGACCTTATCGCCAAGTAAATGTCGAAAAGATAGACTGCAAAACTTGTGTTCAAAGGGATACGATTTCGACCAGATCATATACTGGTGGACTGCGTGACGCAAGACACTGCAGAGCAGCCTAGGACCATAGTTCATAAATTGCCAGGCTGGGAAGGAGCAGGACTGTCAACATGTGCTGCGGATGATATACCAGGAGCACACATGGTGATAATTTTCCTCCCGAAAGCCACAACAATAGAGACAAGATCTCATGGGCGTCCTAATCGCTTAGACAGGAGCTACTAGACATAACTGTAGGCAATACTCTAATGAACGAGCTGGTCAGGAATTCAATTCTAATTCATGTCTAATCACAGCATAACCAAATACGACATTGAGAGTAATTCCGAAACAAAAAGATTAATAAGGAATCCCAGGAGAACTGATTGGGAATCCTATGCAATGCAGCTGAGCAGCAACATGGCTCACTTTCACGGGGGCGGTGACACCAGGAGTGAACTAGAATTAGAAACAATGATGGAAAACCTCAACACAGTCGTCATTGACGCATATGAGGCCAGTTGTTCGACTAAGACAGTTAAGTCATCAAGGGATGTACCATGGAGGAACAGAAACCTTCTATCCAAAATGAGAACAGAGGCACGAAAATTCTTCAACCGAGCAAAACAGACCTGGCGTATAGCAACGCGATCAGGGAAGCAAAACGGAACAGCATCAGGGAATTCTGTGAAGGGATCCAATAGATCGGAGAAGCAACCAGGCTTTACAAGGCGGTAGCTAAAGACGGGGCAATATTCTCTGTCTGTTTGAAGAAGGCAGGAATTTACCGAGAATGAGGAAGACAGGGTACACCTGCTTCTCAGAACTCATTTTCCTACCCCACGGTGCTAGGCAATAACATCCTGGCAGACACCCCAACAACTAATAAAAAGGCAAGAAAGGAGAACTGGAAACTAGCAAAAGAGGTATGCTCAGAAATTAGGCTAAGGTGGGCAGTGGGAACTTTTAAACCACTGAAACCATCCGGAGTAGATGACATTTTCCCAACACTAATCCAGAGAGGTCTAGAAATCATCTTAGAGTCTTTTCTAAGAGTGGCAAGGGCCAGTATAGCCCTGGGATATATGTTAAGGACATGGAGGAGGATAAAAGTTGTCTTTATTCTGAAAGCGGGTAAAAAGTATCCTTTTCACCCTAAATCTTTCAGACCAATTTGCCTAACATTGTTCATACTCAAAACGGTGCAGAAAGTCATAGACAACTGTATTAGAACTAACGTTCTAAAGCGTACTCCCCTACATCAGGGTCAACACGCTTATCGGACAAGACGGCCAACTGAAAATGCTCTGTATCAGCTGACGGATGTACTACGGGCTGCCATGGAAACAACAGAAATAGCACTGTGTGCGCTTTTGGATATCAAAGGGGCATTCGACAACACATCGCACACAGAGATACAAGTTACCTTGAGCTGCATGGGAGTGGAAAACACCCTGACTTTCTGGATGGGCAGAACGCTAGAGAGTAGGCAAATAGAAATACCGACAGGTGCAAATTCTATTGGCATGATACTACTCAAGGTTGTCAACAGGGCGGGGTACTATCGCCGCTTATGTGGACGAACACTTGGACAAATACTGGAATACAGGTCCAGGGTTACGCGGACGACGTTGTTTTAATTTGTAGGGCCAAATATAAGGATACCCTATGTGATAGAATCCAAACTGGACTAAAGGCTGCTAGTGCCTGGTGCAGGAAGGTGGGACTGCGTATCAATCCAGACAAAAGCTGCATAGTACCATTCGTTCGGAAACGTTAGCTTGATCACCTTAGAGTCTTAAGGAGGTGAAATGGGAAACAGAGGTCAAATATTTGGGAATTACGCTAGACCAAAAGTTACTCTGGAAGACACATGTCGGAAAACTACGAGGGCTCTGATGACTTGTAGGATCCACAGCAGGAAAAATTGGGGTTGCAGCCCAAAGATACTACTGTGGATATACACTGCAATAATAAGGCCAATGATTACCTATTGAGGGTAATGTGTACATAAAAACTGAACTCAGCACACAAGTCAGGGAGTTACACTGTTTGAAGAAACCAGGCAAAACCTATAGATAAAATTTAGTAAAATTTCATCTAGAATGTCTGGAAGCTTTGCAATTGAGCTTAAACCATCTTCTTCATCTCAACTACAAAATTCAGCACCCGTACCATAGTATTCTATGCACATAATAATTGGAACAAATTCTGAACTGAACTGCGAATGAAATCGCACCTTGCAATGGCCCAAACAAGGAAATCGACACAGTGATTAACACTGCTACACAAATTAATAATAAATTAATCAAAGTTGATGAGTTTCACTATAATCTATTATCCACCGAAATCATAACTCAGCTTAAATTCAAACAAATCTGGCGCAGAAATCCCAAGAGGAACATCCCCAAATACGGAATTAAAATTGATGTTGATTAAAAGGCATGGTTTCCTGGAATTGATTTTCTTAGAAAATTAATACCAGATTTGTTGGCACATTTCCGTAGGACGAATTCATTCGTAAATTGGAAGACGTTAAACCCGTGCGAAATATATTTCTACATATAAATGAGGTAACGGGAAGACGTTAATCCCACAACTTGGTTTGTATGACGTAAGAACAAGGAGACCATCTAATGCGAAGAAAGCACCATAAATGTACATATGTGATTACCATTCACCTCTAAATGGGGCATAGCGAGTCAGCCTACACAACATCGTTAACAGTTTGGTGAAATATATTTCAGCCCTCTCCAGGACTTATTGTGGAGCTTATATTCTTCCTCTACTGTTCCGTGCCATGTGTTTCTAGAACGACCCACTAGTCGGCCATCCTTGGATAGTGAATAGCCAGCAATGTCGCCCTTTGTTAATAAGTGACCTATTCATTGCGACCTATGCGTTCTCATCAACGCGTTCACGAGTATTTGGCCCTTACCCACAAAATTCCTTTATGGACATTGTCTCTGACCAAGTTACCGGAATATGATGCAGGCATAAGATAACAAAGGTGCGGGGATTACGAAAAGCAATAGAGACCACTACTCCATTCGTTTCTCAGACAGAGCAGTAGACTTCGCTTCATGCTAGTGTTGAAGTAGTTGTATTTCGGAATTACGGACAAAACAGTTAAGGTGGATGTAACGCTGTCAATGCGTCGAGTCGCATCAACTTTGGTGCCACTTTGACATTCTCGATGCTTCGCTCAGTAATGTAGATAAGGAAAGTGGTTCTTCAGTCCACCTCTGCTAGTCTTCTTTTTCAAATCCAGAGCAGCGTCAACAGCGTAGTCGAGGTTGAGGAAAGATGTGATGGTCCATTGAAGCGCCTCCCGTCCTTCGGACAAGGCAGCGCAGTAATTTTAATTTAGTGTAGCACGTGACATTTTGCGCACCCGTATTTCATCCTGATAACAGCTACTGATTTCCATTGGGAATCTCATCTAACTAAAAAACAATGAAGACAAGTGAAGCGGAATCTATGGCAGGTGGAACATTGTAGCAAAAATAAGCGAAGGCGATGATGGTGTCTTTTGAAGTCGATGTCAACGGCCCGTTTGTTTTGCACGTGCAGAAGACAGCTCCTAAATCTTCTGTTGACTCACCTGTGATCAATTTGATTGCTCGTACTTTACTGATCTGTTGAAACCCAGCTGACCATAAGGCAGGTTCTGTTCCCGAACAATATGCCACCAATAATGGGGCAGTAGAAGACGCACATATCCAGAATACTCTGACCATTATCGCCGTAGTCAACAAGAGCGTATATCCTCAAGACATGTCCGAACTGGGTGTACTCAACCCCCACTTTGGCATTCAGATTTTCTATCACGATCGCAATGCCAGATTCGGGAATCCTTAACTGGACTGCCTTCAATTGCTCATAAAAACCCTCCTACTTCACTGTATCGTAAGTCCCCGTTTTTGGGTAACACCATATGATTAAAATGTTCTTCGTTCCGCACTGGAATGGCATAGTTAACATCCTGTCCGAAACCGGCTTCGGAATATTGACGATGAGCCTTAAGGTTGCCATAAAAACTGGCACAGGAGGGAAATTACAACTTTGCAGAGTCTCACCATCTAGCCTCACTTAACCCCAGAATATCCAGCTTATGATGCTGAAACTCTCACTCAAAATGGAGTAAGCCAGTATTCCACAGGCCCACGATACCGATACCGAGAAACGCAGGGACATTCCAAAAACCAAGTCGTGTTCCACTGTGATAGCCAAAGATCGTCTGTTTAATTCGAGTATGATGACATTTCATTTACAAAAGAAGAATTGACAGTTGTCGACTGTTTGGTAGTTAGGCAGTACATTAAGTGAATTCTTAACCTCCGATTCGAAGGGGAGTCACTATTCAATGTGACAGATTAATAGAGAGTGTTACACTGATATTCAGACTATAGTCGCCCGTCATTTTTCGTTTCTCAAAGGGATTGGGACCATCTTTGGCGGAAAACAGGAATTCTTGTAGAACCTTTCGAATTTAAGCTCAATATACTTACTCCATGCCACAATTCAGTTTTCAACAAGATTATCGACTCTACAGTATATTATCTTTCTGTCTGATAACTGAAAATGAAAAGCGAAATATACTAGCGCTAATTCAAAAAGCTCCATTATTCGTCAAATTGATAACTCCCGCCTACTCTATAGGAATGAACTTCTCAATAGCTTATTTTGAAAAAAAGTGGGACGTTATATTATCTATTAGTCGAGTACCAATGTACCAATACAAAGAATGAGTGAGGTATTACTGTCCTGTTTTAGATCCAACCTAGTTTATATTTCAAGAGGCGACGTATGGCTCCGCTGTTCAAAAAATATTCAGAAAGTATATGGTTTACCAGAATCTCACAAATAAGGGATTGTACTAGGGAACGAATGCTTTCTAAAAAATGAAACCAACCTGAATATAAAATAAAAATGTTCAAACATCCCCTTTAAAAAACCATGTGGATCATATGGATGCTAACCCTCCCAATTATATACTATACATTCTTCATGGCTCTAAGGAAATTTTACAGTGCCAATTTGCGCTTGTTTTTTACCCTGATGTCATAGAAGGGTTTGAATAAAAATTATTGTTCCGTTGACAGAAAAAAAAAATATTTCCCATATATATGAACATTCGGCGAATAGCAAAGAAGTTTTAAGAGGAGGAAACAAAAAAAATTACCTCTGAAAGGCTGACACAGATTAATTTTGAACCCACAATGAAAGCCATGACTAGCACAGCAGTCCTTGTTTATACTAAGCACAGGCTCAGCATTCATACCAGAAATGCGAGTCCTATCTAACACGTCTGCCGCAAGTAAGCACGATGACACCCAACTGCACAGCACAACTAGGAACTCTGTCCGCGATATGGGCCACAACCACCATGAAACTCCCACAAAGATTGGTTTTGGTTTCCAGATTCTTTCCATGTATCATCAGTTGTACTGAAGAAGGGAGCTAGTCGCTTCGAAAATGCATGCCTTTACGCAAAAATCAAATTTTTTGGAGTAGGAGAGCTACTGATTTTTCATCATGCCCAGAAGGAGATCAATCACAAATTACCGGGTCGGGAACACATCCCTCAGGAATTTTCCCTGAACATATGCTCCCGGAGGGCCAACTCGGTTCCCATGGCTAAAATCAGAGATACCATTGTCTACATGAACGCACATGTCGTCTGGATTGCGGATGTCACAATGCGCTGAGTAAACACAAAAGACGTGGAACCAGTGTTCTAAATCTGCCCCACAAAGAACACAATCCTGACCGGAGGTAAAGTTCCACAAGAGAAACTCATCCAAGCTACTATACCCTTTCAGGAGGAAATCCATCTCGAGCCGAATAGAACTTCCTCTGGCGAACATACATTTCATGCATTCTTATATTACCCAACCTTTCCCACATTCGTTCCATCTAATCTGCCATTTCGATGTAACAGTCTCAACTATCAACTTTTTGGTCGTAAGGGGTTCTAATCCCTCCACCTGATCATCACTAACTAAATCCATTGGCAGCAAAGGACGCTGGACTACCTGTAGACCAAGAGGAGGAACATCCAATAATATCTACATGGCATCAGTCGAAACCGTGCAACGTACAGGAAGACACGCTAATAACGCCCCTGCCTAACGAGCGTAAAGCAATTTCCAGCTCTACACCGTCATCTAAAAATCATACAACACAGAAAGCCCGTAAGTAGAACACGCAAGAAAAAGTCCCCTCGTCATCACAACACACACACCAAATTAGTCAAGCTCGATCAGGTGCGGGCGCAAGGACATACTTTACGTTCCGCGATTGTGATTCCCAAGTAGGTTACTGACTTCCAGTATTTTGAAATCACTTGAGCTTACTAGACAGAGACGACTTAAGTTGCGTTTTTATGCAGCCCCGCTACTCGAGCTCAAGTCGGCTGTTCCTATCAACAAGGATGAGGACCTAAACGTCATTTTGAGATATTTCTGGCGGTTAAATAATTTGAATTGATTAGACGAATTTTGCTTTTATACCAGTATTTTTTATTTTATACGTATATGCTGATATTTCGGGAACCACTTGTTGTTTTCATCGATGTGGCACGCAAAAACCCTCTAATTATTTCAAAGAATGAGGAGATCATTCGCGTAAGACACGCATTCAATCACCGAATGACGCTTACCAACTGTTCAACCATCATCAATAGATCTCTATGGGCAGTCACGTCCTACATTAACCCACACATATTCATAGACACCCTGGACGAACGCTTTCCTATCATCTACGTAGTTTTTCGACACGCTGTTTCCTGGCAGTCACACTCACACTATTTTAGGAGCACGGACTGATATAGTTAAATGCGCCTTTCCAATCTACAAAGATTTCGAGGATGTACGACAACAAAGTTTTTACCCTCAGTCGCTGGACCAGGTTTTTGCCCAGGGCCGAGAGCAGAAATAGGGTATTGTAGGGTTACTTATATCCTTCGCTGGCGGCTTCAGAACTAGGATAACCCAGGCAGTTTTCCAGAACGCCGGGAAATACCCCTTCTGTGCACAACACACATAGAGGGACTAGACTAGAGATGGGGTGGCCCGCCATTATCATCATCATCCCATCCCAGCCAGGTGGTTTTCGAGATCTGCGCATGCTCGCTTTGATCTCGTAACACTGCAGAGAACAAAGTTCTTTCGTCCCTTTAGCGCGATCGCCAGGAGACACCAATTTCCGAAGTAGTTTATCCAGCAAAGCACTAACACTACTATGGCATGTCAGCATAACCTCCGTTCACCTTAATGTCGACAATGTCGTGATTTCACTTTCCTTTGCATATCTGGTGAAGGATCATCACAATGCTCACCGACGAAGCGCTTCTGGTCTTCGACTGCCTTAACATCTCCGAGCGAGCCTAAGTTTGTCAACATTTACGGGGGGATTGACAACACTTTGACGACACAGGCGTTAAAATCTCTTTTACGGATGATAAACTTCCCTCCGCTTATTGCGGAGAGCCTTCTTTCCTCACGTGACATTCTTTGGAACCCTCCGTTCGGGCTTCTTCAGCATGTCATTCTTCCCAACATACATCCATTCAACAATTCCACAGACATAGCGACAGATTAACTCCTCCATCTGAACAGCATATTCCACCCAGTTATGCCACGTGTATTATAATGAATCAGCGTAAGCGGGCTATCAACACTCATATTTATACCTAGCTGACCATCACAATCCCAATACGGGTTTAGTTACTAACGTTGCATCCATGCAGCAATCTAAACGACTGGACAAACGCCATTGCTGCAGTATTCACACAAATAACATCAATACCATTGACGCTCCTGGAACTTTCATCAACACTTGAGGGCACATTGAAACAAACCAGGTCGTGCTTTACAAATGGTTGAAGCAATACTTTTTCCCTACGTCCAGCGCGATGGCAAGATGAGCGCTGGACAATCTTGCTGTGCCATATAGAGGAGAGTGCATTCGCGTTAATGCAGAGAATGAATGATGTTCCGCGAAGACGTAGAGGTACGCGATATACTGCTCAAGGTCGTCTGCGGGTGGACAGTGCCTGCTTACGCAAAACCACCGTCCTGAAAGCCCCTTGATTCAGACACACATGCCCCATTCATTAACACAATCTAGACGCGTATTAATAATGACAATGGCCGTTCCCTAGCAGTGCATATTTGCTGGCAAACCCCTAACGCAGCCATTAACTCTCCAACATCTCCATTCCACTTCGGCTCAATGACGATTACAACAACCTGGGCTTCCTTTTCCGTCGACAGTAAGCCGATCAATATTGCATACGGCCATTTCAAAAGATGGGCTTTAGCTTGCCGACAATTGAGGTGCTCAGAGGTGGCGGTGAGGAAGACGGGGCGCCAACCCTGTCAGCCAAACCAAAACCAAGTGGCCGAGAAGAACCTCCTTGCCGGCCCGTGATGGAGTAGGCGAATGCTCCAAAGGCCTAATTAGGGCGATCAGACCCGAGTCTGCACGATGACTCATCTGAAGTGGCAATTTGGTCACGAAACCTTACCAGGGGTATACTAGTACCATGGGAACCGGGATAGCCCCTGGACTCTCATACTTCGGGTGAACTCCCGTTGTATGTGATAACAGCTCGGTTGTTTGCGGTTGGCCCCCTAGTGGGAGTTTCATGGGAGTTGTGGTTATGCAGAAGCGAGAAGAGACCTTCGGGCCTCGGCGTGGTGTTGCGTTTCAACACGGATGTCGTACTCCTTAGTTCGGTAGAGATTTAGGTAAGTCTTGCATCCACCAGTATGAATGCTAACCCATGCATTTGGTATAGACTGGTACCGTTGTTGCTTGTCTCAGTGGGGTTTTGATTGTGGTTACAAAATCAATCCGTGCCTTAAGAAGACCGTGGGATTGAGTCTTCCAGACAGGTGCTCACGTAAAACCCTCAAGGACTTAACTGCCGACAACTGTCCCGATTTTCGTTATTCACTTTCTTAGTCCAATGCTCAGGAATTTTATTTTGATTTGTCATAACTTTTTACAAATTGGCGCCCAATTTTTAATTCAATATGCTCTGTTGAATTCGAAAATCACAGCTCCACCTCAGGCCATTATTGTTGTGCTTGTCGCGAGCAATATCTCGGCAATTTTCACCTGCGATAATAGCAACCCTAGGCGCAGCATCCGTTTAGCTGTTTCACAGCAGTATTTTATACGTTAATGTTCCGTATTCCCGTGACGTACCACTAGGCAAAATGTATTTGCTAGCACACAGCATAGGCATGTATATGGCTGGGCCATGCAATTTATGGGGATGATTACCAAAGAAAAATTGATGTATTATAACTGATTATGTATTACGTTCAATGTTTGAATAAGTTTTAGGATTTCGAAGAGTTCAACGGCCAGAAAGTTTTGTGATAGAAATCTCAGAGAAAAATTAAAATTATCATTTTTAAATGAGTAATTAAAATGCGTTAATGATTTAAAGTTGTATGAACTTGAAATCTATCTCCACCTCCACGTGGTAATTGCTGGGAGATCTTTCATAACGAAAAGCTGCAGACGGAGAAAGATAAAGGCGAGTCTCCCGCGCCTAAAAACGGGACAAAATGTACCAACTGGTCCTCCATGTTGGAGGTTGGGTAGGGCTGACAACCCTACACGGAAAACCAAAGTTACGAAGCCACAACAGGAGCCTCGGACTGGACGGATTATACAACGACGAACCTGGCAACGACAAAGGAATAACGATTTGCGCATTTTCTCATGGAACGTGCGCTCCCTGTACAGAGATGACGCTGATAAGCCCCTAGCTGATACCTTGTACCAATATAGGCCTAATGTAACAGCGTTACAGGAGATGCGTTGGCCAGGGACCGGTTTCCTCGAGAAGAGCCGCTTCATCATATATTATAGTGGCCATCCAGTAAACCATGTTCTTAGTCCGCCAAAAACTGAAACCTGCTGTAATCGGCTTTGAAAACATAAGCGGACGGCTATGCACTCTGCGCTTGCGAGGCAAGTTTAGAAATATAAGCCTCATTAACGTTCACGCCCCTACAGAGAGGACTGCAGAGTCGGAGAAGGATACCTTCTACGAGTCAGTTGAGCGGATCCCCGAAGCCTGTCCCAGATATGACATCAAATTCATACTTGGGGATTTCAACAGCCAAGTGGGGAAGGAGTCCAGGCGATACGTTGGCTCCCATAGCTTACAGGCAAATACAAATGATAACGGACTGCGAATTATTCAATTAGCAGAGTCACACGAAATGGTTGTTGGAAGTACCTGGTTTCCGCGGAAAGCGGTCCACAAACATACGTGGGCCTCTCCAGACGGGACCATTTTCAACCAAATTGACCACGTGTTGATCGAACGCCGCCACCTCTCAGCCTTGATGAATGTCAGAACATATAGGGGGGCCAATATAGACTCGGATCACTATCTCGTTGGCATGGTGCTTCGAGCTCGAATAACAATACCACCTACAATCCCCTCTGACAATCAGGTGAGAGTTAACAGTGAAGCCATACACAACACAGTCCTCCGCGACACCTATAAGAGGGAAGTGGATGCCGCAATAACCGCAGTCAAAAGAGGACCTGGAGCTGAAGCATCAACAAATGATCTTCACAACCACCTGAAGAACGTTATCATGGATACGGCCACAAACATACTTGGCCCCAGTCGCAAAAGCAGTCGGAACGGCTGGTTTGACGATGAATGTAAGCTAGCAACGGAACGGAAGAATGCCGCATACCGAGTAATGTTGCATTCTCAAAGAACGTGGGCACGCGCAGAGACTTATCACGAACTCCGTCGAGCGGAGAAACGACTTCACAGACGGAAAAAGGACGCCTGGGAGAACCAACAATTCTGTGAACTAGAAAAGTACAGGGAGCAATCGCACCAGGCGCGGAAGTTTCACCAACAAGTCAGCAGGATGAAGCCTTATACACCTCGATGCTCATCATGCCGAGACAAAGGGAAATCTAATTTCCGACAGAATGGGCATATTGGAGCGATGGGTTGAGTACTTTGATGAGCTACTAAACAACCAGAACATCGACGAGTTGGAGGTCCCGCCAACTGAAGACGACGGACAATTACTGCCACAAATCAAGTTTAGGAGAAACAATCCGTGCAATTCATCGGCTAAAAAATCATAAGTCGCCAGGAGCCGATGGAATTACAGCCGAATTGGTTAAATATGGAGGCGGCCAGTTATATCAAGTGGTTCATCAACTTGTCTTCAAGTTAAAGCCGCCTATGATAGCATAGCCAGGGAAAAACTGACCACGGCCATGAGAGAATTCGGTATCCCGACGAAACTGATAAGGCTGACTAGGCTGACCCTGACCAATGTGCGAGACAAGATAAAAGCAGCAAGATCACTCTCAAGACCATTCGACATCAACAACGGTCTACGACAAGGGGATACCCTATCATCCGTCCTCTTTAAACTGGCCCGCGAGAAAGTGATCCGTGATGCTGAGGTAAATGCAAGAGGTACGATCCACCCAACTACTGGCTTATGCTGACGATATCGATATCGTGGGAAGAACCACCCGAGACGTACCAAGTGCCTTCATCCAGATCGAGCAGGCTTTAATCGGTGCGAGATTTTGGGCTGCACATCAATGAAGGCAAGACAAAGTATATGGTGGGAACGCCAGCGCCAAAAACCAACCAACCAACAGCATCAAACCGCACTGGTCAAACGGGAGGAATAAGGATAGGAGAATACAACTTTGAGGCCGTTGATAATTTCGCCTATCTAGGGTCGAAAATCACAACCGATAACAGCTACGATGATGAAATCCGCGCACGATTGTTGTCAGCCAACAGAGCCTATTTCAGCTTACAAAAACTGTTCCGCTCGAAACGTCTCATCATAGGGTCAAAGCTGTTACTGTACAGGACTATGATCTTGCCAGTGCTCATGTATTTTCGGAAACTTGGGTTCTTAGCAAGAAAAATTGCGAACTCTTGGTCAAGTTCGAGAGAAGAATCCTCCGAAGAATTTTTGGCCCCCTACATGTGGATGGACGATCCCGTAGCCTACACAATGACGAAATCTCTGAGCGATACTATGACCATCCGGTTGCGGATAAAATCCGGCTCAATAGGTTACGGTAGGCGGGTCACTTAATCCGTATTGGTAAGGATGATCCCCCCCGGAAAGTCTATAATTGCCCTTATATCTATGGTAGAAAAAGAAGACGAGGCAGACCCTGCCTAAGATGGAGCGATGGCGTATGTCGGGACGCCAGACACTTTTTAGGGACATCGAATTGGTGGACCTCGGCGCAAAACCGGGATGTCTGGAGTTCCTTATTAAGGCAGGCCTAGACTGAATACCGGTTGTTGCGCCATTGATGATGATGATGATTTATAAATGAGTATTTAAAATGTGTTAATGTTTTTAAAGTTGTGTGAACTCGAAATGGGAAAAGGATGATATTGGAGGTGCTAATGGATGCCTGATAGGAGAGAAAGGATGATGCATACAAGCAAATGAATCTTACCGTCAGCTTAGTGCAGGACAAAAGCGAAACGAAGTGATTTGCATGCGGCGGAGCCATAGATACTGCATGGCAGCTGAGTTTCCGAAACCTGCTCGAGAAAAGGCAGCAGAAAACCAAAATCGACGCGGATACTACAGATGCTACCAATAATTAAATTCTAGTTAGATTTAGATAATTTTCTTGTAAAAAATTTATCTATAGGGGTCAATATTTTCTGAAATTTTGGCTATATTTGAAGCACATCTGGAAATATATGCAGACATTTATGAACATAAAGAGGGTTAAATATTTACAATAAATTTTATTATTTTATATATTAACCTCTAATCATTCACTAGATGTTTCAATTCCCTTGAAATATCAATCTCCAACGAAGTACTTTTAAATTAATAACTTTAATCCTGAAACTCTGAATAAGTGCTATCAAAATCAATTCATCTTTTTAATCTTGCTTTATTGATGCACAAATCTCAGGAACAATACCGAATGATTTAATATCTCCAAAATTCCCTTCTAATCCACAAGCGATCAGAAAATCAATTTAGAATCTCTGCCCGATATCCCCCTAAACAAACTCTATTAATTTATTCTCACAATATTTACATGCGTTCTCGATTTCTGAACTTGCCAAACATAAATCCTGGACGATAAAGGTCGCAGGCATTCAGAAAACTTTTGGGTTCGATAATTAATTTACCAAGAGGAGAGTCCATTGAATTTGAATTGGTTGGAGGAATGTTATAACAGTTGGTACAGTAGATATTCCAAGGTGGCTTCAACTTGCTCCAATCCTTGATCCCAATATGAACTTTGCTCTACTCGACTTTCAGACTGCTCCCTGGCGCAGTAATGGTACCAACTGAAAATTTGACTACAAAGGCCACCCAAGGAGAGGAGAAAACTTCTTGAAATTGATTCAAGTGTATTTCTCCAACCATTTCTTTGAATTATGTAAAATGAGATAACAGCCCGTAATGTAGGCTCAATTTCAGTCGTTTTATATTTTGAACCAGATGGGTGTATCTGTTGTTCACAGTATTTGTATCTATATTTTTAAACTGTGGTTCTATCAGTTCAACCTATCTCAGGAGAAATTCCAAGGCACCCTTTCATCGCCAGTGACAGCCTCATCGAGAAATGACCATTCAATTGACGCTGATTAGAGATTAAATTATGTTCAAGCTCCTTGTCCCCAAAAGGAATGTTGTTGTCGGTGGTGATGATGCTGTAAGTACTTGTCCAAACAAATGCATCCTAAAAAGGTAAACACAGCAGCCAGGTTGGAGATGAAATGAAGTAATGGAATGAAACAGGTTCCTGCGTGGTCCAGACGAAACTCAAGCAATAAATATTGCAAGTTTGTTGGTTTTCCTAATGTTGCTGGTCAGCGAGGTTGTATAAAGCAAGGCGAAGAAATATTTGACTGCATGGGGCTACTAGGTAATGCAATGTAGTAGTTTAGATGAGTTATCTAGAAGAAGGTGCAAATATATCTATAATGTATGCATTTGTAATCTAAAACCACGCTTAAAGAAGAAATGAACTTTGTAATTTATAGGGACCTTAAGAATGTATAGTTTGGATGTTAATGCATAGATTGACATAAACTTTTAAATATGTTAGGTTACTTCAGCGCCGCAAATAAATGGAAAACATAAAACACTGGTAAATTCTTGAGATACTTGTTTCCCCACAGAGAAATCTGTGGAAGGCATGCCCTCGACACATAACATTTTCTTTAAGTTTACTCCCACAATGTTCGGCTGAAGGCAAAAGAGCAGGGATTACAGGTGGTGATCTGAAAGCAACTGATCTAATACCAGTATGTGGAAACGCTTCCACGAAGACCGGACACCGTGACTACCCGAACGCACCGGCAGACACTGCGAAACAAAGCGAAACTTTTTGCGAATGAGGTTAGCTTATTCCATCACTTCCGACGATATCCTCTCATGTGTAAAGCTCCAAACGGAGTGATAGTTTCCTTCAAAGAGAAATATTCCCACGATTTCAACACTACTGTCCAATCTTCCATTTGACCGCAAGGAGTCTTCATCAAGTATTATTATAGGATCAAACTTCGAGAAAATGTTCCGCTGCCCCGCATGCCTCGCTGAACTTGAATGATTTTCATAATTAAAGGTTTTCTACCAAAATTTTAGCGGTCTAAGGACCAAACTGTCGAGTTTCTAGTTATCTCCTTAGCATTTTAACAATAAGTCATTTGCATTACTGAAACCTGACTGGATTTTAAATACCGAATTCCTTCGAGGAACTGTGTATTTCGTTGTAACAGAGACTGTGCTGCACTTGGTAAGCCAACCGACGGAGGTATCCAGATAGCTCCTATCTGTATCGAAACCATTTTTTCCTTCTTCTCATCTACCTACGATTCTGTGACCGTACGAGCCATTCTGCCAAACGTACGCCCATTTATCATACCCTGGAAACAATCAACTGGACTCCCCTTCTCTCCTCGTTAACGAGAGAGCTCCTTCGCTGTTACGTCCCATTTCCTAACCCTCGCGCTCTTACTCTGTCTAGTTTACCACTGAAGGTCACAGAAAAACTGCCCTTTAGAACACATGCTGAGTTCGTCTTCGACTTTTTTTGAAAACTCAGCATTCCCCGGCCAAATCCTTAATATTTAAGTCCAGAAAGGAGTATCACTGGAGCGTGGAAACCTCAAACCATTCTGATCCCACATTCTCCTTCCATTAAATTTTCTGACTTCCTGCCTAACTCGCCCCCAGTATCTTGGGTGTACTCTGCTGTTACTTTTCTTCAGATTATGTTCTCTCTCCTCCCTCATCCTCTCTCCCGCTAGTAGATGCAGCCTGTCCCGTATCTCGTACCAAAAAAAAAGCGACTGGTTATCCGTCCACTTTGGCCACCTCATAGTGAAAGAGCAACTTGGTTTTGTTATGGGTATGTCCACCGCCTGATATATTTCACCAACTTTGTGGCAAAATGATTTAGACATTTAGCACGGCAGAAAGTGCATACTATCTACACTAACTTTGTTAAAGTTTTCAACAGTGTAAAAGACAAGATACTTCTGCCCAAACTCTAATCTCTCAACGTTCCCATACCCAACCGATCCTGTCACTTCTCTTTGGCTGCACATCCCGTTCCTTCTCCCTGCTCTCTAGCATCCCACAGCGGTCTATTCTGGATCCTTTATTATTTTTATTCGTTATCAACGACCTTCCCCCACCTCCTTACTTGCCCCTGCTTTCCGCTATATTCCGCTTGTGGATCGTATCCCCCAATCATACCTAGACATTCAGGTTCGCTTTTGGAAGTGCTATTCGCTCGAATCGTCACCCACCTCCTTTTCCCCTATCATATCATTCGACATCTACTGCCTCGAAAAAAAGCTCGAAACCACCACCAACGTTAAATTGAAATTTTGTCACCGCAATATTTTCGCTCTGCTTTTCTATGGGAGCAGCATGTGGAAAAAGGCCGTCACTATTTCTCCTAAGCACCAAGCTTTCGTCAACATTTGTCTTCGTCGTGTGATCAGAGGACGGCAGCGGCAGTGGATCACACATTCAGGAAGCAACCCCATTGCTGACTGTGTCGTACAATGGAATCCACTCCCCGTGTCCGAAACGGAATAACGATTTGCGCATTTTCACATGGAAGCTGCGCTCCATGTACAGACCGAATGCTGCTCAGTAGCTAGCCGATACCCTGTCCATAGTGCTCCGGGCTCGAATTACAAACCTTGCTTACAATCCGGAAAACATTTACAACACAGCCCTCCGTAACACCTATAAGGGGAAATGGATGTCGTAATAACCGCAGCTAACAGATGTCCTAGAGATGAAACTAAAACAAATGATCTTCACAATCACCTAAAGAGCGTTATAATTGGTACGGCCACAAACATACTTGGCCCCAGCCGCAAGAAGCAATAAGGAAGTCTGTGAGGACGAACAGATCTGTGAAGTCGAAAAATACAGGGAGCAACCGCACCAGGCACAGAAGTTTTACCAACAAGTCAGCAGGATGAAGCCCTATACACCTCGATGCTCATCATGCCGAAATAAAGAGGTAAATCTGATTCTCGGCAGAATGGACAAATTTTTGCAGTGGGTTGAATATTTTGATGAACTGCTGAACAACCAGAACCATCAGCGAGTTAGAGGTTTCGCCACCTGAAGACGAAGGACAAATACTGCCACCACCATGTATAGAAGAAACAGTCCGTGCAATCCATCGGCTTAAAAATCATAAACCAC
The DNA here is from genome assembly GCF_905115235.1 of Hermetia illucens. Taxonomy (NCBI): domain Eukaryota; kingdom Metazoa; phylum Arthropoda; class Insecta; order Diptera; family Stratiomyidae; genus Hermetia; species Hermetia illucens. The sequence goes on from NC_051851.1 coordinate 141,038,770, forward strand.
CAGGAGCTTATGGAAGTACACGCGTATTGGTTAAATATGGAGGCGAACAGTTATACTAAGCGTTCATCAACTTATGCTCAAGGTGTGGGACAGCGAATCAAATCCTCACGATTGACAACGAGGCATTATCTGTCCTATACATGAAAAGCGAGATATCACGCGGTACAGTAATTATAGAGGTATGACATTGCTGAGTACCATCTATAAGATATTCTCCACTAGGCCGGATAGCCCCATACGCCCAGAACATCATTGGCCCATACCAAAGAGGCTTCACTTCAGGCAAATCAACAATAGATCAGATTTTCTCTCTGCGGAAAGCGATGGAAAAACTGTTGGAATATGGTAATCAGTTGCACTATCTTTTCATTGACTTTTAAGCCGCGTATGACAGCATAACCAGGGTAAAACTGTACACGGCCATGACAAAATTTTGTACCCTGGCCAATGTGCGAGCCCAGCTGAAAGCAGCAGGATCACTTTCGAGACCATTCGACAGCAACAACGGTCTAAAATAAGGGATGCCCTATCATGCGTCCTCTTTGACGTGGCCCTGTGGAAAGTGACTCGCGGTGCAGATGTGAATGGGCAGGCACCGGTTTGGTAGGTTGGTAGTAGAGCTGTTGGTGTTGGCTCAGCAAGCGTTTGCCAGGTTTTATGCTCTATCGTGGGTATGAATATACGGTTCGCCCTGGGACTTAAACTACCCTTTGACCGCCTAGGATAGGTAGTATAAAGGGTACAAGTGCGGATAATCCCCACTAAGCGTAACAAGTGCCTGGACTATGGACACACGTCTCCAATTTGCCAGCGACCCGGCAGGAGGACAACATGCCGTCGATGCGGTCACTTAGGTCACCAAGTAAAAAAAGAACGAAAAAGAGAAAAACGTTGAACACACTGCGGGTTCCGCATGGTGTCCAACCATCTGGAACGGGCTAGGACGCGGCTACCATGATTCGCATCCTACAAATTAACATGCACCGGAGTGCAACCAGGCATGAGCTGCTAGCGCAGTTAGCTGCGGAGGTGAAAACTAGTAGTGAAGTATTACTATTCGGTAAGCAATACCGGAACATGGCATCGGGTACCGCAGCCATCTGGGTCCGGGACGGCACTCAACCTCGAGCCGAGAGAGTAGTCAATGTGGTCAATGTGTGTGCGTTGCTTCTAGCGAAAAGGTTTAAGGAATTAAAACGTAACATCGTCTCTGTCGCTATTTCGGGAACAAGTTGTTCCCTTCTTCAGTGCACGGGTGGAATATCTTTATCTGGATTCAGTGTATAAGGGTAATGTTTTTTAGCCTTTACAGCGCCGAATGGAACGATGCCGGACTTTCGACGCAGGCAGGAGGACGTGGTTTTGGGTACCGGGGTGAAACCTGATAGGATGTAATTTTAATGTTAGGGGCCTTGATTGAGACATAACTTACTCACACTCCAGAAGAAATCTTGGGATCTTGTAGTTTTAAACACCCGATCCGATCCGTTGTTACGTCCAGGCTGCGAAGGGAGCATCCCTGATGTAACTTTCGTGTCAGAATCTCTGGCACCTTCGGTGGTAAAAGCCACGGCCGGACGGCAGAAATTCCCGAACTAAGAAAGGTGGGTCGTAAGCTCCCCCGTTTGGAACAACGATTACACGCCCGCGAGGAGACATGCGTCACACAGGCAGACTACAGCTCAGATAAAAGAAACCCTGCATACATAATACTGACCAGATGGACCGCATTCTACGGGCACTGTTTCCTGCACATCCCATACGGGTTGATGTCAACAGCACGGAAAGCATCGAAGACTGCCCTCTTTTCACCGTGAAAAAGCTCGAAGACGCAGTTTTAACCAAGAAAAATCAAAAGGCGCCACGTCCTGATGATATCCCGGCGGAAGTTTAAATGGTATTCCGCCAGCGACCAGACTTGGGCTGGGAGGGTTGAACGCTTGCCTGAAGGAGACATTTTTTCTTGTCGCTGGGAGGTGATGAGGCAAAAGTAAAAGAAAGTGAGACTCTCAGCTGCCGTCTGTATGCCGATCGCTGTATATGCTCGACACGCCTAGGAAAGTGATCGAAAAGCTCATCAGGAGTAGACTTGCTGAAGCGATCCATGCTGTCAGAGACTTATCCTCAAGGCGGTTCGGCTCTAGAGCAAAGAGATCCAGGGTCGATGCTGTTATGGGGGTCGTAAATGCGGTTTATCTAGCCGAGGCATACATCCATCGGCGTTAGTTTAATACTTAACTTGAAGATGAGTTTCTTTGAACAAATCAAAGCAGCAGTGGACAATGCTGCAGGTGGAGTGTCGGCCTTGATTTGACTAATGGCGAATGTTGAGCGCATATATCCACCTACCAACATCGAATAGAAGATGTCTTCGTATAGGAGCAACATTGTTCCTTCTGTGAGACGGCGTGGAGGTATGAGCTTATGCTCTTGGAAAAGAGGTGTATGGTAAATGCCTTACCCAAGTGTAGAGATGGTGAGCTTTGCGAGTGGCGTCTGCTTAGAACCGGCAGTGATGGTGATCGCAGCAGTCATCATCGCTGCCGCCCTTGCTAAGGAACGTACAACCGCAAGAACACTTAAGAGAGGTGGTTGCCCGTAAAGAACGGGAACGTAAACTAACCGAGTGGCAACTCTCTTGACAAAATGAGCCAATAGTCTAGTGGACTGCGCGACTCATCTGAAATTTAGACCTGTGGCTGAATCGAAAGCATGATGAGATTGACTTTTTCGTTAACGAACTTCTAGGTGAGCATGAAGATTTTCAGTCTTACCTGTACAAGATTGGGAGCCACGATCTCCTGATTGTGTGTTCTGCAATGTAGTAGCCAAAGACGTTGAACACACTTTTTAAGGTTTTGTGTAAACACACGGTTTACTGTCTGTCTGTCCGTCGCACGCATTTTTCTCGGAGACGGTTATATCATAGCAATTGGCACCAAATTTGGTAGAAAGGTGGGAACTGTGAACGCGCACGCATATAGTGAGTTACATCCGTTTACGTCGAATTGAAGGGGGGTCCCCATACATGCAAAAGGGGGGTGAAAATTTTTTTTTCATCAAATATAGTCATGTGGGGTATCAAATTAAAGGTCTCGGTTGGTACTTTTCGAAGCCGGACATTTGTTGAAAAGGTGGGGAGTGCCGGGGGGGGGTGAAAGTGGTCATTTTTTTAACGAACCCATTCTCAGAAACTACCCAACCGAAAAATCTGAAAAAAATCAGGGGGCTGCCACTATATGGTGCCTAGGCTCCGAAATACCCTCCATACCGATACCTGTTAAAATAAAGTAAATAATAGTACATTACTAGTTTTTTTAGTAATTGACAGGAAAACCCCCTTAAGTTCACTCTAGAATCGCAGCAATGTAGGCTACAGTATAGAGCATGATCCTGCCAAATTTGGTGAAAATCACACTATTAATAACAAAGTTATACTAGGTCAAATCTGTCGTTCTCTGCAAATTCAAGACTATGAATGTAAATATTACTTGAAACTGGAAATTTTCACATAATACCTGCATATTTTACGTGCTAGATGTTAATGAGAGAAATGCACACTCAAATCTACACAAATCTGCACACAAAACCTTTCATACCTGAAGCGCAGCTTCCGGTTTCCCGACTTGTTTCTCTTATAAAAGGTGGGATGGGTTCAGTCGACCACTTTATACAGACACAGGGGAGCTCCTCGAGACAACATTGCCAAAGAGATTATGAGGAGCGCTGCAGATGGGGCATGTTGATCTAGAGATAAACTTATAGGGTTATGGCGAATTAAATACCTACAATTAATAAGATGTTAAGCAGCGAAGTTTGATAAGCTCCCTTTCTGGCTCTAAGCTAAAGTGAAATGAGTGCAAGGAAGCCTACACACCCAAATCTTGGCCGATTTCTTCCTCAAAGTCACCAGATAAGAATCGTGAGAGCTACTATCCGCTGTTGGGCTCACTTATTGCCGTTCAAATTTTCAAAACCCGCGCAACTTTTTTGTTAATTTAGTTACTGTCTTAGCAGGCAACCGAACTTCCATGCGTTGCCAGATAACAGCTAGATAAAAACTTCCATTCTCCACTGTCATATGCCCGTAAATTTCATTTCACTGGAAGTTAATTGGTGGTCAACGTGTTCACAGTAATAATGGAACAATTCGAGTGTATTCTCAGTTAAGCAGGCCCTCATCCTTGGGCCCAATGATGTTTGCTTCATGATTCTTGAATTCAATTTCGTTTTGGCTATCCATTCAGTATCTGAGAGTAAAAATGATATCTGTGGGCTTATGTCGTAGGCCTCAAGATTCTGTGAACCGTCTGCCTTGTGGATAGGGCCGTCACATAAATCAGTCTGCAGCCGTGGGACTGTCCAGACCAAATGCATCAGACATTTAATTGTGCGAAGGATGCGTTTGTTTGTATCTTGTCTGTTTGCTATCCCGAAAGTGCTAACCCACTTCAAAATGTTTATTATACGATTATCGATGTGGGGAACGTCCCAAGGTGTTTTTGTTTCCTTTTATAAGTGAGGAGAAGAAGCAGTCGCTTTCCTTTTGAAGCGATACTTATACTACAGTTCGACAATTTCAGTTGAATTGTGGATGTTTTTCTTTGACTTACTCCTTGAATTCGGTGAGAAACCTAAATAGCAATGACCTCAAACCATTGTCGAAAAGATAGCGCCCCATACGATATGAACGGTATAATGTAATATTATGGTCAATTTATCGTCAATTTCCCATTCTACTGGAAGCAATTCTCAAACAATAATTATAAGCTCCAATGCAGCATAATTGAAAATGACAACGCCTTAAGAAAGATTGGAAGGTGTAAAAGATTAGTGATGAAAATAATAACCTTCTAATTGGCTTGCCGGGTTCGTTGAATATACTTGTGGCCATATACATATGTTTATGTACGTGCAGATATGTGTTTCTGTTGTCGGTGTTGCAAGCAAGTACCGCTAAACCTGCCATGGATAATGAAATAAGTCACGCGACAGATTAAAGTGAAAGGGAAATTTGTTACGGTCATCCATAATGCCTTGTTGCGGAGTAGCTAGGTAGGTGTGTATACCTCGACTGGTACCGAGTACCTACCCATCTACAAGTCAGTATCACTGGAAGAAATCATTGACTTTGTCATCTTTACGCTACAATGGCGATAAAATGTCTGTTATGATGGTGACTTGTTTTGTAGTCTTGAAAATTGTTATGACTTTAATTACAGCTTTGTAAGAAAGATAGCAATTGAGTAGCTGCAAGTTGATGTGTAGCTAAAATGAACCATAGAAGATTGAATGGGGTTTTAATTGGACAATTAACACATGTGCCAAGGCTTTAATAAAAACCAACCGTTGATGGTTGCAAAGAAATAATCTCAGCTGTCGTCTACGTGTACGAGAGCTCAAAAGTTATTAGGAATCTCGCTGGGATCCTTACCAGTCGATAAGAACATAATCGACATGCATCGTCTAATAAACTGCCCTCAAGCATAATTAACACACTCCTTTTGGTCGTTCGCAGAACTCCCCAATGCATATTTTACTCGCCACTTCCCGAGTGTGATAAACGCCTCTTTGAATGTCGTATTTCAGTCACCCAACTTGACTCCGAGATCCGATTAGTATAATAAGTCATAAGCCTCCCTTAGGTCCACCTCCTGCTTTTCAATCCTTCCACGAGGTTGCCGATTAAGTGCTCATAATAGAAACACATGCCAAGGTATTAGAGATGGACCATCGTATCTTCTCTACTGCCCAGATTACATCAAACTAATTAACTTGCAAATAACGCCCCCGTTGGGATCGTGATGACCGATGCAACTTTAATTAAATGCGTGCTGGCACTGCACTAAGTGGAGATAATACAAAGTGACGTCAGTTTAACTCACGACGAGATAATGCTCATGGATGCAGAGGCAAATGAAATGAGGGTAATGAGCTTGATAATTTCCTGTATTCTGTGTTGAACTTCATTGAATGGGCTCACCGGAAACTGTCCGCAAACCATATCCAGCAATGCAAAGTGCAAGTTGGTATGTAAGCGTGTTAATTAATTCGTAAGACCTGACTGTTCCCATTACTCTGGAGAATATATCGAAAATATTTAATGTTAACAATTTATGTAAAATGCTTCCGAAACAGAACTCATGAATGCATTCTTGGATATAATTGGTGAATTTGAGGCCCAGGCATGCCAGCATTAGGACCGCAGCAATGCGATAGTAAAATATACTCGTGTATTACAGTTTAATCCTAAGAGTCGTTTATTGAATTCATTTTGTCGGAAGCACTTCCTCTCTTAGTTGAAAACGACAAAATAGAACAAGTCGGAAAACGCACCCTCGGCGCTTCAAGTATAAGGTCTCACTATGGTACCATTTGCGTGGGGGTTCACAATTTTAGTCTTTTCTGGGAAAAGTGTGGATGACAGATAGATGGACAGAGAAACAGGCCTAGACTTGCCAGATCTCCTAACAGGCGTGACTTCAAATGGCAGGCCCGTCAGGAGTTGCCAATTCTCCCATCAGGTGCGACTCCTGTTGGCAGATTGGTGCATACCTATTGATGTGTGAATATGTGTTCATGTACTGTCTTGCCTGACTGTATATGCCCTAGCCTAGCCTTGCTCATCTCTGGTAGTTGGACCAAAATGGCTATGGGAAAGATACCCAGAAAATAAAACCAACATAGAAGAAGTGAAAAGGAGTAAAGTTACGGTACAGAGCTCGGAACTCCAGTACGGGCGGTTTTTGGAAGTGAGCGAGCGGGCCTCCAACCGTAGATATCCCTCGACCGCAGTACCTCGGTGGTGGACAACTTGGTCACCGTGGCAGCAAATGCTACAAGTGATTTAGATTCGCAGAAAGAAGTGTTCAAATCAAACACAACCGCCAAGAACAACAATAACAAAGGTGAAAAATGATGAGCTGAAATTAAACCATTGGCCCATGAAGGTGGTTTCAAATCCCACAGCATCTGTCCAAGAAGGACTACCGCGGGAGATACTCCAAGATCATTAATATTGAGAATTTTTTGAAAAGGAATTTGTGATCGCTTGTATAGAGGAGGGTTAGGCCTTTCAGATGGTATATAGATTGGGGGTCTAAATCTCGGAAAAATGGCCGATAAGTGGAGGAATCTTTGGAAAAACTTTGAACGCTCGTATCTCCGTTAATATTTAGAATTTCGAGAAAAGGAGCTTAATTCGTGACCACTTGTATGAAGGATAGTTGGACCTTTCTGAGAGTTTATAGGTTGGGGGTCTAGGTACCGGGAAAATGAGCGGAAGGTGGAGGAATCTTTTGAAAAAATTTAAACACTCGCATTAATCTACAAACTTTCATGCACGGAGATACTAAAAGCTGACCTCGATCTAAAAGATCTATGTGGAAATGTCAGCAAAATCCGAAAGACCCAGAAAGGCGTCCTCATGTTTGAGCTGGAGAAAATCCAGCTTGGGCAACACTGATGGTGTTCCTAACCAAGGTCTAGGTACCGGGAAAATGAGCGGAAGGTGGAGGAATCTTTTGAAAAAATTTAAACACTCGCATTAATCTACAAACTTTCATGCACGGAGATACTAAAAGCTGACCTCGATCTAAAAGATCTATGTGGAAATGTCAGCAAAATCCGAAAGACCCAGAAAGGCGTCCTCATGTTTGAGCTGGAGAAAATCCAGCTTGGGCAACACTGATGGTGTTCCTAACCAAGTTAAGAATTCACTTGGGGAGAACGTCATGGTACGGGCCTAAAAACATGAAATATATATACAGTGGAAGGATCTCGACGAAGTAACATCCAGAGAAGAAATTTGCACTGCCTTGAACGAGCAATTTAAGTTGGAGGTCCTAAGTGAGGAATCCATTGTGAGTCTGAGGGAAGCCTATGGTTGTACTCAAACGGCCACAATGCGACTACCACTGGAGGCAATGCAGAAGCTATTAGCGGCAGGAAAAGTTCCAATCAGATGGGTTGGCTGCCGTCTGGGAGAGCGGATTTCATTAGAGACAGGTTCAAGTGCCTCATGTTTGGATACTTCGCGAAGGCATGTACCAACGGCATCAATCGGTCCAATCGATGCAGTAGGTGTGGGGTGAAAGACTATATTCCAAGGAATGCAATAGGCAAACCAAATGCCTCTTGTGCGAAAAAAAGAGTCGGGATAGTCGGCATATTGCCTGAAGTAGTAAATTCAGAAAGGCCCTAACCGCAATGAACAAATTAATTTCATTCAAATAATCATTGCAGGTTCTCTCAGGGTTTACTTGAGCAGACCACCCACGAGTCTAAGATGGAGATTGCTATCCAACCAGTCTCACATTGTCTGTGTTTGAGGACATGTTGGACAACCTTGTTCACGACGTAAGCGGACAAAGTCCCAAGGTGATTGCCGATGAATTTAACGCGAGTGCCTTGGAATGGGGAAGTAGAGACAATAATGCAAACACCCAAAGCCTATTAGGGGCTTCTGCACAGTTAGATATTGTTCTGGCTAACGAAGGTAACTTAAATACCTTTTGGTTGCAGAGCCAAACGAATGGCCCAGAGGAGGCTGGGTAGGATCATGTGTAGGATGTGCAAAAAGAGAAGGAAGTGCGCAAAAATCTCAAGCTGGCCATCGAGTGCAGCAAAAGGGAATGGAGCTCTGCTCTAAGGCGGATGTAAACCCGAGGGGAGCTCCGACAAAGTTAAGATGGGACGATCCGGAGGCGGGACATTTCCGCAGATCACATGTCTTATTCTCTTGTTGAAAATCAATCAGGGGTTAATTGACCCCAGGAGAACGTTGTCTCTGCTGGTGTTGCGCAGGACTCCGTACTGCGTGCACTATTGTGGAACATCATGTACAACGATGTTCTTAACCTTCCGATTTCGGAGGAGGCCACGTGTGGTGGGTCACGCCGACGAGACTGCACTTGTTATGGTTGCAAAGCATCTCCAAAATGCTGAATTGTACTCATGTAAAGCAATCTGGACTGTTAAGACTTGGTTGACCTAGACACTCGCAGAGGAAAAGACGGAATCGGTCCTTATCACAAAGTGCCGGTAGAGAAACTTCGCTTGCATTAGAGTTCCAAGCCAGCCATAAAATATACGTGATGAGAGATTCAGAGCTAATTTCTAAGCAGCACATGAGGTAGACTTTCGAAATTGCATCCGCAACCAGTATAGCTCTGACAAGAACGATGTCGAATGTAGGAGGTCCACGGCATACTTGCAGGCTGCTCGTAGCCAGGATGGTGAGTTCCATTTGCAGTCCCAATTTGGGGAACAGCACTGCTTATCTTTTGTAATGCACATAAACTGAGTGCGGTCTACAGAAGAAAAGCTTTAAGGATGTGTTCTATTTCTGGGCCATCTCAGATGATGTGCCGTTCGTCATTTCGGGAATTGTGCCGATTGACATTTTGGCAGACGAAACGGGGAACATAGCATCTGATATCAAGTCCAATTTATGAAATTTTGTCCGGAGAATAGTAGCTTGCTAGAAGGATTGGGATGCAATCAACTTCATGATTACAATGATCCAAGGAAAACTGCGAAAAGCGGAAGAGATGAGGAAGGCGCGATTATGTACGAAAATTTATACCCCCCCCCCCCACTTTTGCATGTATGGGGACCCCCCCTCCTTTTTAAATGCGGAAGTCGAGCTGTAGAAGATGCGATGAAACATCCAGAGAATGGGTTCGCACGTGCCAAGATAGGAGGGATATATATCTATAGCTGTTACGCAGTACCGAGTCTCACATTAGAGGAATTCACATTATTGCTGTAGAAACTACCCTTCATTGCAAGCCGCTACAATCCCAAAGTAATAAAAGTGCATCTGTAGCAGAGAAGCAAACGCAAGATGACGAATATTGCTGGAAATATGCTCGCGCTTGAACGTCGTACTTGCCAACTCTGGTCGGTAGTAGACCTCACCTTCGTTAGTGACACTTTAGACCGAGACTTGCAGTGGTGTGTCAGTGAAGACTACACACACAGTCATCATCTTCCAAACCTCGCAAAGGAAGATTAAGAAGCCATAATAGAAAAGAATAATGATACCCTGGGTAACCAAGAAATTTGACGGAGAAATGTTCAAGGAGGTACTTCTGGAAGATACATTGCTATCGGGAAGCGCACAAGAAAAAGTTTCGCAGGTCGTGGAAAAATTGGAGCTGACATGCGATTTCTCAGCGTAGCGCTTTTCGAAGACGAAATTCCAATCTCCATTGGGTGACTCCTTCTAATACAGATCGGTATGTCTGGTTAATACCATTAGCAAACTATTTGACCGAGTAATATACAACGGACGGCTCGCTTTTGTGGAAAAGGAAGGAGGTTTTTCCTACAAAAAATTCGGGTTTCGTAAGTCGAAATCACCGATCGACGCAACCAACATGGTGACTGGTTTAGCTCAGGCTGCAATACAAGAAAGCAGATGCTTCGCAGCAACAACCCTTGACGTACGAAATGCGTCCAATATTGCAAAATGGGAAAAAACACTCGTCAAACTACAGGCCCCGAAATACATTGTACGCATTGTTGTGGAGTTTTTTCCTTGGGCGAAAATATTGCTGCGACTCGGACGTTAGGCTAAAAATATTCCCGACAACTTGTGAGATGCTACAGGTTGGTCTTCTAGCTCCCTTACTGTGGCTAGTATAGTGGCTAGGTATAATGGGGTGTTGACGCTTTGCCTTCCAGAAAACGTGACAACCATTGGCTTCGCTGATGAAATCGGAATAACAGTAGTTGCGGAACGTCAAGACGAGAAATGAAGCGATATTGGAGATCAATTCCTGCCTATCTCTTGCCAAGGCCGGTTATTTGCTGGATATAAAACAGCAGAATGAAAATCAAAGTTAGCGAACAAACAATTTACTTCCGATCATCGCTCAAATACTTGGGAGTAACTGTTGACAGAAGACTCAACTTCAAAAAGCACATTGAGTGTGCCGCAACTAAAGCGCCTTCCATCGCTGTAACGATCTCGAGGAATGTTCAGTACATTGGTGAGACAAGACAAAGTCGACGTATTCTGCTTTCTAGGGTAGTCAGCTCCGTAGAACTCTACGGAGTTCCAGCTTGGGCAACTGTTCTGGATAACAAATTAAAATACAGACAACTGGGAATGGCATATCGGCTAAGTACACTCTGGGAATGCAGTGCATATCGGACAACAAGAGAAGAAGCAGCATTTGTACTAACAGGAATGCTCCCCATGGACATCTTGGCGAATGAATGTCGGCATTTCTACGACAAAATGTGTGCAGTTGGGGAGTCTAGCGCATTTCGACGGCAGCTGGCACGGTGGGAATCTATCACAGAGTTACAAAAAATGGGAGACGAGTCACAAACGGGTCGTTGGACATATCGTATCATTCCGGACATTCGGGGATGGATTGACCGAAATTACGGGGAATTAAGCTAGGAGTTAACGCAATTCTTAAGTGAGCATGGAAATTATCATGATTATCTACATCGATTTGGTCATGACGAGTAACCATGCTGCCCAAGGTGCGTGAACATGGCCGACAATGCGGAAAATGTCATATTTGATTGCCTCAGGTTTATCGTGCACCGAACATGAATGGAAGCGGTCGCTTAACGCCCGAAAATATTATGGAGTTCATGCCGGAGTCAACGAATGCTTGGACACAGTTTATAAAAGAACTGCTAGCTAAACATTGACAGCTTAGGCAGAGGGAACTACCACGAAAACAAGGAAGGGAAAGAACCATCATGAACCGCAGTTAAAAGCTGAGACGGAGTTGGTTTTAATGAGTAGAAGTCTCACATAATTGCACAGCAGGAGCCAGCAGTAGGTTTTGAATCTTTCCACCATCCAATGCCGGAAAAAACGAAAAAAATTGGTAGACAAACAGGCAAACACTATCTGTCTGTCGATTTTTTCTGTAAAACAAAACCTTAAAATCTGTGTTATCGAGAGCTAGATTAGGTACAGTACACATAACTTCATAACTTTCTCTCTCAAATTGTTAGAAGCCTAATCTAAAGGAACATTTTTGCCTCTCATAGTAGTTTAATCAGACATTTAACCTATATATGTTCATAAATTTACAAGTCATATAGCATTCGATGAACTATTATATTCATTCCTAGGTTTCACCTTCTATCAAGTATAGTACTTTATCAACAATAATGTTCTAGTTCTCCTTCTGTAAAATCCGGTCTTAAATCTCACCACTCTCCCTCATCTAAATATTTAATTTGAGATCCGGAAATTGCATCCACACTCGAGCCTACCAAAACTTTTGACTAGAAATTGGCTAATTTCAAAATTTCCCTAGGCTTAAATCAAAGTGTATTGGACCACGAAATTAACTCAAAATCGTTTCACTCATTACACGCAAAATCCGGAGTACATACCCGCCGAATGATGTTAATTCGTTGCCTAGATTTATTTTAATGAAATTCGGATATCCAATCAGATTGGAAACTGAAATCAGCTTAACGAAATTCTCAATGAGAATCCAAATTTTTAAGTTAATTCAGATAAAACATGCACAATTTGTGTATTTATTGTAAACTCAGGTAATTGATAGGATGATACCGTGAAATCCTCTAAAATCATCCTAAATTTCTAAAATCAATACTCAGTACGCTGCAATGACTGTGGGATTGGGTTTTCTGTTTAGTAAATTAATTTCTCTTGGAGCTGACTTTGGCTAAGGGGTACGTCAAACTGAGAGTGGGAATCATCTTTCCGATTAAGATACTTACTTCAGCAGAAGTTCCTAATGTGAATGATAAATCGAAATCAATACCCAAAATTAAGGGACAAAGGGGCAAAGTTTTGCCAAAGTTTATGTCAATCAGTTGACACTAGCTAAAGAAAGATAGCCTCGTAGACCACAGACAATTGTGGTGACTTCGAGAGGCTGGGTTTGCAAAACAACGCTTGAAAATTTTTCTAATGAATTTGTGATGCCACACTTAACATTTCTGCTGGAAGTTTGTTTCTTGCATAGATAAACGCAAAACTCCTGCGAAACTACCACTACTACAAAACTTTTGACACTAACCTTTCCAAGTGAAAACCCAACCACCCCTTTAAAGATGCACACTGAAAACAAACAGCGAATAGTTCCAGCAAGCTTGCATACAAGTATAAAGTCATCTCATCTATTATTTAAGTCGTGCCATTACGTTTCAAAAATACGAGTACCTGACGGCAAGGTAATTTCGAAAAAGCTACCAGTCAGCACTGCAGAAAAAGATAGGAAGGAAAAAAGTTAAATGTAGGAACGGTGGAACGCAGCTAGCGATCTCCACCAGCTGGGAAACATACTTTTAGCCTAATTTTTTTCGCTCTTTGCAGTTTTCGTGTTCATTTAAATGTTTAATGAGTAACGAGAAAATCAGAGCAATGTTTATATGATTTGAAAAAATTCAGCTACACTATCACTCGATACTAAACTGCTTTTAGTGTAAGAGGAGGAAAGGCTAAGCCGCGTATCTTAGATATTGAAATGAGAAGCAGATATCGATCGAATTCTAAATTTGTGTGGCCAAAAGAGAAAGCACAGCAGAAGCCCATGTAATTGCCTCAAATTTACCTCAAATGATTTGAAATGGTTTGCCTTGAAATAGTTCAAGTAACGTTCAAAATGCTTTTGGTCGAACTAATCTCCCCAAATCGATTCAGCTTAGTGCATATGGCGCTTCATTATCAATCAATAAACACTTTAAGTGTTTATACTGATATAAAAATTTCTAGGCACAAATATTTGCTGTGGTGAAACCCCACTGCAGTATCGACTGTTTCTTACGAGAATGATTCTCTTCTGGTTAGACCCTTTCCAATTCCGGTCACAACTGTGGGGTGAGCAACGGTTGATTGCAAGGCAATTCATTAATTAGTTCCAGTGGGTGTACTTGAAATTGCAGCTTATTACCAAATACTAATTTGGAAAATTAATGACAAAAATGTCAACGCTTTGCTGAGAAAAGGACGCAGAATGAAGTAGATTCAGATCTTTATTTGCGACACTTTGTCTTGTTAGCAGCATTTCCTTCTGGAAATTGTAATTATCATTTACTTCTTTAAGAGTGCATACAATCCTAGTACTAAGGACTTAAACTTAACTTAAACTGAAAATATTCCTTCGATTACGTTGAGGTGCAATTCTGAACTTGGTCTCTATCAGTCTCCATCTTACGATATCACCCAGCTCGATTGATTTGGTATCAGCAGTTGCGTATGTGGATAGTATTAACGCTCTGCCCCATGTACCTCTGAGGAAAATGGATTGAGATATTCCATATATTTCATTGTAAAGAGTAGCCAGTAATAAGGGTCGCTCTTTTTTAATGTGTGACCTATCCACTGCCAATTCTGACAGAGTATATCTGCTTCTCAGAACTCTTTTCCTCGAGTCCTACCGCAGGGAGGAAGGCGACAATATTCTGCTTGATACCTCAAAAATGAACAGAAGGAGAAAAAAAGAGGCATAGTAACTAACAAAATTGAAAAGAAGAGGAAAAAACGAGAAATGGATACTAGCAAAAATAGGGATGGTTCGAAGCTAGGGTAAGATAGGGAGTGGTAAACTTTAAACCACTGAAATCAGCCGGAGTAGATGGCATTTCCCCAGCACTACTAAAAATTATGTCTTTTCTCAGAGGGATAAGGGAGATATGACAAGGGCAAGGAGATGAACACAAGCAGTCTTCATTCCGAAAGCAAGTGAAAAGGATCCTTCTCATCCTATATCTTTCAGATCAATTTACCTAGCATCGTTCGTACTCAAAACGGTGAAGAAGGTCATAGATACCAATATTCGAATTAACGTTCTAATGCGCAATCCCCTACCATCAGTGACACCACGGTTACTGACCAGGACGGTCAACGTCAACCGTCCTGAATCAGCTGATGAATGATTACGGGATTCCACAGAAACCAAATAAAAATTACTTGGATATAATGAATGATGGATATAATTCGCCCCCTTGTCGTATTTTTCCGAATATATAAAGGAGCATTTTCCACCTGTTGCCATTTTCGGTCACCCTGGTCCCAAGGCAAGGGTGAGGCAGCATCTGATGAGTTGATTCTGCCTTGGACGAAACCATGCCTATTTTTAGGAGTAAAATATTTGAGAATTACACCAGACAAAAAATTACTCATATCGGAAAGCTACGAGGGCTCCGATGACCTGCAGTTCCATAGCACAGAACCACACAATATAGTATGTACTTTGGATATACACTGCGAAAGTAAGGCCTAGATTTCCTACGGGGCATCTAGGCAAAAGGAACTAAACTCAACACAACAACCAGGGAGTTGTACAAATTTCAAAGGCTGAGCTGCGTGGGTATCAATGGGGCAATGGGACAGAGAGCTGTCTGAATTGGAGGAAAATTGATTCTCTTTCTAGGCAGTACCACGAACTAACGATACCAAGGGATAACAAAACAACGAGGTTTCACTTCGATAAGGAGTTTGAAACAGGACAAGCTGGCATTGACATACGGCTTAAACCTGCAACGGATTACCTGGAACACTGACGGATTTCTTATAGCAGAGTAAGCAAACGCCGGGTCATTGGTCCAAGGAAAACGCACTTTAAGCCAATGGGTAAGCATACCAGCATAATTCAGGCGGAAATATATGCCATAGGCAGATATGCCTTTTTCACTCTCGAAAAGAACTATAGGAGCAAACATACGGATTAAGACTTAGATCCTACTAGTATCCAAAATCTAATCTTGGGGTCAACCGAGAGACTGAAATCTGACATGCGAAGTATTATCACTGGAGCGAGTAAAATGGGGATTTAACTCGTTCCATAGATACAAGTCTGCAGGTCCAGATGGCATCATTCCTGCCCTTGTAATAGAGGGAATGGATACCCTGGGTCTACATATTTAGAATATATATCATGCATGCCTTGCACACGCTTATATTTCAATTAACTGGCGTGAGGGGAAGGAGATACTTAATCCTAAAGCAGGGAAATTTACTTATAAGGATGCAAAAAGCTTCCGAGCGATCATTCTAACGTCCTTTCTACTAAAAGGACTGGAAAAACGAATAAATCGGTTCATAAGGGATACACACATTTCTGAGTGGTCACTTCACCATAGGTACCACACCTACCAGAAAGGCAAATACACGGAGACAGCACTCCATGAACTCACGGCAAAAATTGAAAAGGCGATTTCCCAAAAAGAATACACCTTAGGTGCATTCATAGACATCGAAGGTGTCTTCAATTATGTCTAATTCGCGGCAAGACAGCATGGAATCGAACCGCTGTTAACCAATTGGATCCTTCACATGCTAGAGCGGAGAAAAATCCACATATTGGTCGACCAGAAGTCTATTGAGGCAGGATGTCTTGGGGGCTATTCACAGGAAGGGGTTCCCTCTTCGCTGTTATGGCTCCTGGTAATGGATACTCTGCTATCGCTCCTGGAGGACAAAAAAGTCTTCGCGCAACATTTGCGGACGATCCAGCCGTAATAATTACCAGCAAGTTTGCGGACACCGTATGCGAATGTCACTCTGCATGAAATCCACAGTTGGTGCCTCCGCAGTGAACTCACCGTGAACGCTAGGAAGACTGGACTAGTTATGTTCACTAGGAATGTCAGGTGGGACAGCTATACGCTATCCAACTTAGCGGGGATAGAAATCCAGCTGGCGCAAACAGTCAAGTATTTAGGAGTACATTTCGACTCCAAGTTAACGTGGAAGCACCATATCCAGGAACAATATCAAAAATTCTGCAGATTGATCTGGAGCTGTTAACCAACATTCACCAAAGAAGAATCATTTCAGTGCTATTGAACTCTTCGTCAAAGGCAGCTTAAATTTCAGCAGCCAATACTATACAATGTTGACGTTGAAACCTGGCAAAATCAGAGAACTTACCTTCTATGGATGTTAATCGGGGGTATAAGACCGGTGGATGGAAGGCGCTTGGAAATTGCAATTCTTGAAGATTTGCTTGCGCTTTATGAATCTAACACAAGAATACTACATATGGAGCAGGAGGTTCATCTCCCGGAGCATTGCTTGAATTTGTATGGTAGAAGAAAAACATCGCATACGTACGCTGTTCTTCAATCGCATACACAAGAAACCATCTATGTGCCATCGATACACCAATACATTAAAAACTTGCGAGGAGCCCACTTTCGACAGTATTTTTGGGCACGTGGGCATTTAGTTGTCTCGTACCGAGCCGCCAAGAGATTCGATTTGTTCCTTTTGTATGTAGCCTTCTTGATACAATACTTGTTAGCATTAGCAGTGCTCGCTCCTACACGACAGATACATTACATGTGAATGACATCCAGGGGGTTGTGGACAGTGATTGTTGCAGCCGTGAAAACATAGCTTCAAGCTTAAGAATATCTCACAATCTAAACTAATCGTGTCTCAGTAGGGGTTATGGAGTTATGCTAAGGTGGATGTTTGCTCCCCTTTGGCATTTGGGCCAAAACAGAGACATTTCGATCTAGACTATCCCCTTTAGAATAGTGTGGTGGTACATCAATGAAAAGCCCATCCAATCATGGACCGATCTCCCTTATGGTCACGGGGCTTCGTGAATACGGTTGTCAATAATGTATTAAAAAATCTCTATGGTATGGGACATCAAACGGATCGGACGGTAATTTGAACACTCTGCTGGACTACCTTTCATTTTCCAGATTGGAACTGTTGTGCTTTCTTGCCAGTCAGATGGTGTTCCACCCTCCTCGATAACTTGATTGAAAAAGTGTCGACCTGTCTGTGGTGTGTACGCGATAAAGGAGAGAATCGTGCGATCGGCTGGTATAATGATAAGCTTCATCAGTCGTTCATCAAATCGTTCGACCTCAATAGCATCACGGAAACGGTTTGAAATGGCAATGTTAACACCGTATTTAGTGTGTGGGCTCTCAAGAAGAGAAGTTTATAGGCATTTTTACTGCGTTTGGGTTCTATGCCGCAGCTTTTGCCACTAGACCATCGGGTTTCTTTCAGCGCGCAGATATTATTACGCCTTTTCTGAAGAGTTCTTGCGAGTTCCTCGGTTTTCCAAATGAGGGTGCCAATATTTAGCGTGCAGACACGTATTTGATTTGTTTTACGTCCTGATGCCGTCCATGCGTCAAGAGCTCTTTCTCATTTCTGCGCAGCACTTGGGTCCGTCCTAACTCGGCGACGGAGCCCTAGCATTTTTTCGAGGCTTATGACTCACCACAATCATTTTGCTTTTAACAACTTTAGATGCATTTACTTGGCCGATTTGTCAAGAGAAGAGATCAGATAGGATTTAACACAACTATATTTATCTCTTTTCTTGATAATTTTATTTTTGTTTTACTGAAGACAGTATAAAGAACGGTGCCAAGATGATGGGATCGTGTGAGCCTCGGAGAAATGCGACGCGGCATAACGGGCCCCGGTCCTGTCGAGAAATGGGCAAGGCTTCTTGACGCATGGACGGGGTCAGGACGTAAGTAAATTAGTTCGAGCAAAACAATTACGTGTCTGCACGCTAACTATTGGTACTCTAGTTGGAAAGACCGAGGAACTCGTAAAAGCCCTTCAGAAAAGGCTCTTTGATATCTGCGCTCTGCAAGAAACCCGATGATCTGATGCCAAAAACAAACGTGGAAGAACTGGCGATAAACTTCTCTATTTTCATAGCCCACACACTCAATACGGTGTTGGCATTGCCATCTCAGAGAGTTTCCGTGATGCCATTAAAGGAGTCGACCGATTTGAAGATCGGCTGATGAAGCTCACCATTATATCAGCTGATTGCACAATTCACTTTTTCACTGCGTACGCACCACAGACAAATCGACCTGATGCCGAAGAAGATGCCTTCTGGTAACTTCTCGATGAAAAGACCTGTCACGTGTCGGCGACCTTAATGATCATGTGGGTGAAAAGGCAGACGGTAACAGGTGCCATGGAGGAAGGGGTTTAGAGCGCGCAACGAAGGTGACGAGCGTAGAGTTGATATTGCGGACACCCATGACCTTGTACCTATGAATACATGGTTCGTAAAACGGTTGTCTCACCTTCCTACATTTTATAGTGGGAACAGTAAAATGCAAATCGACTATATTCTCATAAGATGCCTACATTTTACGACTGTCACTGATTGCAAAGCCGTTCCAAATGAGACCGTCGCACCTCAACATCGGCCGTTGATTGCCGTCCTGCAAATTAAGCCACCGATAAAACAGCCTGGGGAACGCAATTGTGTGCCGCCCATTAAATGGTGGCGATTTCGTGAGAAGAAGAAGAAAGTAGAAATAATTTCACTTACGCGATTACCAACCATTACGAATGTGGAAGAATCGTGGAACCAAATCAAAGACACGATCCACAAAGCAGCCTCTGCACCCTCGGCGTCACCAAGCCAGGTAAGCCGTACATCAAGCGAGATACTTGGCTTTGCAATGACGATGTTGAAAGGAAGGTCCGTGAAAAGAAACGCTTGTATCACAAGTTTCATCCGTTAATGATAAGAACGGTACTTTACTTACAAACCGTCGAGCCGCGACGGACAGATGGCGAGAATACTTCGAGCAAATTTCAACTGAAGAATTTGTTCACCCTTCACTCCCACAATCATTGCCGACATTTGGAGCAGCGCAACTGAAGTTTAGGAAGAAATAAAACGAATGAAATCGGGGAAAGCCACATGACCATGGACCACAGGACGACATCGCATCTGGGCTCTGGAAAGTGAAGAGCTGGAACCCAACACTGTGACTCAGAGAATTCTTTAATTGGGTTATTCAGGAAGGTAGAACACCATCTGACTGGCAAGAAAGCACAACAGTTCCAATATGGAAAAGGAAAGGTAGTCCAGCAGAATGTTCAAATTACCGTCCGATCTGGTTGATTTCCCATACCATAAAGATATTTGAACGCATTCTTTACAATCGTAATCGTTGAAATTACCGTGAATCAAGTCGGATTTGTCAAGAACTGTGGAACTGCTGACACAATACACACTGCGCGGTTACTAACGAAGAAACACCATCGGAAGCATCGCCCTCTTGACATTGCATTTCTGGATCTGGAAAAAGCGTTTGACCGTGTGTCACACGAACTCATCTAGTATGCTCAACGACAACAATTAATGCCAGAACAACTCGTGCGTTGGGTTCAATTGCTCTACCACGATCCGAAAAGTAAAGTTCGAAGTATGGCAGGTGTATCAAAATCGCTTCGTGTCTCTGTCGGTGTTCTTCAAGAAAGCGCCCTCTCACCGCTACTCTTTGTTGTTGTTATAGATACTGTCACCATTGCCACACGGGATATAAGAAGTGTTGCGCCCTATACACTGCTTCATATAGATGATGTTTTCTTAGCGTCTAGGAGTAAAGATGATCTCCAGCAACTTGTCTAAAAATGGAATGATCGTCTCATGCAATACGGTCTCGGATTGAATCTGAGTAAAGCCGAATTTTTGTCAACCGATCCCCATGAAATAGGCACTATAATTGTCAGTGACAGTGGCCTCCAAAAGCCCAAAACTGAGCAATTTAGATATCTCGGGTCATTGCTATCAGCCAATGGGGAACTGCGTTATGAAATTGTTTCACGCATGAGCGCAAGCTGGACGAAGTGGCATTCCACAACTCACATTTTTTTGTGAACCACGTATCAACGAACGTCTCAAATCTAAAATGTACCGCGGTGTCGTCCCCTCTTTCGCCCTCTATGCTTCTGATTGTTGACCGACTATAGAAGACAATGAACGGCGTGTCGCGGTAATGGAAACAAAAATGTTTCGTTAGATTAGTGGCGTGACACGCCTTGATCACATTCGAATTGAGGATATTCGCGATCAATATGACGTTGCACCGATCGTGGAAAAATTATCAGAGAAGCGTCTTCGATAGGATGGTTACCTAAGTTTCGCCAATGACAATTCACTTGCCGAGATTGGTCTGAATATCGGAATCGCTGGAGAGAGACCAAAAGGCCAGCCGAAATAACGGTGGCTTCCTACATTGGATGGCGATTTGAAAGCATCGCGGATGCATGCATCTCAGGTCTTTGTCAGAGGAATATAGCGCAACTGATCATCGACTGAAGAAGAAGATCTTCTAGCGACTGAGGCGTAGAGATGGTAGAGATACCAGAGGATGAAGATGAATCTGTCCAATATTATTGCTGAGTGTCGAAAAGACACTAGGTGGAAGCACCATAAATTGGACGGGTGATTTGGATGCACTGGTGCAGATTAGAACTCTTCTCAAGAAGTAATACTTCATGGTGATCGCGTGGCGAAATGGGTGGAAAATGGGGGTGGTCCTTGTGAATGCGAATCCCACACAGAACTGTAACCTAAGGGAGTTGCATGTTCCTAAGAGCCTCCAGCCATAAAAAGCTCGTATCGTTTTCTGGAGCACCACGAGTGACTTCCTATATGTATTATATCAATTCGAAAAATCTGCCACTTTTAGATGAAAACTAAATGTATTAGTCCAAAGTTCAAGCACAAAATGGATCCGAAAGTACGCAAACACGTAGAAACCATATTGGACCGTGTGAAATGTATAGAATTATCTTGCTGGCTTTCAATTCCATCTAGGACATTTCAATTACATATAATTGATTGATAGCGCGGATACAAAGTATGAAACAGTTTCAAACGACAGTAAACCTACAAAAGCGCTCTGGGTCGGACCCAAAATGAATTCTAATTAAATTACTGTTGCGATCCTATTGCCAGCAAAGCCCTAATTCTGCACCCAACAAGTCAACATCCAAACCGTAGTCATGGGAGAATAGCTCATACATATGGAATTGTGCATCGACGGAGTTTATTTCGATCGCACTCTTGCAATGCAATATGCAAATCAAATTTTCTCATGAATGCACTTTGAGCTTGCAACGAAACAGTTTCTATTCTGAAATTCTAAGCATATTTACTAGATTTTCTCAAAACGTATGCGTCTCTCGGCAATGATTCCAGCTTCTATTGTGTTCGTGCTATTTACCGACACGACTAATGTCAACATTGCACATATGGGGATGAGTTCATAGCTGGACCTTCATAAGAGCAGTCCTGGATTGAAACAACAACGGCAAACACAATTGATAATAGCTTCGCTAACAATGCAAAGTTAACAGCCTTCAACGCGCAGTAACTTTTGTAAACGAACTTTGCAAATTTGTCACTTGCCTTTAGTAGGAAATGCATTATGATAACGAACTTGAGGAGCAAAGTGGGCATATGGGTGCAACGCTGCATATGCGTCCTTTAGTAGTGCTGATCAAAGTGGACGTTTTGTGTGTAATAATGTGTATTCTGCATATGGAGTAATTAGATTAGCACTCGGAGCGCCATTTCATGGCAAAAGCACTGTAGAGTGATGCAGCGGAAAGTGGCTAATGAGGTTATGCATTGGTAGCAGCCACCCGTGACGTGGAAAAGCCTGGGCGTAATATCTCTCCATATGTCAAAATATCTATTGTGATGTGAAATTCCTGAATGCATATATGATGGGATACATTAATGCATGATTGTGAATAGGAGGACTCAGAGTGAAAGCATCTCTTTGAGCTGAATTTTCATTTTTAGAGATTATAAAATGGAACCCTAATAACTCGCAATAAGTCAACAAAGTGCATTATTCCATGCTACATTGCGAACGACATAGTTTCATCGTATGGACATAGCAAAGGCATTAATATGCTATACGTACAGAAGTCCCATTTCATAACTCCATTCTCCCGAAAAGTGTAATTCTATCCCAGCAATGCCGTGATGCACCGAATATGCAATTATCCGCAATAACATATGTTCATAGATACACAGGCTATTACCGCTAGAATTCATTATTTACTAACAATTTGCGCCATTACATAATTATAGTGTGAAAAGTTAGACCGATAGACACCTTGTGGGAATTTGAAGCTTCAAACAATAAAAATTTCAATAATGCCCGACGTACATGCATAACTACGGACATGATTATGCAAATGCATTGTTGCATATTCATATGAATACAATATTCGAGTGGGAATTAGATAGAGAATACTCACTGCCCGTTGTCTGACTTTCTGCATAATTTTAATGAGCAAACTTTTCAATTCGCTTTAGTCGATTGAGCAATATGAAATCTGCCCGTAAACAACAGTAGAAATTGCCGATGAATGCAGTTGGGTATGCAAATACGATTAAATTTTGAATATTGCATGGGAAAGCTCTCCATGCTCCCGGCAGTTTGCGGGATGAATTGTTTATAAGCAATTTGGGGTACTTACGTTGTTTATACCTGGAAATAAATGAAAGAGTGGTGTTTAATTATGTTAATATATAAATTACTTATCACATATTAAAAATTGATTAAAGCCAAAAATTAATCGTTTAATAATCCAGAAATTCAACGAAATTTGACTTCCTCTGGTAGTTAGCGCGAATTTGCTATCAATTTACTCTTATGACGGACTAACCACTTTTTATAGGGTTCTTAACTGCGAGATTTCAGTCCAGGTTAAGGGACATTGCAAAGCCTCTCATCTACTAACACCGTTAGTGAGTGGCGACAAACTGTACGAGGTAACTCTACTATTAACAAAACGCTACAGGTATAGACCGACAAGTCGAAAACCACCTCCTCCAATCCAGGGTTAGGTTTTTTGATGGGTGGACATGATGTATAATATATTCCTTCGGCCCGTCGTCCGTCTCGTACCAAAGAAGCCTCTCCAAGAGGTAACTTTCGATTATCCGAGTTAAGTAACCAAGGACACCCCGTTTAGCCAGGAAGCCTTTAATCTAACCCCAGTTGGTCGAGTTAAAGGCATTCTTGACATCGAGCGTCACCACCGCGCAGCACTTACCAGCCGCCGACGCCTCCGGGCCAGGTCTACAACCGTTGTAATGGCATCAACCGTGCACCGCGATCTGCGAAACCCATACTGCACCCGCTACCTTGACGAACGGCCTGTTGTATACCGCCTTCTCCAGCATCTTCCCCGTAGTGTCTAAAAGAGAGATAGGACGATATGAAGAGGGTGCATCAGGGTGGTTCTTGAGGCTTCTATAACAGAACCAACCTCTGCCTTTTCCACTGCGCGGGAGACACTCCTTTCACCATGCACGATTCAAATGTACTTATGAACAATGCGGGCCAGATTTTAGCAGACAACTTTAGCGCTTTGATCGGAATCCCGTCCGCTTCGGGGATTGAAAAGACGTCCTGTTCAACCCTTGGATAAGGTCCACTTTCTTCCTGCCGTAGGAAAAGAATTACGATTATTTTGAACATGACTCGCGGGCACGTCACTTGGGGTGATTTTTGTCCATTAATCTTGTTCATTACAACCTTGTAAGCAGCACTCGACGAATTTGCAGTTGATTCAATGCACAATTGGTTCTAGCAGTTCCGCCTATTTTTCTTATAGCCTTCTTAAGACAACTTCGAAGATCGCGGTATTCCTTTTCTGATTGCCGATGTTGTGGCTTGCCCCTGGTCGTTTGGCAAAGCCTCCTCGCTCGTAAACACAATGCTCCCAACAGCGAGAGTTCTTGGTTCCACCAGAAGTTTGGTTTCCTATTGTGATGGAACTTGGGTCGCGGCATTGTAAAGTCGCATTTGTCAGTTACTCGTTGACATAACTGGCTCGCTTTTTCCAACCCCGTTCCCTTCAGTTCGCATCCTCCTTCTAAAGCCACCAGGGATACCTCTTCCTCGAAAGTACCAATGAACCATCCACCTATCCTAGTTTTTGCATCCACATGCCCATATCTTCCACTCACGTAGCACTAACGTAATTTCGATACGGTTCGGTAAGGCCACGTCCAAATTCGACTCTTGAATGGTTTGCGAGAGCAAGTCTGAGCTGCCTCGAAATGGTTGAGGTTGATTTGTATCAACCTCATTTAGCGCTACGATTCAGCTCAATCCTATATGCCGAGACCTGGTGTGGAGTGAGTTTCGCTAACCTGGTGTGGAGCTTAGACGAATCTCTGCCAAGCGGCTCCAAAGTACAGCGCTTCCACACTACCTCACTATAGCGCCTCCACAGAACTAACAGGAACTTTTGCCTGCTTAGCTTCCTGCGGTGAAAAGGCTTGTTGGGCACCAAAGGATTCATTTATTCCATCCCTACTCTGTTTGCCCGTGTTCTCACCTACCTTATGTTGAGGCGGCGCCACCGTCTTTCTCCTCCGCCGCCCTAATATAGGACAACTTAATGCCACGCCCTGATATTTTGGTATTCCGCCACTCCTTAATGAACTCACAGAGTTCATTTATGCGTTCCCCCAGTGAAACAAACGCTGTTGCAGTTTGCTGCCTTCAACCATCGTCTCTTACAGAATCGATAATTATGTCAGTCCGGGGACTCTCCAAGTACCTTTCACAGTCCCGCGATGAATTTCGACA
Organism: Hermetia illucens; assembly: GCF_905115235.1. Classification (NCBI taxonomy): domain Eukaryota; kingdom Metazoa; phylum Arthropoda; class Insecta; order Diptera; family Stratiomyidae; genus Hermetia; species Hermetia illucens. Next base: position 141,064,144 of record NC_051851.1, read on the forward strand.
TTTGCCCGCTCCCAAAAATCGCCGGTACTGGGTTTCCGAAGCCCTGCATCATAAAAAAAACGACCTTTCTCGTCTTCCATATTTGGTTTGGTTTCTGGGTGTCCTCCCCATAACGAATTTTTATCCACATCAGGACGTTTACTCCCACCTACCCCGCTTGCACGTTAGGCACGCCCATGCACGGCCATAACGTATCCATCGAGCGTTCCCCTATCCGCACGAAGGGACGCGGCTGATGAGAGATTTGGGAACTCCACACAGCCTCTTAGGTAATTTGCAGGGAATAACTGATTCTATCTGAACGGAACCCCACGGATATCTGTTCATCTCAGTGAATAAGCTTTATCTTACCGTGCTGCAGGAGGTACGGCACGGCGAAGCTCCTAACCCCTCGTGGGTATGATATAAGCAAGCCAACTGAAATATCTAAAAATCGCACACAAACTGGTCCATCAGGCGGAGGAATACTAAGAACAAAGTAACAACATCCAAAAAGCGAGAAGCTGACAAGTTAAGCAGCGGAACCAAGCTCAAAATTGGCCTACTGCGAAGACCACAACCAACAAAAGACAGAAACTAGCAGAAGAATATCAGCCCACAAGATGGGAGGGATCTCAAGAAACTCAAATCTGAACACAAGACGGAGGAAATGACGAGTAGGGCAGGGGTGAAGGCAAAAGCCAGGAGTCTTGCCGATCAAGAGCACCCAACTGGTTATACTGTCAACATTTCCGAAACACTCACTCGTGAGGAGCAGGAAATTATCCAAGACTTTGTGGTCAGGCAGATGTGTAAGTAATGGAATGCGGAATTTGTGTTCATCGGCATACGTTTTCGACCACATGTTATACTGATAGACTGCGTAACGAAGGACAGGTGGGAATGGCTTAGAATTATAGTCCCTAAATTGCCAGGCTGGAAGGGAGCAGAACTGCATATGGCAACATATCTATGCAGGTGCACAAGGAGAAAGCGAGGAAAAATACTACAGAGGATGCGTCGGATGGGAGGTAATGCTGTACGCTATAAAGGTTGAAAGGGCAAAAAGGGAGAAAAGCTTCAAATACTAAGGCAACCGCTGGCCAAAACCAAGGTAGCCCAGGTAAACCTCCACCATGTAAAAACTGCAATAATTGCAAGCGCGATCCCCATGGACCACATTTGAATAGCGTTGGCTCAAGGACCATTGGTGTACAGGTGACAGGTTGGTGGTCCGCAAGGAGTAAATATGCAGGTCATTTGAGACTCCTCTTGCGCAAACCAAAAGCTTGCATCAGTTTTAAACAAAATATAAAATATATATGCCTTTCAGAGTTCCTGACCGGAGACTTTGTGACACTCATAGTTTTACTGAAATCCGGGGAGAGAACTCGGGAGGCAGCGGTGGCATCAGGCTACTTCCGAGTAGTTGACATCCAGACCATACCGAGGTTGTGTTGACTATTGAAGTTTTGCGAGAAGAAAGTGACACCACTTTTCCTCGGCCGCGATGACAATTATCATCACGAAACCTGGGGAAGCAGCGGCATTAACCTAAGAGGTGAATATCTTCTCGAATTTATTGTTAGCAAGAGTTAGAAATACGCAGCATAAGAAACACCCCAATATTCTTGACAAGCACTAAACAAGAGGTACTATACATAAGTCTAGGGAATAATCTGATGAACGGGCTGGTCAGGAATTAGAGGGTGTCAGATGAGCCCTGCCTGTCGCATCACAGTATAACCAGATTTGACACTGAATAACATGGCTGATCTACAAAGAGGCGGTGATGTCAGGGGCGAATCGGAACTAGAGACAATAATGGAGAACCATGATTGACGCACATGAGTCCACTTGCCTGGCTAAGATAGTCACGTCATCAAAGGATGTGCCCTGATGGAACAAGAACTGAGCCAGGATCAAGAAAGGGGTCCGAAAACTCTTTAACCGGGCAAAAGAAATCGGAGACAGCCGAAATACAAGAACGCACTAATGGGGTATAACATCGCGATCAGAAGGCAGAAGTATAGGGGACAGAACATCGCTATTCTGACCAACAGCCAAGTGGCCATCAAGACATTCAAGTCCAACCAAGTGAACTCCAAACTGGTATAGGAATGCTTTGAAAGACTGAACACGCTCGATTCGCACAATAAGGTCTGGATACTCTGGGTTTGAGACCATGCTGTGTTAGAGGGCCATGTGGCAATAGACGAGCTGGCCACGAAAAGAACTAGTGCCCCTACATGGACCAGAACCCTTCTATTGGATCGGAAATGGGTGCATGGTTACGACGTTGAAAAATGAAGAAAAATGAGTGAAGGAACTATACTGAGCGAATCTACCGGAAATGGAGCAGTCCATATGCTCATGCGAAATACAAACCCAAGTAATCAAAGGATTGGATTACAAATTTCGAAAGGATGCCAGAAGATCCGACTGACTGTGAAAATCTGTAGGAAGGTGGGCTCTGATGATCGCTACGAATGGCAATCGTGGCGTGTAGCGTAGTATAAATTGTAAGTAAGGAAATTTAATTTTTTTTCAATTTCATGTTGCCCGACTTTCAAAGAAAATAAAGGAGCTGAATAGAACAGAGCAGATCGGATGTTGGATACCCGGCCTTCGAAAGAAGACATTGCTAGATAAACATAACACAGGCATTGATCTCGGACACTCGAGGGTAAAGTTCACGAATACCAGGAAGGATAATTCCACAAGCGTGGAACCCCAGGGAAATATAGAAAAGGGAAGGGTAATACCAGCTATTTGCGAAAGACGCTATCGTCAAAAAGCAAAACACCAGATTTCTACTGAAAAAAAAACTTAATTAGGTCCGCAAGAATATGAAGGTGAAAACGGATGTGAAGAAGCTGCACAGAATAAAACCAAAATTATAGCGAGCCAGCCAAAGGGCTGCCACCAATTAGAATCAATGAACACTTTAGGCTAAGTCAAGCCAGGCAAGCATAACATCATCATCATCATCAACGGCGCAACAACCGGTATCCGGTCTAGGCTTGCCTTAATAAGGAACTGCAGACATCCCGGTTTGACGCCGAAGTCTGCCAATTCGATATCCCCAAAAGCTATCTGGCGTCCTGGCCTACGCCATCGCTCCATCTTAGGCAGGGTCTGCCTCGTCTTCTTTTTCTACCATAGATATTGCCCTTATAGACTTTCCGGGCTGGATCATCCTCATCGGATCGGATTAAGTGAACCGCCCACCGTAACCTATTGAGCCCGATTTTATCCACAACCGGACGGCCATGATATCGCTCGTAGATTTCGTCATTATGTTGCGACGGGAGCAAGCATATGGTTAACAAAAGTCACTAAAACATCACGTGAAACTACAAAATGCGGTATAGAGTTCAAGGTACAGATAATTAGACAGTCCCAAGTACCATGTAACTCTGAGGCGACTAGTTTGTCGGACATCATAGGTTGTGCATTCCATTGTAAAGCATCAATACATATACTGGAATTTTAGTCCTTTGCCAGTGTGGGATCTGTACACTGCCACTTCCGTTCTTGGTCAGTACATCTACGAATATCTGGCGTGTACACTCATAAAATTTTTCATTTGATACTGCTTCAGATGTAACATGGTGTCCATATATATATATAGCAATATAAAGAGAACATTGGCGTGGAAAACCCTCAACGTGATCTTGGCTTTGAGACCTTACCAAATTTTGATGGAAACAACGAACGTGGACTTAGCGGTATCAGCATTGCGAGCGAAATTAAATACGGTGATACCGTCGACAAAAATAACGCTTCGCTATCGAAGTTGAAGGATTTAGAGAAGGGACAAGCTCACTTGTCTCTGTCAATCGAGTTTTCGAGGCATTCATTTATGCGTTCTAGGATTCTTTTAGTTATTGTCTTTGTGACCGCAGGGAGCCCGTAAATAGTCCTCCAATTGTAGCATCCAAAACAACCTGCTTTTTCTGAATGTTAATAATAGTCCCTTTCTTCTGTTCATCGAGAGGAATCTTAGATTCCCATAATTTCCTCCACCTTTTACTTCTGCTTTCCTGATCAACACTGTGATGAAATCGCCTTTGCCATAGCGCACTCTATGCTGAACTTTTAATTTCGTACCACGGTAACGACCGTCAACTCCTTCCGTCTCCGATCCGCCTTCACGTTTTCGCTGTCAGCCAAATCTTGTGGGGCGATATACCACCATCTAAAGTAAACTGCGAAATCGGTAAGAAAAGTGGAAACCGAGCCAGGAAATGAGAGAAAGGGAATTAACGAGCACTTCGGATAGTGTGCAACCCCTTCCCAAAGCTTTGACATTAGGCCGTATAGTTGGCGAGGTTGGTAGCAATGGACCGGCGCATGCAAGGTGATATTATTGTGTGGATAAAAGGGGGAAAAATTAACGATCAATCAGTTGTTAAGGTACCTCTCAGAGATTTTGTAACAAGATTAAAGGAGTGAAGGAGGAGTGTAATACTAAGTGTATAAAAAAATAATGATAGCCTCTCTTCACAGGTCAGAATAATGAGACCCTTCGAGGCTTTTGTTAAAAAGGATGCAGAGAGGAATCAACTGACTGGTTCTAGCAGGAAAAGGTTGAGAAGACTATCGGGACTAGGTCCAACATAGAAAAAGAGAAAAACGAAAAACAAAAGGCTCGGCCGACCCTTAAGGAGTAAAGAATATTAGTTCTGTTGATAACCGGTAAAGCTTTGGTCAGAAATTCCAAATGGTTTTTTCGAAAATTGAAGTCTACGATGTTGCGCACAACACGAAAGTAGAAGGCAGCAATCAAAAGCAGAGTGAGGAGCATTGGAAGCGAGGTAAAACTGATTATGTAAAAAAAGAGAAAAGCAACGCTTGCAAATTCTGAAGTGCACAATATCGAGAGAGCGATTTACGTTTTCTGAGTTCTATGTTCAGTTCTGTATTCTGTGTAATATGGGCTTCCTTACCCACAATGACAGTGGTCAAACTGCATCGGAAATTTACCGTTCCAGACGATTGTTTCTAAACAGACAGCATTGTCAGAACTGTTCATGGGCATGGCTAGATGTGTGACCTACATACATCACCGATTACAAATTACATTGTGTAAGAAAGTCATTTATTCCCTGTCAATAAATTAACAATAACCCAATGATTAGCAGGCTCCGAATGTATTCAATCCTTGAATATTCTCCGCAGATAATTCAATTAAAATGTACAGCTATTATCAGTACTCATGTATTGCCAAACAAATCGCGAAAAATAGGCACTTCTGTAACTACAATTGCTATTTATTTTCAACTCAGATTGCCTGAACATAAATCTTAAGTTCATACCATTCAGGTGTTAAATCACTTATTCCGTTACACCATTTTCCTATTCTTACCCAACAGGCAAACATCTTACTTTTTGATCACTTCTCACTACTTAACAGCGGCGCATCATCAATGTCTCGTTAGTAATTTTGATGACGGTCAGCATCTGAACAGCTAGACGGCAGCCAGACAGGTAACCGAACAATAAGACGAAAATAAACAGTTTCGTATCTGAGCTTTCCTGATGAGAAAACGTTATGTGCTAATCGTATACAAATTATAGTTCAACCTTGAGATAAGATGCTGAGTGTATCTTTTTTGTATGCATCCAAGCGGTGTATAGGGAAGGGCAGTTGTGGGCGACGCCTGATTTGCGTCCAACTGTCAAAGAGTACGACTGATGTGGATGAGTGCTCTCGAAACTCTTATAACATGTCGGAAAATGTCCTTTTGAGCAATAAGAGGGGATGATGATTGCAGATAAATGCAAGAGAATGGCTTTTCATCCTTTGCATGGAACTCCTCGAGGGCACTCGAGAACATTGTTGATGACACTTGCAGTATGCAATCATCAAATGCTGCTCTAATTGCTGTTGGGATTCTGAGCGTCTTTTCTTTTTGTCTGACGTTGATGAGTTCTATGCTAGCTTTGAAATTTAAAAGACTGGAAGATATAACATTAAAGCCGAGCGTGGCTTTGTTCTGCTAGATTTCTTTGGAAAGTGAACAATTTTGTTGTATTTTAAGTTTCATGTAGGACCGAGCCAACAATTCTCGTTAAGCTTAGATCGTATTGTTTGTTGACGCCTAGGAGGAATTAACCTATAAATCACCCAATTTGTCGTTTCCTATGTATTTTTGGGATATTTCAACTTTTCTTTTATGTGGAGAAGGATATGGTATTCTGGAATATGGCTCCGCAGAAGTGTACGTTTTCATTTTGCTATTCTAAATGTTTGAGAGGGGTTTCTACATAGTCATAATGTCCTTCAACAGCATTGAACAAAAGTGTATGCGCCTATCTGTCGTCTAGGAAATCCCCAAACTACTGTGGCGCGGCAGGATTCGCAGCATTCGAAATTTATTTCGAATGTTGCGAATGCGAACGAATAGATGGCGCGGATCTATCCACTTTGCGGAGCTCGCCACGGGAGTGGAGGACCGGCGAGAAAAGTGTGCCATGAGTTAGGGGCAGAAAAGAAACACATGAAGCGAGAGTCTCTTCTGCCTCTAACGAGCAAACAGTGACAGTCACACAAATTATTTAATAAAGTCTAATGGTTAAATCTATCGAGTATTGATTGTAAAAACCCAGTCTATGTCCCGGTGTACCTAAAAGTGTGGTTTGCAAAGAAATTAATATTAAAGTTAAACTACTACAACAGCTAACATATTTTTGATCGGACCAGAAAAAGGACAAATAAAAGACACCCTCCAACCTAGGAAGCGCGGTCGAATAGTACTGTAGATGCACCCGCACCAAGGTTAGGTTCTGCCACAGGATTGACAAACGTTGACCCGAAATATAGTCAGCATTGCGCTCGCCCGAGATTATTACCCTGATTTGACTCAGGTACTCATTCACAGCTGAGTCGACTGGTATCCGACGTCAAATCCCGATACAAATCCCATTACCATCAGTGAGATTTGAACCACAACCCTCTGTATGACAGCCTTGTGCTCTAACGACTCAGCTATCCGGCTACTATTCTACTTCGACTATTTATGAATTTCGCTATTATCTCGACTCGCAGGTGAATGCGTTCACGTACAGAATCTTGGACTCCCACAAAGTATGCCGTCGGGCTACCAACTTAAAATCTCTCAGTCACCAGAGAACTAACCTGGAACCGTGTGAGACAATATTTCGGGTTAACCCAGCAATTCCTTGTCATTAAGCTCCTTCATTGGTCGGGTTCAATCTTCTTTACAACAAGGAGAACCCAAACGTAATGCACAATACGGCTCTACCTGTCAGCGCTCCTCAGCATTTCTCTGAAAAGGTTGTCTGGAGAGAACTTCCAATGTTTTCATAAGGTTGCTGACAACCTGAGAGGTGTCATCGGCATCGTCCCTCACTCCATTGCAAAACATACAATCAGGAGATCGTGCTTTCCGAATCTTGTGCATTAAACTAAAGACTAAAAACCTCCATGCTTACTTAGACGTTTGGTAAACAAATAGTCAACTTCATCATGCTTTCGACTCAGCCACGGATCTAAACTGCAGATAAATTGCTCAGTCCATCTGCCTTTTGGCTCGTTTTGCCAAGAGAGTTTTCACTTGATTATTACGGGTTATCGTTCTTCATGGATAACCACGTCTATTAAGTTTTCACCCTTGAAGAAGTAGATGACTTTACGTTGTGGAGAATGGGGATCAATCGGGCAACATTCGCCATTAGTCGACTCAAGGCCAAGACTCCAGCTACATCATTGCCCGCTGCTGCTTTGATTTATTTAAAGTAGTACATCTTTGAGTCCAGCATTAAACCAAGCTATTTAACTATTGGTTTAGACTCTATAGTCATCTCGCTGATCGATATGAGATGCATGGTTAAAATTTTTTCTCTGGTTGAGATAACTACTTCAGTTTCTTCCAGGACAAACCTGACACCATGAGCAGTTATCCATCCAATCACCCGTCGTATCAATATGTCAAGCCTGCTATACGCCTCTCCAACAGTGGGTCCAGCAACAAGTGTCGCAACGTCGTCTGCATAGACGAGAATCTTAGCAAACTAAGATGGGATCTTTATCCACATTTTTCCATCTTACGGAATTGAAGGCATGTGTTGAATGCCACAAGCAATAAGCCTGGTCGTTGGCAAAACACTAGTTTATAAATTTCCGTCTAAACGTTGTGCCAAACAGCGGAGCTTATGACACTCCGTTCGCAGGGTCACGGGTACTTCCAGAGGATGGAAGCTTCACAGGTGATCATTATCACTGAATCTACAACAGTTTCAGCTGCAATGCTACCGCCCCCAGAAGTGTCTCCCAACGCGGCTCTGCCTGTTCCAAGAGTTTTGGCGAATCTCTTGATGTTCACCCTCACGACGTTTCGCGCACAGAGAGAACTAAGGACTGATGCACACCGACAAATAGCGTTAACCACTTCGCATGCGATGTACTGAAGGTCACTTGCCGAGAAGCCTTCTTTTCTGAAGTCTGGGGAGTGCACTAAAGTCACCTCCCACAAGGATTTGGTCCTCCATGGAGGCTGCGTCGAAAGCTTGGTATCCTCTCATTCCGCGTTAAATAAACGCTAAAAAACGTTATCCGTAAACACTGAATCCAGACAAAGCCATTCTCTCGGCATTGGCCACGAAGCCAAATGCCGTCCCGAACCTAGATGGCAGCGGTACTGGATAAGTCGAGTTACCATAAAACCGGGCCCATAGTCCGGTATTGCTCGCTGATTGCCAGTAGACCAGTTTTTACTTCCGTAGCGAATTGCGCTAGCGATCCGTGAGCGGATACATTCCAGGGGCTGTTAATTTGTAGGAAACGGATCGTGCTAGCTTCCTAGCCCTTTCTAATTCCGTCTTGAAGACTGGACACTGCGTCGAAACGGCATTGTGTGCAACACTTTCATCACACACCAAAATCCTTGCAAAGAACTCAATTATCTTTTTCATTACAAGTCTTCGCCTGGTGAACTACCTGACCACATGTACGGCATACTGTCTTCCTGTCGGGTCCCTGGTAAGTTGTAGACGTGTGTCGATATTGCAGACACTACCCAATCCAATTTTGATTTTCTCACTGTTTCCTCAAGTGTTGCTGGGCGACTTTCACCATAGCGCGCTTTTGGCCACGAGCATTCACAGAAGTGATACTTATGCGGGCATTGGTTACCTCTACACATTCACGCTTGATGGTCTCTTCCGCTTCGACCTTCTCCGTGAGGCAATTAAAGTTTGGGATTTATAGAGAGAACAGAGCTTCTTGACCTCATCGCAGAACGTACTCTTGCGAATTGTCTTCAAGCCTAATTCAACGCAAACCCCGCCACTTAGTTTTCCGAATGGAGGACACTTCTGCTCAATTGTCCTCGGGGTTCACCTTGCAGCTGATTTCATTTAAAATATCTGCAAATGCTTTGTTTTCCTTGTTAATTTACTGAACAGAGCCGACGGTCTAATTTTTCTTCGTTTTCCCATCTTTTCTGTTAGTGATTTATCATTTGTAGCCTTTTTGTCTTTGAACAGGCCGGTCTCTGGCGGCCTAGTGTATTATTTCCTTTTATCCGCTTTCGCCTTTTTTGGACCGTGAAGTCGTGAATAAAGTCTCTTTCAGATGCATCTTCGCCTGTAGAAGGAAATGCGATCCATTACTTCCTTCAACCTGTTTTTCATGTCTTTGCTGACGTTCTTCTGGAGGAATGTTCCCGGCCGCATACGCTTCACCATCGTCGCGCATTTACTGCTGAGCCTTTCCTCATCCGTTCGTGTCCGAATACACTTGCTTAACTCTACCAATTTTGTCTGGGTTTTTTTCCCGAACAGGAACACTGCAAGTTACAAGAGTTGCATTGGCAGTCGCATCACATTGCAAGGCTACCTCTTTATTTGAGCGTCCCAGGTGTTTCAGCCCTTGCTGCCTCTTTCTCTGGGCGCTGTGGTTTTCGTGCTACGACCAAACGAAGTCAACTAGTCCCCCTTTCCTGCTATTTCTTGTTTTTTTTTCTCCATGGGATTTTTAACAGCGCAATAGTCCCAGTCTCGTGAGGTCTGACCTACGTTTGATTGGGCCCAGAACGGACGGACGGATCAGCACTAGTTCTTGGGAAAACGCGGTCTACTAATACCGATTCAATACACACTACTCGATCAGGGTCCCGAAGGAACTGGCTCCCAATACACGTTCTAACTACCACCTAAGCAGAGTTAGTTTCAAAGCAGCCCATCGACATCGGCAAGGAACTGGAGGACTCCCAGTTTAACCCGACGTATACTAGCCATTAGCATCACTATTCAACAAGAGGCTTTCTCACGGCTACTACCTAAGGCGCAGGTGTCTTGCCAACTAGAGTGTCACAACTACTTATTTCGGTAACTCGAGGACGTCGCTCCCTATATCGTCAGCGACGTGCTAACGAACGCAGACTCTTACTCGTTATCTGTGTCTAGAAGTATACCTTGCTGTGGAAAGCCTTCTCGAAATCAGCGAAGGGTAGGTGGAGCGATTTCAGCTATTGTTTTTGAAACAATGGGAAGCACAAAAATGCACCCCGATTGTAGCACTCAAAACGGATGCACTTCCAAGGAACGTAGCGATTAACCCTTTCTTTCACTTCCTAGATATAACTGCAGATTTCTAGGGCTTCCGAATGAAAGGCATTAGTAACTGATTAGTAACTGTGCGGATACTGCATGTGCTATCCCTAGAATAAAACATAGTGCGTGAATTATGCCCATGCGCCATCGTTCCTGGTTCAACGAACAGCGTTCTAGCGCTCTCTAGGCCTTCCCAAGAAGTCACCACTTATCTCCTATTGTGTTGCGACATGTGATTCTAAAGCGACCCATTCGTCGACTAGGCTTAGTGCCTATCCGTTAACGCAGATAGGAAGAATCGGATGACCAATTAGGCTGAGGACCTTTGCGTTGTTTGTGTTTATCTTCAGTTTGATTTTGGTTGCTCTTTTTCAAAATTCAGAAGAGTGCTGATGTGGTCCAGACAGGAATTCCATAGCGGGAAGCAGTCTGTTCTCTATAGATTATGCCCCATATCCGCATGTTACCGTGGAATTTTGTAGGTGCAAATGTGCACAATGCTGAAGCACTAAAACCGGAAAGCAATTTGGTTCCTGTTGGTCCTTCTCAACCAGTTCGTTGACTCATTTCCAGATCATATCCCCCCAAGTCGAGAGAACTTCTTCGAGCATCTTTTTCTTCCACTTCGAAAAAAAGATTTCAGATTTCCCAACAAACGGAAGCAGTAAGAATGCAGAGAATGCAAGGGTTGAAAGGAACATTTTTGGACTTTAGAAAGGGGGCAAAAAAATATCAGGGATCAGCTGTTCTATCTTGTTGGGTTGATTTCGAATTTGGAGCGGAAGTTAGTGAATTTCCTAGGTGTCAAGACGGGATTAGGTGTTAAGGAACTGTGTGTTAAACTGAGACGTATGTGCGTGATTTCGAAGGGAGGGATCTTCATCCCCGATCATGTCCTTATGAATGCGTTTTTTTGAGGAAGCAAAACAGGTCCCTCTACGTCTGTCCCAAGTATGACATCAAATTAATCTGGGCATCAACATTTTCTTGCGACATTGATATTAAAATTGGGAAGGGCTCCGTATTCAGGCGAATACATGGCAATTTAGCGGATTCAATTAGAACCTTCCCGGGAAATTATCGGCGGAAGTATTTGGTATAATCCGCAACCTCTTGAGCCTGATGCACGGAGAATAGAGGAGTGGGGGGATTCTAGTGAAATATCATTGTAGTGATGTAAGATACCGAGCAAATTAGGATTAATGCAGACACCGCAAAGGGCAAACTACTGCAAATCAAGTACAGAAACGCATTGGATGCACTAATCAAAAATGAAACAAATTTCCCTGGGTCTAAAGCTACCACAAACTAGAAATGGTATGAGACAGATTTGGAGACTGGAGCTACCGGACCGTATAAGGCGTTCTCGTAATCCTTACGACAATGGTCCTTATCAGATCTTCGACGATCTCTACATCAAAATAAAGTAACCTATTAAACCACACTAGAGCCGAAATGTGGGATTTATACATACAGCGTAAAAGGGATTAATAAAGAGAGGATGAATGCTTTAAAGGAAGATTGATCAAGCGGCACAAGATCTCTAACTCTACATCAAGAAAACCAAATTTAAGGTGACGGTGTCAACATAAAGAACAATTACGAAGTGTACTAGTCAATAACAGATAGATATATCTACAAATTCGAAGAAGTTGAAACAGCCTTTTTCTAGGGTTAAATGTCACATTCCAACATTAACGAAGAAATCCATGCGCGACATTGTGCAGAATATCGAAATTTTTACGCTCAAAATGTCTCCCTCTCTGTTCAAGGACCAATGGTGAATCAGTCACCACCATGAGTTGTATTAAATACTTGGCGACCCGAAAGTCTTCAAAATAATCCAATTTCGGAAGCTGGAACGGGCTGGCCATGTTCAAAGCAAGCATGGACGACACTCGGTATCCGAAAGAAGAATAGAAGGCTGAAGACTGGTGGAAAAACTCCGAAAGCGCTGGACAGATTCTATTATCGAAGACAGCGCTCACCGCCCGTTTTCCGAAATTGGTGAACGCGAGCGGTGGTTACAGGAAGGGCATCATACATTGATGACAATGATAGAGTCAAAATCCTAACCATAAAAGGCCAAGCCGTTGGCAATTCTCATGGATTTTTTCAGAAAATTGGACCGTTGCAGAAAAAATTACAAAATTCGTAAGGAAGATTCCCCGAAAAATCTTTCGCCCATAAAGAAGGATGGACGATTCGGACACGTGTATAACGACAATATCGTTAAGTCATGGATGAAATTAGGTTCAACAAATTGATATGGGCGGATTACTTAATTCGATTGGACAAAATAGAGCTTACTCAAAAAGTTGATAAAGGGAATATCTATAGTAAGAGACAACGATAACGGAATGACAACTTTCTTGCGAGTAATGAATGCGGGCAAGTGAAACTTTGCTACAAACTCAGACTGAACACCGGGGGTGGTTTCAAGAGATAATGGACGAAGATGAGGTTGACCTATTTCCCAGCGTGGGTAGTCATATGAAGGAAGGTTCAAGTTGGAATGGTAAGTTCTTCTTAACCTAATGTTGAGTCTTGAAATTAGGAGTATCGATTTGGCGAAACCCGTCAAGGAAGATATGCTGCTATTTGGAGAAATATTTTAAGGATACTACTTGTTCAAGGCATTTAGTAATAAGTTGCGTTAATGGCAGACTAGTTGCAATGGTGCACTAGAAAGAGGGCACTTAGGTCTAGATTTTGATCTCGCAAAAGAAGTAGGGAAGCTTTGTTGGTAAACTATCCATCCTGACAACTCCAGGTCTTAGATTTTAAACTGTTAATCGAAAAGATAGAAAGTTTAGTGTTATCAAATGCATTTACTACTGTTTCAGCGCATTATTTTGTTAGTTCCATGTAAAAGGAAAGTGAGTTAGAAGTTTTCCCTTTTTGTGATTGAACTTTACTAGGAACGACCCAATACAACCTATGACCCTATAACAATGTCAGATTTATTCCTTTTCATCTTGCTATGATTCACTTAGAACCAACAATTGGACTGTTTGATTCTGGTCATTTAAGCTGCTTTGGATGTACGGAAGATTTGCTTTGAACTATTCAATCTTTGAACTATCCAAAGAGCACTCAGTTGTAATCACTGTTCTGTCGTAAGACTTCACCCAATATTTGCACTTTTGGAGCGTTACTGATCTACATAGCCAAATTACTCATCAGCTAATAAACCATTACAAAACCAATCACCATTGTATGACTCAGATAATAAACATTAGATGGGCAGGTCATGCATTCTATGCACACAACCTGACGGAATTTCTGAGCTGATAAGCATTTTACGATCAACATGGGCACTATCACTCGCCCTAAGTACAAATTTACATATTTCAAAGTTCTTATCATTTTCTTTCGCCCAAAATCCTCCGTATTTCGTACTATATAAGTCCACCTAAAACAATTCCAATTCGTCAGTTGAGTTTTGTCTTCCACAAGTCGAAAATCAATCGCAATATTCCAAAATGAATAAGTTGTTCGCCGTAGTTGCAGTACTTCTTGCTGTGCAGGTAAGTGAAATTTGGTATTGAACTTGATCCCTGAATATAAATTTTACATCAAAGTTTAATTTTCAAAATGATGTCTTCGTAGATTTCTTCTGCAAGAGTAGTCCGTGATGCTCCAGCTTCTTTAGCATTGGGAGATTTGGCTAAACAAGCCGAAGATGCTATTGGAACGTTGCATTCAAAGTTTTTGGAAATTGTTGGTGTTAAGAATGACAACGAATTCATCAAACTGTTGGAGAACCAAGGGCGGTCGTATGCTTCAAAGATTCAGAGCTACGCCAAGTTGTTGGGAGATGAGGTAAGAGTAGCGTATTCACTCTGACAACAAATAAATTATCCTCTAATTGTACTAACTTTAAACTACCGTGAATCAAATTTCTTTATTTTTCAAATTTCCCAATTTTATTTGCATTTTTCAATTTTCATTCAATATTTTAGTATTTATTTATTTAATTTATTATGTTTATTTAGACAAATGTCAAATAAAAAAATTTGAATTAATTCATCTACACAGGCCAAGGCAAATGCAGGAAAAGCTGATAAAGTCTTCCAAGGATTGCAGACAAGGCTCACACAAACTGTGGATGAACTCAAATCAAAGAATCCAGAAATTTTCGCTAATGTTGAAAAGTTCCAAGTAAGACTTGAATTTTGAAATTTTAAATATTCAAACTAAAAGAAACATTTTAAACTCAAGGGACATTTGAAAGCTGTGCTCAAGGACACCGAGCAATTCAATGCAAAATTGAAGGAAGAAGGAAAAGTGATCTCATCAAATGTCGAGGAAGTGCTCAAGCAAATTTACGATAGCACTGTCCAAACCGCTCAGAAGGTAGCCAATGAAATTGAATCGAATTTAAAGCAGAAGAAGACCAAGTAATTTAGATTAAAGATTGAAAAAAGACTGAACAAATTATGAAATAAAGTAATTTTTTATTAGCACATAGATTTTTGCGAGTTCATTTCCATTTAGTCTTTCCTTGTCAATTAAACTTGCCGACTAATGCAGGAGCGAGGAGAAGTTCCTTAGCCGAAGTGAAAAGTAGGCTTTGCAAAGAAAGGAAACATCTGCGTAGCTTTTTCTTTTGATAGTATCTACATTTCTCTTTCTCTAATTACTGAGCTTCTATTCAATAATCAGTACGATTTATACAGTGCCAATGATAACCCGATAGCAACGGAACAAAATAAAGGACATACTCAAACTACTTTAGGGCACAAGATACTGGGACTCTACCTACTTAGTCAGTCCACCGTTAGAGGGGTACTACCATATTATTACTTCAAGAGGCAGAAAAGTGATTCGTTTGCCATCTAGGCTCTATCTGGTATCTAAAGCGATAGCGGGTACGAACAACAGCGAACATCGCATTGTGTACCGGCGGTGAAAGCGTTGACAAATTACCGGTTGAAGCTAGTAGCGGAGCAAACTATCTGAAGGAAATGCGTAATATTGTAAGGGGGTTTTTTGTGTTCATTGATCCGCGCAACAAGGCGATGGTACGAACTTCGGAGCATTTTTCTAACACGGCCTAAGGTGAACTGAGGTCTATGTCCAAAAACATAGGAAATACAAGTAGGACCCAAACGTTCAACAAAACTTAAATTCGACAGGTAAATAGCCCCACATAAATCTTTGAGTGAGCAACACGAGCGAATCCTAAATGTAAAGCCACGGAAGGCAATAGGGGAACCAGGATGAATATTATACAATAAAAGAATTCAAAGGAACTAGAGGAGTAGAACCTGAAAAACTACAATGTTCCGAAGGCGTGATTCGAAATCAGAAACTAATGTCTGAATAAAGGTTAAGGCAACTAGCGAGTATCATCAAAACCAAAACCAACATTTCTTAGACTGAAATCTCACGAATCAGGCAAACTCGTACTAGAACACACTCTTTTTTAGGTGTATGGAGCACCCGTTAAGTTCAACATGCACAGCATGCGCGGAGGTCATAGCGCCTTTCTCTCAAATTTCGCCTCAATATGTATACCCGTTTCTGAGAGAGAGCGCGTGACAGACAGACAGACACTGAATCAATTTTCATGCCTTCTTTTGAACGAAACCTTAACAAGAAATGCTCGGATGGTAGCTTGGGCAAATTGGGCAAAAAAATAGAAACGGTCGAAACCCGAAAATATTATCATCATCAACGGCGCAACAACCGGTATCCGGTCTAGGCCTGCCTTAATAAGGAACTCCAGACATCCCGGGTTTGCGCCGAGGTCCACCAATCCGATATCCCTAAAAGCTGTCTGGCATCCTGACCTACGCCATCGCTCCATCTCAGGCAGGTTCTTCCATTCTGGTCGCTGCTCCCGGTAAAGGTCTAACGTCACCGTTTGACCAGGTTTCAAAACCTTGTGGTAGATCACTCATTTCGAGTCCCACCAAGTTTTCTTACCGCGGATGTTCCTCTTTGGCTGTGAGGTTGATGGCTGGCCTGGTGAAACTCATGATTTTTTATGCTTCTGATTGTCTTAGTAGATCCACTTTTCGTCACTCATTACAATCCGATACTTTTTTTTATGCCTTTCAAAAGGCAATTCGCAGACTTGTAGACATCTTCAACTGACTCTCTCAGACAATTCATATGGCACCCATTTCTCTTCCTTCTGAATCTTTCCCATGCGGTGTGCAATAGAAGATCGATAGACCCCAATGCGTCAGCAAGCGGCTGTTGCGTTTGACAGGAGTCTGCATCCATGTCTGCTTACAATTTTACTTCTTCGAACTTCTTCTTCGGTCGTTTATGGTCTTTGGCTTCTATACTGAAGTCTCCGACACCCTTTTCGCAAATGACGTTTTACAGGCATAAAACTTAATATTTTCAACATGGTACAACCACACTTTTTGTTAGCTCCGTTAAATAGATGACACATAGGCCTTTCGGATGCAGTATTCCCACATGTAAAGTTTAAACCGGTTACAAAGATATGACCATCTATCGGCAATGCGAACAGTCAGAAGTTATAAACCTAATAGCTAAGAAGTAAAGAAATTTCCATGAAAGCACCACCGCGAGTATATTTGGAGGGACCCATGCGTCCACACCAAATGTTGAAGGAGTGCGTCGAAACAATAAACAGCTGGCAATACCCAAATGGTTACGGGGCGAAGGTTTTGTACACTGTCTCCTGCCATCTGCCTTAGATGCCATATGGCCAGATCAGAGATACGAAAGACGACATTTGGCAATTGAAGGAAAGACCCTGAATGGAAACTACTTTGGATAACAAGTTCCACATCATTCGAAGCGAAACATTACTGCTAATCAAAATCAATTGAAATTAATCCAAATTATCTTCACCCAATAGTCTATCTATCCAGGAGTTCGACATAGATGGGGATGCCATGAAAGGGAAACAACACCATAGATGTAGAAAAAGAAACCATACCATAGATGTCAGCACAGCAGCATTGGAAAGCACCTTCTTAAAGAAAAGTCGCATGCATTAGCGTAAGTTCTTTTCAGCTATCACGACCGTGTTTAATACTAAGGAACAAGACAGAGCCAATCTGTAGGGCATTGTAGAAGCACCATAATCTCGGGATCGAAGATTGAAAGTAGATATCGACCTCCGCGAAGGGAAGTTCAAAAATACCCGCACTACGTGGACTGCGGGAAGCGGTGCAGAATATATAATAATATCGAAGTTGGCAAAGCAGTTTATTGGGTAATTACTTGTATCAAAGAAGATGTCGCGTTGTTGCAAGAATGGAGAGTGATTGTGCTAATCCGAAAAGGATAGTCCACACGTTGTATAGTTTCAAGAGAGCGAGAATCATGAAAGCGGAAGGGACCACAGCACACAGCAATATTCAAAGATGTTTCTAACAGGAAAATTGAAAAGTGTTAAGGAGGGCTTGATTGACGTGAATTCGGAGGAGGGACGTAGTTATCCTACTATGGAGAACAAGACATTTTGGAAGCGGGAGTGATGATGTCAATGGAATGGGAATTGAAACGAAGTTTATCATCTTCGATGATAAAGGTCAGTAGTGATAATGGTTGCCCAACAGGAAAGTGAGAAAAGGATGTTGGGGAGGTTTTAAGCAAATAGCACATCTAGTACCCTTTGCTGACATTTTGTGTCAATTTGTTATCCGATTACCAACGGACCAGAGTATCTAGGTTTGACTGTAAGAGACCACAGGATCCTTCTGTCTACTGCACGTGCCTTGAGAATGTCTGAGCCTTTCAGCCAAACTTCCACTCTGAAGAGGCGGCATTTTTCTGGTAAGCCAGGTGGACGATTTCTGGAAGAATGCGCCCTTATTCCCTACAACTCTAACATCACAGCCACCTTGAGTCCAGCTCTACCGTTGAGCGCATACGAAGCATGCCTGCAGCATTATTCTATCCCGAGACATGCATTTGCAATAGATTCCTCGTAAGTCGGTGTAATCGTCCGTTTAATTTCTTTTGGAATCTGTTGGATTTGGAACACACGCGAAGCTCCATCGACTTATGACGTCCATTCAGTAAATCGGTGAAACATGCTCCAATAACTGGATGTCGTTGCTTGGATGCCGCACATGTATTCATGGTTACACACTGCAATACCCAAGATTTGTCAAAACTCACCTGTCTCCCTCGAACCCTCATAGTATACCAGTTAAACCCTATAACCCTCATACAATATCAGTTAAATCGCGCTATTGGTCCAACATGTTCGTACCAATGCTAGATTTCTATTCACAGCACTAAATGACAGGACACCTTCGGCTATTTTGGTATTGACTCACCAGACAGGGTTGCTGCCCTCTCTGCCCCGTCGATACCTAAGAGCACCGCAAGAGAGCATAGTCCAACGGAGACGTCAGCGTAAAGCAAACACCGGACAGGCGAGGAAGGAGGGGAGGTCTTTAATAAAAAATAGGAATAACAAGGGGCCAAGCTTAGAGCCTTGGGGAACAACAGAGGAAAGAGAGGAGGAACAGGATGAGTAGCCATGACAAGAAACTGTTTGATAGAAACGGTTTGATAGATAGAAGAAGAGCCATGAGATGATAAAGGAAGAGAAGTTGAATAGACAAAGTTTGGAGAGGAGAATATTATGGTCAATGGTATCAAAGACTTTGGGGAAATCGATGTAAATAGCGTGTACCTTTTGTCGTGAAGTAAAACATTTAGTAACGAAGTTGGTAAGGACCAGACTATTTGACGAAACTATGCTGCTCTTTCACTATGAGGTGACCGAAATGCTCGATCAGTCAGCCGTTGAAGAATCTCTCGAGGATTTTGGAGCAAGAGGAGAGGCGAGGGATGGGACGGTAGGCCACAGTTACAGAAGAAATTCCCCTTGTGAGGATGAGGATGATAAGTGCATCTTTCCAAAGATGAGGAAAGTATTCTTCGAGACTTTTGTTGAAGATTGTACACAGTGGAGGGAAATGAGCTGTGTACAGTTAACAAGGAAGAGCCTAGAAAGCCCATCCGGACCAGGTCCGACATTGATGTCAAGATTACCAATGAGCAACTTAATCAAGGAAGCGGTAAAAAGGAATGGTAAGAGATTCGGAGCAATTTTCATCTAGAAGATGTAGAGGGCGTAATGATCGAGGAAGTAAAGACGAAATGGAAGTATTGTTGGGAGGAGATTACGCGAATAGCGAGTGAGGAACCAACTCGATTTCAGGTTACTGCGAGCAAGAGCGTCCTTGGCGCTCAACAAGTGTCTCTTGGGCACTTTTTCAATCATAGGCTTCACAATGGAGAGGATTACGAAACCGGACCGCGTTTTGCTAAAGGGATCGATATTCTACGCCTCTGTGAGCAGATGCGAACGCAGAGAAAGTGGCAATCAATACTCGCAGGTGAGAGCAACCATCTTACCTCGCTTAACGGCAGAATATCAGACCAAGCGAGCAGTACCGTCGTCGAGAAGAATTCGCACATTCCCCAATCTGCAGTGTGCTTGCTTTTCAAATATAAAGAAAATCCACAGTTCACTGGGAAGTCATTATGTTAGTATGACCCGTGCAGTGTTTGTCTAATTTGCACCCGGAGAAGCACAGAAGCTACACGGGTATTCAAACGAAAATGACTTTTCCGTCGTGAGAGAAACGTGCACGAAATTTTGATTACGCTCTTTGTAATATTCGTTACAAAAGAGCACCTTTGCTAGGCGCAAAACATGGGATTTAAAGCAATACGACATACGATAGCAATGTTTTTTGCGAATTTACCAAAAGAGGAAGCCAACACTTAACTCCATCTTGCGATCGTGTTGCCCCTTCTGCCTCTGCTCGCGATGAACTTGAGGTCAACAATGGTGTCAGATACCACTGAGTTATTGAGTATCTAAAAATTAAGATTTTTTCCTTACCGCTACATCCTTCTAACGTAAGACCCGTTTCTAAAACTAAATCCTAAAATATTAAGCTGAAAGTTGAAGATATTATAGAATTATATTGTCAACCGAATAAAATCTTAACTGTTCCATGAATCGAACAAAACACTATTCACTATCTAACTCCTCTGGGAAATCCAGATAATGCCAACAACTTCAGCATTCAAAGCAAATATTCGAGAAGAACAATTAGAAATTGGTCTATTCTCCAGTACTGCAACCTTCATTGCAACTCGGTAATCAGCTTGAAAGCAAATCTACTCAAGAGTTCGACTGAAAGGTTCCACCACATTCCAAGTGCCCTTCAGAACTTGGAAACAACAGTCATTTTGTATCTTCCTACAGTACCATCAAGCCTTTCCAGGGAGATTGAAACGATGTGTCAATACAATTCCCTGTGCCTTTCAGTAAAATTCTTGGAGTTCAGATTTATTATTGCATGCACCAATGAAATCATGCTACTGAAAGCTCACGGGACAAGAAGTCATTTCCAGAAGTATTGTGTTATGTAACTAAATATCTTAACACCCACTCTTTCAAGCTAAACTACTCCAGAGAACTCTTTGGTTTTTGTCTTTGATGGGAATTAAATTGTTGACCTTCTTGAGGCTCCCATTGTCCCTACCATTGTCATTATCGTCTATATGTCCATCCGCATTGTCGTCATCTTCATTTCTAGGTTCCGCCTTACTTCTTCGCCTAAATATACAAAAGGCTTTATCTGTTCGTAACATCTAAGAAAACAACATTAAGTATTGTGTAAGATAGTAATATGTCGTGCGAAGGGATTGAGAGCACAAGATAAGATACTTGTGTGGCGGATATGAAATCTGATGAAATACGCATCTCACCTTCCTTCTAAGGTGGCTGCGGAGGCTGCGGAAAAGTGTAAAAGCAAAGAAAAAAAGAATCAAAGCCTCTTCAGTGAGGCTTCTTCGAACAATGAAGATGAACCTTGTGCATGGCGCAGAGCAACGAGATGAACAGGAAATTAGAAAGGTAGCACTCATAATGAATGCCAACAAGTTCATTTCCTGAATCATTTGCTGTGCAGAGAACAATCATTTGTAATTGGAAAAGGAATTTAGAGCGTGAAGTTTTGCCTCTTTCGATGTCAAAGATAATTTTCGCTAAATAGAGTTCAAAGTAAAACTGCATAATGAGTTCCAGCGCTAAAGTGCAGTGATCTGGATAATTGAGTTAATTTGAAATTAGGTGAAATTATGTGAAGCCAAGATAACCGGATGGAAATTTTCAAGAAAATTGAGGGCGATGTCAGGGAACATACTTTCTCACATTCATTCTTCGTATGAATCGATGATGTTCATTCCATTTATTGAAATGATTTTAATAAGTGAAAAGACAGATACCCTTTCAATGACAATTACACGTATCCATGGAAAAATCTCGACACTCAGAAGCTGAATAAAATTGCAAATTTATATGTATTTGAGATTTTGCAGTGACCAGGCACATGGTGCTCGACTACATAGAATTTGATTGAAGCCAATACTAGAAGGCTGCTTTTCGAAAGGAGGCTGGATTGAAAGCGCCAAGTAGAGTATGTCCAGTCAATGGTATCCAGAGAAGAATACCTAAGATTTATTATTATCCTTTAAAATCCTAATTCATTTGGATACAGTGTTTTACTGAGTGAAAATAAAATTTTCCCGAAAAATTTGCAATAACTTCTACTCGAAAGAAAGGTTGGTTGTATCGATAACATAGACTTCTCACAACGTGCTTCTGGCTCTCAAACGACTTTTTTCGTGATGCGTAGGCCAAATTCCCCTCGACCCCCTTGACATAGAGTAAATCAAGGGTAGCAAGTTGAGCAACGAGCACACGAGAATCTTAAAAACACATTGCTGCTCATATTGTCCACGTCACAAGCTCATTTACTTTCCATGAATAATAGACTGAATTCGGATCACTCAGATAGATGCTATTGCCACAGCAGATTTCCAAAAAGTCAAGGGCGTTCCAAATACTGAAGCCGGGAAACTAGTGGAGCCTGCCCACATTAAAACGTAAGAGGTTCGCGGCACTTTATCCCCACCGGTGCCCAAAAGAAGGACAAAAGTTTGATTTCCTGAACGATAGATTCAGAAAAGCGCTAAGTGGTATCAAAAGTACAAGTGGCTCAAATAGTTCTTCCCAAACACCTAATGACATACCCTCTCAATCACCAGCGATGCATCAGGCCGCTCCATCGGAAGAAGGTATTTAGAGCCGGTGGCAATCTTCTCTCAAATGAATCTGCTTCTTCTTCTTCAATGGCGCGACCGGCCAAATCGCCGCTTGGCCTCCAAGGCAGACTTTCCCTCAGCCATCTCGATCCTTCGATCGCACCCTCCAGTTAAAAAATTTCAGCAGTTTTTTACGGATCTCATCCACTGAGTCTTCCTACCGTTCGCGTGACATATTTTGTTGATATTGTCGGAGTTACCTGGGATGTTTCCTTGGTCATCCTTACAGAGGCTTGTCTGCGACCAACAGCACAGGAAATTATTAGCAGTCGGGGCTACGTGAACCTTCCCATTGTTCTTGCTGACCTCTTCTCGACCACAGTAACAACTCGAACACAAATTCTCTATGAAAATATTCTGATTGATGCCTATAGAATCCGAACTCAGTCGGCGCATGATGACTGCGGCTGGGTAGCATTGGGACTTCAGTACATTGTAGCACGCCCACCAAAATCAACCCTTGAGCAATTTGACCATTCGAAAATCAAAGTCTCACGTTACCGGAGGAGCCTCCAAGATAATGATCTGACTCCAGAATATCAAAACAGACAACAAAATGGGCACCACCCAGTCTTCATCATCATTATCAACAGGGCAACAATTGGTATCTGGTCTAGGCCAGCCTTAGTAAGGAATTCCAGATATCCAGGTTTTGCGCCGAGGTTGTTATAAGTTGTCTGGTATCCCGGCATACGCCATCGCTCCATCTGAGGCAGTTGCCCTTACAGAATCTCCGGGCTGGATCATCCTCATCCACATGGACTACGTGTTCCGCCCATTGAGCCGGATTTTATCCACATCTATTAAGCAGGATTTTATCCACAACCAAACGATTGTGGTATCACTCATAAATTTCCTCGTTATAAAGGCTACGAAATCGTCCACTCTCATGTAGGGGCCAAAAATACTTAGGAGGATTCTTCTCTCGAACACGACCAAGAGTTCGCAATTTCTCCTGTTAAGAACCCAAGCCTACGAGGAACACATTAGGAGTGGCAAGATTATGGTCTTGTACAGTACGAGCTTTCCCTTTTGGCCAGACGTTTCGTTGGCTTCTAAAAACCTTACGCGGATTTCATCGTCATAGCTGTTATCGGTTGTGATTTTCAATCCTAAATACGAGAAACTACCAACGGTCCCAAAGTTATTGTAGCCTCCTATCTTTATTCTTCTTATTTGGCCAGCGCAATTTGATGTTGCTGGTTCTTTCGTTTTTGATGCTGACATTGCCACCGTGTACTTTATATTGCCTTCATTAATGTGTAGGCCAAGATCTCGCGCTGCTGCTCAATCAGGATGATAGAAGATTGCACATCTCGGGTTGTTCTTCCCATAATGTCAATATAGTCAGCATAGACTAATAGTTGGGTGCCCTTGAGGAGGATGGTCGCATTAATTCATCATGGGTCACTTTTTCCAGGGCCAGGTTGAATACGATGCAAGACAGGGCACCCTCTTGTCGTAGACCGTTATTGATATTGAATGGTCTCGACAGTAATCCTGATGATTTTATCTAGCTTCGCACATTCATCAGAGTCAGGCTAGTCAGTCTTGTCAATTTCGTCGGAATACCGAATTCTTTCATGGCCACGTACAGTTTTACCCTGGCTATGCTATCCTAGGCGACTTTGAAGTCGATAAGGAGGTGATGGCCACATTCCAACAGTTTCTCCATTGTTTGTCGCAGAGAGATAATCTGATCTGTTGCTGATTTGCTTGGAGTAAAGCCTCTTTGGTATGTTCTGAGCTTATGGGGCTATCCGACCTAACAAGATAGCTCTATAATTACTGCACTGTCAGATATCCGCCTTTTTATGTATTTGGCAGATAATGCATTCGCTGTTCTAAACCTTGAGCATCAGTTGATGAACCTCTTGGTGTAGTTGGTCAGCGGCAAAAAAGGCAAGGTTGGAGGGAACCGCATGAGAAAATCGCCATCCCTGATCATAGGTTGCTTATTTTTGAGTTGGGCT
This sequence comes from Hermetia illucens, assembly GCF_905115235.1. NCBI lineage: Eukaryota > Metazoa > Arthropoda > Insecta > Diptera > Stratiomyidae > Hermetia > Hermetia illucens. Next base: position 141,088,812 of record NC_051851.1, read on the forward strand.
ATTAGAAACTCGAAGATGCACATATTGGCCGTCCTTTTAAAGAATATCTTTCCAGCTGAGCTTGTTTACGGAGCAGTGCTGGAAATATCAGAAGACTCGTTAGCACTGATGAAGGGAACAATTGGTTCCTGAAATATCGGTATTTGCAAGCTTAATAAATATCACTAGCGCTTAGAAAAAGCAAGTCTTAATTACTTCAAATAAATTAATCGCTAGAAACGCGGCGAAATTACACTTAGATCAGAAGAATGTTTTGTCCAAAAGAACGCACATTCAGACAAAAAGCCTTTCATCCAGAGACTACAAGAGTATATGACAACTGTTCACCTAACTCTAGAGGGTTATGATGACAAAATTAAAATATTCGTACACATAAGTCTTCTGCACTGATTTGACACCTTCATTTGTATCGATACGGTTATACCATAAAATTCGGAAATGGAAGTGTTTAAATGGGGTAAGTCGCTTACACCAGTTACAAAGGCGCAATGCCATGACATCAACCTTATTTGCGTCGAGGGGGTCGCTGGAATCATTGAATTTGTTTAGGGTGAAACTTTTAGATTTTATGATATTCTCCAATACTAAGATTAGCAAGAGAAGCAGAAAATTCATCAATTAGAGCACAAGGATATCTTACGGAAGGCCGCGGTTCAAATCTTACTGGTGGTAGTGGAATTTGTATCGTGATTTGACGTCTTATACAAGTCGACTCAGATGTGAATGAGTACCTGAGTTAAATCAGGGTAATAACCTCGGGCGAGCATAAAGCTCACACTGCCTCATATAGTGTTACTGTAGTGTACCCTTACGGTCTTGAATGGAGTGCTCTAATACACTTCATGACCCTGATCGAATTGAATTGTTGCGCCAGCGATTATTATATTATTATTACTTTGGAGTAACAATGGTGGTCACTTTCCTTCCATTTCCAGCGGCGCCGGGTCCGTATGAAGATGTTGTTCTTCGTTCGAAATTATCTGAGGCCAGAGTAACTCGAAGAAATGGTAGAGGCAACTAAAACTTGAACTTTCGAGGAACAATGCCAGTCTCCCTAAAAAACCCCGAACAGAACATTGGCGCGATAAAACTTCAACTTTGAACATCAAAGGCAGATCTAGCGCTGGTACTGCATCGAGTAATAAATAGTTCGGTGCCACCATCGGCGAAAGCAATGCTACCATGACAGATAAGACCTGACCTAATATCATACGGCTGAGAACGGTCGTGAAATTCCCCCTCTACCTTTTAAGCTACTCATCATCGTAAACGACGCACTTACCGGTAATGTCCATGATCATCGAGAGCATTTTGATCAGCTGTAAGTTATTTTTTCTCAAAAATACCTCCAAAAACACGTCCATGGGTGCGATTTCTTTCAGAAAAAAAGCAACTCATTAGATGCTGCCTCACCTTTGCCCAGGAGGTAGCGTGACCGTGACCGTTATAGGGTGTCGTTGGTCCCCTTTATGTAAATTTCTAAATATGTCAGCAACAAACAGTAACTACTTTTATAAGGCTGCTCCCAGTATTGAGATGAGGAAGCATCTGATGAGTTGCCTTTGTCCGGATGAAACCGAAAGTCATCTCTTTTGAAAGATCAGACTCAAAACAAACAATTAACAATTCATGGTTTGCCTGCCTGCTTACCTATCTGAATGCGGCATGTGACAATACTAGCTGGATTTTACATTAAGTTGGTCATCGGTGGGGTGAAGGACTAAGTAGGGTTTTAAATTCAGAACACAAACGATACAAAGCTATAAGGCAAGGAACGTATGACATATGTTTAAGGTTGGAACAGTGAAAGGTAGTACTACCAATAAACAAACAAACAAGTCGAAGACCGGAAGCTTGATGCTTCAGATGAAAACTTTTGCGTATTTCATCCGTAAGTATATATGAGCTGCGCTGTGGGGCGCAGTTTTGATGCCACAAACTCCTAAGACCGTGACTGTTGTTATGAGGGCATGGAGGCAGAGTCTGGCCGGCACGGACCTTCAGAGCCAACCCGTAACATTCACGAAGGAAAGCAGCTCTCCCACCCTGCAGCTAGAATCTCTCTGAGGTAATTCTAGCTAGAGCTGGGCAATCCCAGAGAAAGTGCATGAAAGTTTCCCTTCCTTCTCCGCAGCTTCAGCAATGCGAATTGTAGGGTATGGCGAGCCTGGCGGCATGGTCCCCTATAGGCCAGTGCCCCGTGCAGACCGCCCGTCATCTCGAATGCATTTGCATGCGTCTGGCACAGGAGCTCTCGTGATCGGGCTATGTTATAAGCGGGCCAAATTCTCCTTGACTTGGCACAGTTCGTAAGTCTTTGCCATCTAAGGCCCGTGGCTTCGTGGACTTCCAATATCACCAGCACTTCCGCTTGAAATACCCTGGCGAAACCTGAGAGACTATACGACTTGGATACACTGTGTGTATTCGAGAAAACGCCCGCACCGACTCCGCAGGCCATCTTTGATCCATCGGTAAAGAATACTGAGTCATAGTCTGGCAACACGCCGCCGGTCTCAATGTTTCTCGTGAAGTTCAGCTTGCGTGTGGCATAGTCCGTAGGGAATGCCCAGATTTCCCGAGGAACTTGGTGGAGGATGTTGCTGTGGCCGTAGGACTTCGCTGCCCAGCATCCGGCCTCACGTAATCTGACGACACTGCACGCTGCAACGTATTTAATGAGGAGGTCTAGGGGGAAGAGATGCGCGACTACATTGATAGCATTTGCCGGGCAGGAGTGCAGAGCCCCAGTAGCACCTGCACACGCGGTTCTTTGAATCCGATTAAGCTTCATCCTATTGTATTTTTTGCTCAAAGTTTGCCACCATACAATAGAGCAGTGTACGTCCAGAGAACCATCCTCGGCCGGAGACGCCATTTCTTTACAATGCTTCTCGTGCAGGCATAGAAGGCTATACAGGCCTTCTTAACCCTTAGTTCTATGTTCAATCTCCAATTTAGCTTTGAGTCCAGGATTACACATAGACGCTTTGCATTAGAGAAAAAAAAACAATCTTTGTTCATTCAGCCGTGGTAGGTGCAGTTTACCTATCCTTGTCTTGGTGGTGAACAGCATCAGTTCCCTTTTGGTTGGATTGCATCTAGCGGGCCACAGGAACACCTTTCGCAACGCTCCTTCCAAGACGTCGCTCATAATGGACGGAAACATCCCTGACACTAATATCACCAAGTCGTTGGCATACGCCAGCACCTTCACCCTGTTGCTGTCCAATGTCCATAAAATTTCGTCCATTACTATGAACCAGAGCACCGGAGAGGCATTGCAGATCTCAGCTAATGCTAATGATGGTCAGCATAGTTGCCTTTCAGTTTGGGGAAAGGCATTGCAGATCTCAGCTAACGCTCATAAACTGAGTGCAGTCTACAGTAGAATAGCCCTAAACGAGTACTCTGCCTTTAGGTTTATCACAGACGATTCAGTGTTCGTCATCTCGGGAATGATGCCCGGGGAAAAACAACTGGATACTCCACCCGATTGTCCAAACTGCGATGGTATTCTTCGACTGTCCAAGATTTGTGGAAGAAAGGAAGAACCTGGAGAGGAATTTAGGAGAGGCGCAAGTACCAGTGCGGAGAATGCTAGCAGGTCAGGGCGATTGGGATGCGATCAGCGCTACGGTCGCATCTATCTAGAGTAAACTGCGAAAAGCAGAGGAGGGATGACAAAGCTAGATTGACCTGACTCCGGCCCGTGATGTAATTCCTCATGATGGTCCCCCTAATAATTAAGAGCAAAATCCTAAGCAACGGGTGCTACTCTAAGGAGTAACGGGGGGCTAGACAAACATCAAACGGTAGACGCTCTAAGATTGTAAGGAACAACTCCATAAAATTTAATCCTTCTGGGGCCATTTCTATTGACTCGCCTGAAGCGGATCAGCCACTTTTCTGGGTTCTAGAATAGGGCCGAGCGGATTCGAAGACAGAAAACATACCACTTCAGAACTTCAATTCGAATACTACATAGTCTCAAGCAGGGAGTTAAAACGATTTTTCTTGAAAAAGGGGTCAACAAATTATCTTGCGCAAACTGACTACATATGTTGCCCCAAATTTATGAAAAAATTCTGTGGAAAATTCACCTTCAAATAAAAACGAATGTCTAGTTCATATAAGGCTAAATTTTTATAGTTCAACCATATTTGGCAATAATCTTGAAAAAATTCAATCTTTCTCGTATGTTTTGAAATTTCATCTGAAGTTGTGTAAACCAATGTACGCCCACCAGTCAAAGCTATAATTGAGCAAAGCCTAACGTCAAGAACTTCATGTTCAAACCTTGTTCACATTAAATTATATGATTGATCGCCATTAAAAAGAAGACACCCGCAAAGGTGGGAGATCACTCCGCAATCTCTCGAACCGCTATCAAAATCAAGTTCCAATTTTTTCATTTTCTTGTTTATCTTCCAAACTGTCTTGTAATGTGCATCCAGCATAGCCGAGGTTTCTGGTCCAAGATCTCTCATATTTTGACCAGTTTATGTCGCAGTGACCGCGATTGGCTACAACCGCTGGCTTGCCAGGCAGACACATCTTTCTTGTTAGTCAGCTCTTTCTTATGTCATCGCGAACAACATAACATGGATTATGCAAGATACAACGGACACTGAGCAGGCTTAGACTGTAGGATACCGGTTGATCGGATTGAGGCTGCGATTAGTGACCGTGCATGGTAAACTGTAATCTGCGTTGTGCTGGTGTAATTTTTTTGCTTCTTTGTAGCGGTGCCAGATGTCGATGCTCTGAGATGCAAAGGTGCTTCATTTACTGGTGAATCTATAATCAAGTGTTTTGCTGGGATTGTTTTTGTTTATATTCCGAAATCAAAAGAGAATCTGGCTTGCTGATCTTAAACGTATTCCTTGGGATCAAGTTCTGCTCTTCCTTCAAATTGAATATAGCTTGATGGCATTTTCATTAAGGAGCTGGAGCGCTACTTCCTAGTACCTAAAACCACAGCTAGGAATCTTGTTTTTCGTCTTTCTCCTCGAATTTGAGCAACTATTTTCCGAAAGTAGAATTAGCAGGTTGCCAATCTTTACGGTAACCCGCATATAAGCACAATTTGCTTGTAGCTTGTGCCGTTGTGAAAACATTAATTATGCAGAAGTCGCATGACCAGTGATTGGGCAGCCATTAATACGGCAATCATATGCATACGAGTGACCACCGCGGCATGCTCCTTCATATTAACACATCAAGTAGCCCAGAAGACCTGGAGAAACGGAAAATCGAATCTGTGAAAAGTTATCGAATTTGTGTAGACACTTTTCTTCATTGCGGATGGCGTGAACGACAAGAAGGCGCCATCCCGCCTGATGAAATCACATCCCATACCAGTCCAGGCAGAATCTGTGAGTCAAATTAATAAATCACGATTTTTTGTGGATGGCGTTTATTGTCATTGGCACACGGGGATCGGCCGTACTGCAAATCATTATTGTAACCCAGTTCCGGATCTGAAGTGAGCCTAATAGTCCCGGTTACGACATAATGGGGCTTTGTGTCTGTTATGGTCACAAATTTGTGGTAAGTGGCGTGCGCTCCAACCTCGACGCCACTATCCATCATCTATTGACGAGTTTTGTTTGGCTCCATTGTTCATGTCGTTGTATCTTTAATTTATTCAATACAAAATGGAAATGAAGATAAATTCGTTTGCACCTACGTTCGGACTCGCGTTCTATATGAGGCGCTTTGGAAGCGACCATAGGCATCTGATGACTGCACCAGGCCCGCAGAGCAGCCGTTATTGTTGTTATTTGTTGCCAGTAGCATAGTTTCATTACCGATGCAAGTGAAAGTGCGGAATTTGGATTAAACTGAAGACATTCGATTTCGAATGTTTGGTGCTATCGCAGGCGATGGAACTGAACGTGCCACGGGATTGAGTTGTAGGAGGAAATTATCTTACAATTTTGGAATTCGAGTGAAGGGTACTTTTGTGTTTTTGGTAACAGCCAAGCCAGCACAAGTTGCTTTTTTTGAAAGTGTTCACCTGCATTAACTTACATATGTATTACAGGTGAGGACGTCCATCAGGTTCTCGAATGGACCGCTAGTTTTTGATGATGTTTTTCCATGTTTCTTGTTAGATGTTATTCAAATCAAGAGGCTTTTGAAAGACTCGTTGAGAGGTGCTTTTTCTGGGACCTTTCTCTAGTTTCTATTTCGGGTTATTTGAACCGAATGTTTTTGTCAAGATCATGTTTAGATAAATTTCAAGAATATTCACTCCGTAGAGATAGAGAGGGAGTTTTGGTGGTATACTCAAAAATAGGAAAAAGAAGACATCTATCAGCGCCTCCCTACCCAAAAATTTAAGTACTGGTGTATGTCAAGTAAACAATTGATATTTAGACCAGCGGAGTGAAGGTAGCAGATACTTAAAAGATCTGTCATCTTTGGGTACCAAATCTCGAAGGAAAGGGCCATCAAAAAAGCCAACATATGTCGCGAAAGAAGCTTCTCGAAAAAGTTCTACAACTCTTCAGTAAGGTACTAGTTGTCCCACCTGTGTACCATTCGGAATACGAACACGGAGGCGGGGAAGAGAAGGACGTATGCTGCAGCCTTGTTTCTGCCCGATGCCGTGGAAGTTTCTTCCAAGGAAACGAGGGGATAGTGGAAGTGGAGAGTGAGCTGGCTGCGTTTATTCGCAGCACGAAAATGCGCCGTTCGCCCCAGCGCCCAGCGAAGGACGCAACAAGGGCTGAAATACCCGACGAAACATCGGGACGCGCAGATGGAGAGAAGAACTCGCAAAATGATCCGGCACCTGCAACGGAGGCAGGAACCCAGACTTTACCACGCAGTGCTATAATTGCGGAAAGAGGCATAGTGGAAACTGCCGAAACTAACCAAATGGTTTTGAATATAAGCCAAGTTGGAGGACTGTGACTACTCTCGCGCAAGCTGAAGAGGAAAGGCTTGTTAAGAAATGCGCGGCAGTTGTAAAGCACATGCGAACTGCGACGTTACTCCAGAAAAACGTCAGCGAAGGGGTGAAAAACGGGCTAATGGACCTAGAGGAGCTCCTAGGCAGGATTTCATATTATAGGCAAACAGGGAGAGTAAGAGAAAATCCATAGGAAGCAGAAACAACCTCCCTACGAGGACATTACGGATCGCAGACAGCCCATTTCAGGGCGAATTGGAGAAAAAACGAAAGGAAGAAGGGACATCTGAAGCAGACTTCACTCAAGTACTCTCCAGGAGTCAAAAGAAGAAGGCGAAGAGGAACGAGAGACCACAACACGTCGGGCCGTCTGAAAAACCTCTGCCTAAAATTAAGGCGGGAACAAAGGACGGAGCACCAAAAAAAAAAGGTGGAGCCGACGGAAGGCAAGACTTTTGCGGAAGTCCTCAGTGCAATCCATTATAGGATCAAACCCGAAAATAACGGAGCCGAAGTGTCTTCCATTCGTAAAGCAAAGGGTGGTAGAGGCCTAGTCGAACTAGGTCCGAAGACAATAAATAAAGTTACATTCTGTGAGGCAGCCAAGGAGCTTCTGGGAGAAAAAGTTTTGGTTTCCAGCCTGGAGCCCACGTGTTCTCTGGAAATCTGAATCTTGACTGCCTCATAGAAAAGAACGAGGTAGAAGAGGCCATCACACGCGAATGTCCGGAGGTAATCAATGCGCGGATTTGTATCACCTCTGAGAGGACAAAAACTCGCTGTGGTGGAGGTTGCCGAGCAATACGCGAACAAGCTTCTAAAATGCAGGAAAATAAGAATTGGTTGGATGGTGTATAGGATACAAATATGGGCCGCCCCAACCAAATGTTACAGGTGTTTGAATTATGGGCACACATCTGCCAACATGCGATAAATGCGGCCAGGCAGGCCATAAAGCGAACACCTGCAATGAAAAGGAAAGCTGCGTCCTATGCAGGCTCGTTGCGGCCTCGGGGCGTGTTCATTCTTCAAAGCAGAATTGGAAAGAGCTAGGGGGCGGTCAACATGATTCGCATCCTACAAATCAATATGCACCGGAGTGCAACTACTCACGAGTTGCTAGCGCAGTTCACTGGGGAGACCAAAACAAGGACCCAGTTTCATGGCACTCTCAGATGGGCGGATTCTGGTCGGGGGTGACTCCAATGCTAGAGCACTTGAATGGAGTATGCCTCACACAGACTCCAGAGGGAAACTAATTCTGGAAATGGCGGCGAGAACAGGACTGGTAATTCTAAACATGGCAAGCGACCATCGATCGATGACATCGCCTTCGAAGTGGTGGTGCGCTCTTTCTGTGCATGGAACGTCGCGAAAGTGAACACCGGGATATTTGTCGAAACTCTGAGGGGCGTGGCTGAATCGGAAGCATGGTGACACTTCAGTTTTACCTGCACAAATCTTGAAAGGCGCGATCTTCGGATTGTGTGTTTTGCAATGGAATTGTGGACGACGCCCACCACACTTTTTTCTTGTGGAAGGTGGGATGGGATTTGTCAGCAGCTCTATTTAAACACAAGATTGTCGAAGAGACGCTGAGGAGTGCTGACAGGTGGAGCCGTGTTGCACATTACTTCGGGTCCTTCTCGTTGCTAAGAAGATAAAGCTCGACCGGTGGAGGAGCCGGATGGCAGGCGGTTCCTTGAATTGACAGTTGCCTTCCTCCTCTCCCCTCCCTTGGTGAAAGGAATTTCCTGATTTGAAGGCTCCCCAAGGCGAGAGAGTTCGGGGACTAGTGTCACAAACGGTTCCAGGCTAGCTCTCTGATGATGGGGAGGTGTTTAGTTTATAGTTCCACGACGTACCGAACCGGGAGTCCATTACTGTGTGCGGAAGCTAGACGCTTCAGGTATGAAAAGTTTTGTGTATTTCTTTTATAAAGAGATTTGAGTGTGCATTTGTCCCATTAGTAAGTAGCACGTAACATATGCATATATTATGTGAGAATATCCACTTTCAAGTGATATTGACATTCATAGTCTTGAATTTGCACAGAAGCGACAGCTTTGATCTATTATAACGTTGTTAGCAATAGTGCGATTTTCACCAAATTTGGTGGAATTATGCTCTATGGTGTAGCCTACATTGCTGCTTCTAGGAGAAACTTAAGGGAGGTTTTACTAAAAATTATAATAATGTAGTATTATTAACTTTATTTGCACAGATATCGGTTTGGAGGGTATGTCGGAGCCTAGGCACCATACAGTGGCAGCCTCTTGACTTTTTTCAGATTTTTGGGTTGGGTAGTTTCTGAGAATGGGTCCGTTAAAGAAATAATCACTTTCAACTCCCACACACGCACTCCCCACCTTTCCAACAAACCGGCTTCGAAAAATACTAACCGAGACCTTTAATTTGATACCCCACATGACCATATTTGATGAAAAAAAATGTACACCCCCCTTTTGCATGTATGGGGATGTTCACACAAAAGCTTAAAAAGGATGCAAATTTCAGAGAGGCAATTTTCCGTCCGCTGGGATACCAGTCGAAAAAATTCAGAAGTTCGATGGGCTCCTACATTTGGAATTATACTGATGAGGACAGCGGGCGGTCGATCCAAGTTCACTATTGTCAATATCGAGCTGTGCAGGACAGAACAGGTTGGATTTAGATACCTGGCCTTCAAATAATTACAACCGTTTTTCCATAGCAGAAGCGAAGTGGATCTCAAACAACGATTTTGCAGGGTATCTTTTCGTTACCCGGCCATCTGGAGTTGAATTAGAGGCACATTGATTAAACTGGTAATTGCTGGCTAGTTCAATCAGTCGAGTGTTTCATCTAAGAGAGGTTTCTTTTGTACGAGACAAACGACGGGAAGAAAGAATATAATATGACACCAGGTATTCCTCAAGAGTCGGTATTGGAACCCCAAGTGGTGGGGCATAATGCATGTTGGCGTGATTGACCTTGACGTGCCAGAGGAAGCAAGCAATTGAAGAGGTCAGTACCTTCTTCAATTTATACTTTGCAATAAGTTAGTGATATATAACATAGGGAACACTCCAACATTCGTAACCAGCACTCGACAAAAATACGAGACATAACCCTTGGGAATCTTCTGATGAACGGGCTGGCTGTGAATATGACGGTGTCGGATGACGTCTCCATATCTGCTCAGTGAATAATCAGATTGGACATTGATGGTAACTTCTAAGTAAAAAGAATAATGAGGAATCCCAGGACAGCGGATTGGGATTTCTATGCAACGCACTTGAGCAACAACATGGCTCACCTGCAAAGGGGTGGTGACATCAGAAGCGAACTAGAACTAGAAATAGTAGTGAAAATGCTCAACAAAGTCGTCATTGACGCTGGTCGGCCAAGATACTTAAGTCATCCAGGAATGTACCCTGTGAATTTACGAAAGCTATATTAGAACTAACGATATAATGCGTAATCGCCTGCATCAGTGTCAATAAGCTTACCGGGCAAGGCGATCAAATGAAACTGCTCTGTACCAGCTGACGGATGTATTAGGGGATACCATAAAAACAAAAGAAGTAGCACTGGGTGCCTTTTTGGATATCGAAGGAGCATTCGATAACACATCGCACACTGAAATACAAGATGCCCTTATCCGTAAGGAAGTTTGAAACACCCTGGCTTTTTGAGTGGGCAAAATGTTAGAGAGTAAGCAGATACAAGTACCGACAGGAACAAATTCTACTGTCATGGATACTACTCAAGGTTGTCCATAGGGCAATCAATATCACCGCTTATGTGGAGTATGGTAGTGTACGTACTCCTAGACGAGCTAACAAATACTGGAATACAGGTTCAAGATTACGCGGACAACATTGTTTTAATCTGCAGAGGTAAATATGAGGATACCCTATGTGATAGAATCCAAACTGCTTGATAAAGGAAAGCGGGGATGTGTATCAATTTAGCCAAGAACGCTATAGTACTATTCACAAGGAACCGTAAGTTTGATCACCTCACATGGAAAAACACAGGTCAAATATTTGGAAATTACGCTAGACCAAAAATTACTCTGGAAGACGCATGTCTGAAACACTTGTCGGAAAGCCACGAGGGCTCTGACGACTTGCGCACCCAAAACAGGAAACAAGTCGGGAAACTGGAAGCTGAAAACTTCAGGTATGAAAGGTCTTGTGTATTTCTTTTATAAAGACATGTGAGGGTGCATTTGTCCCATTAGCTACGTATTAATAAAGTATTATATGCATATGATGTATGAGAATATCCACATTCAGTATTGAATTTGAAGAGAAACGACAACTTTGACCTATTATAACCTTGTTAGTAAGAGTGCGATTTCCACCAAACTAAAAGAAATGATCACTTTCGACCCCCCGCACTCCTCACCTTTCCAACAAATGTCAAAACTAAGACCGGCTTTGGAAAGTGCTAATCGAGACCTTTCAGCTGATGACGACTACATTTGATGAAAGAAAAACTTACACTCCCCTTTTACATGTATGGAGACCATCCTTAAATTCGACGTAGAATTATGGAACTCACTGTGTGCGTGAGCGTCCACAAGTCCCACCTTTCCACCAAAGATGGTGTCAATTGCTATAACGGTCTCCGAGAAAAATGTGATGGACAGACAGGTAGACAGACAGCAAACCGATTTTAATACAATTCCATTTTTTAAAATAAAATATATTTTAAAAAATGGAATTGCACCTGAAAGATACTACTTTGGGTATACACTGCAATGGTAAAGCCAATGATTATCAATGGGGCGGTAATCTGGGCAGAAAGAACTGAACTCAACACACGAGCCGGGCGGTGACACAAATGTCAAAGACTGGTTTGCGAGTGCGTCAGAGCGGCAATGAGGGCATGCTTAATGGCAAACCTGCAGGTCCTTCTGGGGTTAACCGCCTCTATCTGCACATACAGTTGCAAATAAGGAGGGTAATCTTCAGGATGGCTGGGAGTATCAGTGAGGCGGGGAGCTGCCTAAACCGAAGGAAGATTGATATTCTCTCTAGACCGCACCCCGAATTATTGATACAAAGGGAGAACAGGACAAGATTTCACTTCGATAAGAAATTTAAAACACATTGGAGTAACTTAGCAAACTGGGAGGGCGTGGCTGTGACATACGGCTTAAACCAGCAAGTGATTACTTGGTACACTGGCGGATCCCTCACAACAGAGGTATGGTCATTGGTCCAAACTAAATGCACTTTGAACGAATGGGTGCCAGCATATTACAGCGGAAATATACTCTATAGGTAGATGTACCTCCCTCAACCTCGCAGGGAACTGTAGGGACAGAATATCGATATTCTAACCGACAGCCAAGCGGCTATTAAAGTACTTAAGTCCTACCAGGTAAATTCCAAACTGGTATGGGACTGCCTTAGCAAAGCGAACACGCTTGCATCGCTTATTAATGTCTGGATACTCTAGGTTCCATGCCACATTAGAAGGCAATGAGGCAACGGATGAGCTGGCCAGGAAAGCAGCAATGATATTCTGTGGAGTCGGAAACCGGTTCATGGCTAGGACATTAAAAAATGAAGAGGAACGAGAAAGAGAACTATACTCGGCCAGAATACCAAGGATCGGACAGTGGTGGTGCTTATTGGGAAATTCGAATCCAAGCGCACAAAGGACTGTTTAAACGTCAACAAGAAGAGCCTCCGAATCATAGTCGCATTTCTCACTGGTCAACGACAGCTGTACATTAAATACGTTCCAGTGTGCAGTGCCGTCATACTTTGTGAGTCCGGATGCTAGGCAGCGAAATCCTACGGCCACAGTAACATCCTAGACGAAGTACCTCGGGAAATCTGGGCATTCCCCACGGACTATGTCACACGCAAGCTGAACTTCACGAGAAACTTTGCTGTAGACTTTCCAACCGGGGCAAAGTGGAAGATCGGTGGCGTGTTGCAGGGTTATGACTCAGCATTCTTTACCGATGGATCAAAAGATGGCTTGAGGAATGGCCGCGGGGGTTTTCTCGAATACACACATTGTATCCAAGTCGTATGGTCTCCCAGGTTTCGCCTATGTATTTCAAGCTGAAGTACTGGCGATATTGGAAGTCTGTCGATGGCTGGAGCAAGATTCGAGCTCAAGTGTAACACAGCCATTCTGACCGACAGCATCATGGCCTTGCACTCAGCGACGACATCTTCCAGGCTGGTGGGGCAATGTAGAGACGCGCTGAACCGTCTGGGCCGCACCCTCACTCTCTTCTGGGTTCCCGGGCATAGGAACATAGAGGGGAATGAGTGGGCTGACGGATTGGCCAGGGGAGGCTCTGCTCTTGGCAGCCCTTCGGTGAATACAGTCGGTGTTTCGTTGGCGGCTGTCAGGAGTGAAGTCCACTCGCACTAACTGGCAGCCGCGGGCCTTAGATGGTGAAGACTTTCGAGCTGTGTCAAGTCAAGGAGAATTTGGCGCGTTTATAATATAGTCCTATCACGAGAACTCCTATGCCGGACGTGTGCAAATGCATTCAAGATTACGGCGGTCTGCACGGGGGACTGGCCCATAGGGGCCAATGCCGCCAGGCTTGGCATACCCTACAATATGCATTGCCTAAGCTGCGGAGAAGGAAGAGAAACCCTCATGCACTTTCCCTGCAATTGCCCAGCTCTAGCTAGAATCAGCCTTCGTACACTGGGTAAACCATTCTTTGGGGACCTCAGAGAGATTTTTGGCTGCAGGGTGAGAGAGCTGCTTTCCTTCGTGAATGCTACAGGATGGCTTTGAAGATTCGTGCCGGCTAGACTCTGCCTCTCTGCTCTCATAACATCAGTCACGGTCTTAGGAGTTTGTGGCATGACATGCGGACAATGCCTGCAGGCTCTATGCGCATTGTGTGGGAACCTCTGTACACGTTCTGGGACAGTGTCCATCACTTGTGCAAAGTAGGTTGAGACAGCTGGGAGAATACTTAATATTAGATGCAAAGAGAAAGACTTGGAAGTGGGAATATATTAAAATTCCTAACGGTTATAGGATTACTTGACATACTATAGTTAATAACAAGTAAAAGGGGCACAATAGTTTTTTAAGGATGCAGCGCAACTTTCCCTTAACAGAAAAATAATAATCAAGGCACCGTTGTTTCGGCCGGCCTTTCGGTCGTTTTCCATCGACTTCGATATCCAGAGCAATCCTGGCGCGAATTACATGTCCATAGCATAGAAGACGAATCTCTCGCATTTTTTCCATGGTCCGTGCAATCCAAAATCGGTTGCGAATATCCTCACTCCGATGTGACCATGGGACATAACGCCATTGGTCCAACGCAACAGGTTTGTCTTCATTATCGCGATAGACGCGTACTTTTTGGCGAATAATAAACCCTGAAGAAGGTTTGGATCAGGTGCAAATAGTGGATCATCTCCGTAGCCTGGCGATGTAAATGAACTTAGGTAGGACATTCGACTAGCCAACAGACTGCAATCTGGGGTAACATAGCCCCATCCTACACAAAGCATTGCCATTAATATATTCATCCACCATCAGTCAGTCTGTTTTCCCGACAAGAGAGGTCTTTTTCTTTTTTTCTTTCTTTCAAACGGGCGGCTCTATTTATTTACTTCTGCTATTTGGCTAGAACGGTAGAGTATTATTTCTCAAACATGTTGATGTTCGTTTATATATTTCCAACCTGAGACGGATCGGACTTCTTCAGAAAAAGGCTGTTGTTGCTTTCTACAGACCACCCTGACTCGCTGCAAAGAATCTAGCCATCTTATATCTCCAATATCGTATGCAAAGTACTTTCCTCAACAATAGCATACTAAACGAACGTTTTAATCAACAAGCGATCTATCATATGAAACCTTTCCACTCAGACCAATCCGTATTCCCAGAATTTCAACCTCATCTCCCATCAAGCAATTCAATATCAAGATAATTCCTTTAAGAAATGAAGCTTCAAAAAAATTATCACTAAACTAATTCTTTGACCTTAACGATATTAATCTCGTTAACAATTACATAAAATTTCAACAATAGTAGCAACAACAGCATGATGACCGGACATAGTCAAGTGGTAGTGAAGAAAAGTCATTCACCTCGTTGGAAGCGCTAGGAAAGAAAATCCACGTAAAAATCGAAAGGTGGTTGGAAGATTTTCGCATTATCAATACGACACAGCCAAGTGTGCATGGTTGGTTTACGTTCGGTTGTACAGGTTCATTGTAAGATGAACCAGAAGAAGCAGCGTGTCTTGGAAAAGGTGGATCGAAGCCGAGTGATATCGATCAAGTGGTTAACCCAAAAGTGGTCCTTTCAAAGAATCAAGGGGACATAGGAAGAAAGAGTGAAATTCAGTTTAGAGCTCCTTAATAAGGACCTTATCGGGACTGAGTGAGCATACGTGGTGTGGGCTCTATTTTCTGGGCCTCGGAATAACACTCGGTTGAAAAGCTTATTGTGTTGTTACCTAAGCAATTTTCCATAGACGTGTAGAAGAAATATTTACCTCGGCAACGAGGGTTAAATCCGCTACCAAACATATCTCCTTCTAAATTACGACTTGCCCAAGCACCAGCTAAGATGCTAGAAAAAATCTAGTACCCAATCGATTGTGATGTTCGTGTCATGATCTATCTGTTCTCTTCAATTAACTTTGCGCACTATGATGATGATGTTTTAGTATGTTGCGCCCAGAAGACCAGAGAGAGGGCTACAGCCGGCCTAAACCCTATGCAAGCTTTTTTCTTCTTCCTCAACGCGCACTAACGAACTGTATTATGGGAAAAAAATAATGGCAAACAGCACGCAACGTACGTATGAAATGTACAAATTCGACACGTACTTCGTCATTCTCAGAGATAATCAGCAACGTGGACCTTGGTCCATACGCGGCAGCATCACCAGCATCCGCAGTCAGAGCATCAGCATAGCAATGATGCTACAAGAAATGAAAACGAAGTAGTATTGTTCTAAGAACGTACTCACGTATTGATGCTTGGAAGCAGCATCATCCTCAACGAGTATCTTACTCGCCGTACTTCTCCTAATTTTCTAAAAGATACTTTATCTCATTCCAAATTGTGCAGTTTCAAATGATACTTTTTATCTGATAGAACGCTTTGCAATTAGTGTCAGTATTTCTTCGAATAGTACCTGTAACGGAATAGCAAGGTTCGCTATAAGACCATAGTTTTTAAGAATTGAATTTTCTGAAGATTGTATATGGCAAGAGGAAACAATGTTTCATCTCATTTTCTTAACTTAGATATGAAAACTCATTACATTTCCATAAGTGATAGGCATTCGATTGAACACTTGATTGCATGCGAGAAAAATGCCGTAAATCACTAGCCTATTCAAGGAAATGGATGGAATGGGAATAGGAATCTGAATGTATGGCAATGTACCGCAAATCACTTAGGTATTAAGTTTACTAATAACGAAAACTTGCCTGAGTGAAATAGCTTTTGTTTGCAAGCCATCATTGGACTATGAGCCCATTTCGGTTTCAGTTAGTCATCTGGAAGTTTGCTGTAGTTTGCAAAAATAACATATTACCATGAAGCCCATTTGAATGGCCAAAGAAAGCTGCAATATCTCAAAAAGTAGAATTTTGTTGTTCAGGATCTGAAAAAGTTAAGCCCGGGGACGGTTCCCCTAGCACTAGAAAAGGTGCCAAGAGAACCTCAGGCCAAGGTGGAATGGCATATCCCGGGGACTGCGTGGCCAAGGAGGAGCTTGGCTTCTAATAGGTGAACTCTAAATGATCCTTACCCTGGTGGTCCGATTAGCCAGGGTAGCTATTTTTCCCGGATTACTCATGGGACCATGGGGGAAAAATCGAGAGTGGCACTGAAGAGGCACAAAGTGCGGTTCGATGTCAATAACACAAAGTCCGCAAAAGCGGACAACGCCTTGGATCCTGTCGACACCGTCAACGAGCCATTGAAAAGATGAATATTGCCGTCCCGACATGGACTGACGGTCATCCTACGCAGCAGATCGTACTGAGGGTAGCGTAGATACATCTGCAGCACTTGAAGTGCATCTCAGCTAATCTGTTGGTGCTCCGAGAAAACACTGACGTCGCATTAAATTAATCTTCGATCGGAAGATTTTTGGTTTTTTTTTTGTTTTTTGGGGGGTAGGGTAGGTGAATGCATTTACGCACACAGTGTTGGAATCCCGTTTCGGTACGTCGTCGGACTACCAACTAAACACCTCGCCATCGTCAAAGAGCTAGGATGGAACCGTTTGTCACATTACTTCGCGTTAGTCTCCGAACTCTCCCGTCCTGCGGAGCCTTCAAATCAAGGAATTCCTTTCACCAACGGAAGGGGAGCGGATGAAGGAACGAGAAGGGCCCGAACGTCATGGGCAACACGGCTCCACCTGTCAGCACTCCTCAGCATCTCTTCGACAATATTGTCTGGAGAAAGATCCCCTGTGTTTGAATAGAGCTGCTGACGAACCTCATCCCACCTTCCACAAGAAAAAAAAAGTGTTGCGGGCGTCGTCCACAACTCCATTACAAAACACACAATCCGGAGATCGCGCTTTTCCAATTTGGCGCAGGTAAGACTGAAAACTTCCATGCCCACTTAAAAATTGAGTAAGGAAATAGTCAGTCCCACCATGCTTCCGATTCAGCCACGCACGTAAGTTGCCGATGAACCGCGCAATCCATCTGCCTCTAGTTTCCTTTTGCCACGAGAGCTGCCACTCGTTTAGAGTGCGTTGCCGTTATTCGCGAGCAACCACCTCCCTCGGCTCATCTCCCTTGCGCTTGTATATGGCTTGGTGCTCCTTAGCAAGAAGGGCAACAGGGATCACTCCTGCTCCATCCATCCGCTTACCCGTCGCATCAATATGCCGAGTTTGCTTTGCGCCTGTTCGGCAGTGCGTCCAGTAACAAGGGCTGTGACATCATCTGCATAGCCGACCAGGCGCGACTCTTCTGGCATGTCGAGTTTGAGTACACTATCATAGGTAGCGTTCCAGAGGTCCGGCCCTAGGATGGATCCCTGTGCTACCCCCGACGTGACCTCCATCCTCCTTTGACCATCTAGTGTTTCATAGAGCAGGGAGCGGTTCCTCAGATAGTCCCTTAATATCCATAAGAGATAGTTCGGCACCTAGAAAGTATTGTCTAGTGTGCCTAGAATGTCATTTCATCTTACGAAATTAAAGGCGTTTCATTAGCCCGTTTTTCACCCCCTTGCCGACGTTTTTCTGGAGTAACGTCACAGATCGCATGTGCTTCACAACTGCCGCGCATTTCTTAATAAGCCTTTTCTCATCAGCTTGTGCCAGAATAGTCGTCAGTCCTCCCACTCGGCTTATATTTGAAACCATTTGATTAGTTTCGGCAGTTTCCGCTGTGCCTCTTTCCGCAATTATAGCACTGTGTGGTATAGTCTGGGTTCGTGACTCCGTTGCAGGTGCCGCATCACTTTGCGAGTCTTTCTCTCCGTCTGCGCGTCCCGATGTCTCGTCGGGTATTTCAGCCCTTGCTGCGTCCTTCGTTGGGCGCTCACTCTCCATTTCCACTATACCCTCGTTTCGTTTGTTTTTATTCTCCATTTAAGTCGGGATCGGGATAGACCCAGAGACCTCGTCAGAAAGAGCCCACATGCTTTTGTGTGTCCGGATCGCTGAGAACGGAAGTTAAGAATATAAATTTCCCCTCGACTTACATGGGTTTTAACGGTTCGGCTATACCAGAAGAACTACAATATCTGACGTGCATCATCGCAGCGAAGAAAGTCAGTCGGTTTATAGGCTGCAACGCCAGCACAAGGCACACGTTTTGGTTCAGCTTAGAAATCAACAAAAGAGATGGGTCTCTCCACTTTATTATTAACACAAACTTGTCGGTTTATAACAGGGGCAGAATACCAACCTTTCATCCTTATATCACCCTACTATTTGACTATGCGAGTTTCAGGGTAAAAAACTGGGGAGTCTCCGATGAGAGATCCTTCTCAGATCACCTTTGGATACTTTTCAGTACGAATCTCGTTGGACTTTTTTTCAAAATAATAAAAACTTGTTGTTTCTCTTTCGTTGGTGTGAATATTTATTCTTGCAAATACCGATATTTCGGGAACCACTTGTTCCCTTCATCAATGCTAACAAATTTCTCATTGGACTCTCAGAACTTTTGCACTTTCAGAAGTGGTACAAATTGGCCACCAAGACTGCCAGGAAGTGGTCCTGACTAAATTATTGGAACATGGAAAGCATCAGCAAGTCTACGAGACTCAATAAAATTCCGACCAAGGAACATAGCAGTCCATCTTTTCTTAAAAGGTCAGAAGGCTCCTGGATGAAGTCTTCCAGTAAGACCCTGCCCATACACACTTCCCCTTGTGGGGAGAGCTGTGAAACAGAACCTTGCTTGGAGGGTATGCGACCCCAGTTGTGTAAGATCATCAAGTCAGTAATTATGGAGGATAAGATCAGTCAGGCTACAAATAACTTTTCCGTATAAAAAATTCCAGGTCCAGACTACATAATACGAGTCATGCTCCAGAAATAGCAAAAACTAGTTGTGCTGTGGCTTGTAGAGATTTCCCAAAGATACATTTCTTTCGGCTACGTAACCCCCTTTTTACAGATGCGTGCGTGTGGTTTTTGTACCAAACGCGGGCAGAAGTATTGGGAAGGTATATCGGTGGGTTGCAAGACGCGGAGTTGGCATAAATCCTATCAAAACGGAATTGATTCTATTTTCCACTAAGTCAAGGGAATTTCACCCTCCACGGTTAAATGAGTTAAGATTGACACTTTCCTCCAATGAAAAGTATTCGAGTGTGATCCTGGATCCCAAGTTAAATTGCCGGTAGAACATTGAACGGAGGATCAAGAATGTTTGCATAGCTTTCTATGCCTGTAATAGGACCACTGTAAGTGAATTTTTCGACCGAAAATGTTATACTCGAATTTCATCCCATTCTAACGTACAGTTCTATTGTGTTATAGCAGGTGCGGAGCAATAGAACCGAGCTTAATAAGATGCAAAGGTCCTACTGGGGCTCTGCAGACATTAAATGCGTCTACTCCTAAAACTCCTCCTACGAAACTTCCAAATTAAATATGCTGTAGCGTGTCAGAGTACGTGAATCCAGATGTTGGGCAGCGAAAACGTATGAGCATAGTAACACCTAGGGTACTCTGAACATTCCGAAAGGACTACGCCACAAACAAACCGAGCTTCGAGAAAAATTTTGCTGTGGTTTTTCCGAGAATGAAAGGACGCTGACATGATGCAAAGTTATGACCAGCCTTCTTCACCTACGGATTATCTGTGGAGTCTGTGCGGGTGTTTTTTAGGATACGTACCCTATGATCAAAAACCATGTATGGTAGAACATCAGTAAATTGCTCAACCTTTGTCTAATTTTATACAGATAGTTTTGCTGAGCGAAAAGTTTGTTTGAAATTTTGTCTTCTCTGCTTGTCGTAAGAGGCGACTAAAACGGATAGAAATTTTTGGGCTGCAAATTATTGGTACCAAAATGTCAACAACGCCTCGGATAAGGACTGACCTCACGGCAACGACCAATGGATATCGCAAACGTACACTGATTGGTTTATGGAATGCGATCACGCCTCTCGATAACGATAGCGAGGATTTCTCCAAATTGAACAGGAACTCGAGCGATATAACGCCAGTTTCTGGCAGACTTCCCACTACAAGACTCCGGTTCAGGTTAAGGAGCATAACAATTGTACAATGCTACGCACTAATGATGCTTTTTACGACCAGTTAAACATAGTTCGGCTTCGAAAGTGATCATAATCTGAGGGTCGCTTACGGTTAAGTGTTGCTTCTCGCAGGGTTAAACCCCCCAAGTTCAATATCGACCGCTTATATCATCCAGCTGCCGCACGACGGTGGAAGAGCTATATTACCGACCGAACGGCAGATACACTGAGTAACCCGCCTGAGAACATTTTTCGGATGTTACCCAGGTCGTCCCTGGGCGATATAAAATCTAGCTGAGGAATAGTGGAACCGGATCGACAAACAGGAGAGATTAAACACTCTAGTGAACGCTGCGAATGATGCGCTCCAAATCCGATATCGCGCGAAACCCCGGGAAGTTCAACGTAGTGTGCGACGTGACAAAAGGGAATTTGCTATTACGCTGGTTAGAGAAGCGGCAGATGCCGCAGAGCTCAAAATTTTCAGAAACATATACCGTGATACGAAATAACTTGGTCTTTTGAAACACGTAAACCGTCGACTGTTCATCCACGATGACGAGCAACTGAAAAGGTGGAAGGAGCAATTCATCATGTTTCGCCATCGTAAAGATTGAAGCTAAAATAATATTAGAACGCATCGAAAAACATCTCAAAGGGTTGATCGACAAAGAGCAGGTTGATTTCCGCTACAGATCCTCATCCATTGATTACATTATTTTCGAGTTTTTTTTCTATTGGTTTTGAGAAAGATTTCGACAGCATGAATAAGGAGTGTTTTACACTGGAGGGGCATTCCGGAGAACCTAATAGCTATAATCAGAGCCACATGGCATGGTGCAAAATGTCACGTGTTTCCCAGGCGCAAAAACTCAAAGAAATCTGGGTTCAAAAGCCAAGTCCATCAAAGCTGCATCTGGTCATCGATATTATTTCATCTTGTTATCAGTGACGTTCTTCATGTTGCTTTGTCTGGAGCACGTGGAGGGAACTATGACATCTTTCGTTAAACATCTCGACTACGTTGATGATATCTTGCTTCCTTTGTGATGTGGACTTTGAATGAATGGCTCTGGATTTGGAGGGTTGAACTGAAGGCACCAAAAGGATCAAGGTTCTCAGTCTGATGGATCATCGAAATCACCCTATGTGTATTAATGGGCATCGATGATTTTTTATATCTAGGAAGCGTAGTCTCTGCCGACGACGGTGACACCGAACTGGATGTTGCCCGAAGGATTAACATCACTAGATCCATTCTCACTGTCTTGTCTAGAACTTGGAAATGCAGTTATCTCAACACGAAGATCAAGTTGAGAGTGTTCTGTGGTTGACGGACTATACCCCAACAAGGGGTGAACGGCAATCATATCATATCATACGAAGGATGACCCTCGGAGAAAGACTGGGACTCCCGCATTAATAATGCCCGACTGAAGCGATTCGAAAAGAGCTTTGTCGTTGTTGACTGTTCCAAATTGTAGTCATGACCTCCGGGGATGCAAGCGTCAAAACTGGCGAGGATTTTCCAAAGTTCGAACAGGACGGAAGAAATGCGGCGACTTGTACCACCGAGGAAGGAGAAAGAACCGGTTAGGACTCAAAGGATGTCATCACTCCTGAAAAGTAGTGTAACGACCGCCAAGTGACAGTCTGAAGCAAGTGAATCTACTGGGATGATATTTCCACTTAGCCTCAGTTTGACTAGGATGACTGTACCCGCGTCATTGCGAAATATATTGTACCCGGGAACATATAGTTTGACGTTGAGCATTTTCCCAAGACTGGTTTCGTTTACGGGGATGAGATTGGGATCGGTGTTCTCAAGGAATTTATAAAGGGCAAGACTTTTGCCATTTGAGATCAGCGAGTTAGTATTAAAGCTGAGCACCTCCATTTTAGTTGTCTAACAACTTGAAGAAGAATTGTAAGTACGATTCAGGTTTGTGGTCCAGAGAAAGGAGAATGAAACCTTGAAAAGGAACTTAGCTTCAATGAAAAAACCTCTGGGGATGGAAGAATGTAGGGGTGGTTTTCGGATCTTACTCGCCTTCTGGCAACTGCAGCATAAGAAAATGCCAGTGAGAGGGGTGTAATCCTACTGGAATGAGACTTGGGGGAGAATCACGAGCGCTAGGAAATGTCTATCTAGGATGGAAAAGAACGGAGACGGGTGGGAGAGAGAGTTGCCTTTAGGCTCTCTCTACGTTGAATTGATTTCATTCTAAGCCGACGGCGTGGCCCAGCTAGGCACACTTTACGCAAATGAGAGACACTGCCGATTCCGAAACGCCCTTGGGGCATGTGCGCTCGGCCATTTAACACATCTGGGATTGTAGCCACAATTTGCCGATATATGCCAAATTGTTGGCACTTGAAGCACTGAGTGATGTTCCCTTTCCTGGTTTTCTCCTACCTGATCCGTTGATATAGGAGGATCCTTAATTTGGAAGCTTTGATAGCACCTACCTCTTAATTTAGGGTTAGATTGGTATCGTTAGCTTGAGATCACAAGGTGGAGAGATACGAATCGGCGTAGCCTAGGTTATGAGGGGAGATTACTCTAAGTAAGAGGGTTGGTTTCCTCTCATCCTTAATAGTGTAGGAGTGGTCTTCTAATTTGGAAGTAAAAGAGTCTTTTTCTGCGTGATGCAACTTTAACTCTCGGCCGGTAAGTTAGTGATTTCGTATTTTACATTTTTATCTAGATTACTAATAACTAAGCCCAATGCCATGACAGTCAAACCATACAAAAAAAAATCACGGAAGGAAACGAATTTTATTACTATACTTGTCGACCGATTCAGTGTTCCGGCGCGTGCATGGACAGCTTCGGGACGGTGTTCATTATCCTAGAGATGATACCGACTTTTGCTCCCGGTGCCTTATGTCTGAGTTGACAGAAATCGTTTGTTTGTGTTTATAGACCGACTTACCTAGGGTTAGCCGGAATTTGCGGTGAATAAGTTTGATCCTATATTGATGTTCCAGGCGTCCGATGGGTCTCCTGCAGGAGAGCTCTAATCATCTTCAATGATGATAGGTAGACAATCTTCGGTGCCCATGTCTTTGGCAGTTACGGCTGTGGTGGCCGACTGAGGGTGGTATGCCCTGTCTATGGACGACGACGATGCTTACTGGTTCCACACCTTTTTTACGCAGGAACTTAAATTCGCTCGTGTAAGGGTGGTTTTCACACTCACGGCGAGAACCCTGTTCCGATTTTACTATGATTTTTTTTGTTTGATGCAATAAATATCCAAGTGCCGTTAATTTACCGTTCAAGCGACTAAACAACTGAAGGACATTATAGAGAAACTTGGCAAAAACGCAAGAGCGGAAGCGAACTCTATAACTTTTACAGACTCGATGCCAGGTTCGAATCCAATCACTTTTACGATCCTAACGTCAGACTTAGACTAGACTCCATGTGTGAATTTGACGAACTGTACGATGACAATTCGCCAGGCATGATCGTTTAATATCATTCCCATCGTGTCTATACTACTATTGGGCCCTGAGATCTGGTCTATGTTGGCACTTCAACATCTTTGTTAATCTACCTGTTCCTGTTTCACATGCATTCATTGGCACCCTTACAGAGGATTTTGGTCTGCTACGTAGTCATGCAGACACCCTTCTGAAAAGGCAGAATATCAAGCTGGTATTGCGATTTCCAATAATCTGTCGGCCGAATCTAATGAGCCCCTTTTTGTGGAATGAAACACACCAGCAGTTTGGAGACCCATTAGATAATTGGATTATCTTTAATATGATGCCAGGGCGCACCCAAGTCTTATGTGAACATTTCAACAGCTACTTTAAAGTTGTGGCTTGGTTCGCTAATTGCGTAAGTTAATGCAACAGAATAACGACTTAGAAAACGTGACTCAAGGAGGCATTTTAACCAATAGAATCTGGAGAGGAGGTGAACACCCAGTGCATCTCAGAAAATCATGAATCCGATGAGCAAGTTTTGGTTTCAGATTTGGTCTGCTAAAATTGTCGGCAGATTAGGTCCGCGTATGTAGACTTTTTGAAGGATCCCAGAGTCTCCTGCTACGATTGGTCTTTAATCGGGGTGAAGGTATTTGAGAAATTTCAATAGCTTGGTTTGTAGGGAAGTTTAATCCTCCTCAATTAAGAACTACATCAGTATTACTATAACTAAATCCTAGATCACCTAGAAGAAAACAAGGAAAATCATCTCTTTTCTGGAAAATGATTATCTCAATTCGCATAGAAAACTCAAGGAAGGAAGTTGAATTTAAACTCATCAAGGATTACATGGAAAATTCTCAAAATGGAAATCCCAAAATTCCATTTAGTGAACGAGAGCCAATCTCTTGGACAAAATTAAAATTCCATCTTGCTTCCGACATTACTAGGACGGAATGTAATCAACCATATTATCGATTTCAATTCATTTTTCTGTCAACAACCAACAATGCCATTCATTGTCTGAAGCTGTCAACTAAAACCCACCGAAAAGAGATACGATCCGTTGCCGTAGGCCACGCCATGTCTGTTTGTCATAACGCTATTGAACACTAATCGATTTACGTCTTGAGACGCCATTGTCAGCCCCCAACGTTTCCCTGGGATTTTCAACGAATTTTCCTTCCTTTGGAAAATCCCTCCGGCAAGAAAGGCAACAATTTGCTTGTATTCTGCTTTGTTACTATGATTGAAACTTATGTCCGCCTGCAGCCTTATTGAAGTCAAGGCTGTCTGCCGGGCGTAGGGTGGCTTCTTTCACTCCCGTGTTCGTACTTTTATTCTTTTCTCATTATCAGAACAATCGATAATCAGCAGGTGAGAGGTTTTAAGTATAAGAGGAAAACCTTGTCTGCAAAACATATTCACGGATTCACTTACCTGCCTGCATGCCTAGTGGGAGTAATAGATAAAGGAAAGCTCTGCCGCAGAGACACAAGAAATTAGATTAAAAATAAATTGAAGGTCGCAGAGAGCAGAATTAACTAAATTTCTTCTATGGCTTTTTCGCTCGCCCACACAGCACTGGAAAGATTGCTGGATAGGCCAAATTCGTTCATTTGGAAGCGTTCATCCGTATGTATGTATGTGTACACACGGGACACGCGATTAATATTTCAAAGGCTTCTTTGCAATCCAATTAAAATTGTGCAGTAACGTTTGTCTGTTTTGGATTAATACTGATTAGATTTTTATGTTTAATTTAGAAAAAAATTAAGGGTAAGATTTAATGGGATTGAATAAATAATTCCTAGCCTTAACTCAACCGTTCAGGACACAATGGAATTCAAGAAATTAAGAATGGAAACATTGAACAAATAATAGAAGAAAAACCATCTTTTCAGACTATATTTTGCTCTTCAGCCGCTTACGGGAAAAATTAATATTCCCAGCTTGTTTTCCCAGAACCAAGATCCTATTATTTAGCAAAAATTTTCCTAAGAAGGCTCTGAATCCTGCACATATGGAGCTTCAATAGATTCATGGAAATGATGACTGTTTACAGTTTTCGCCCTCATTAGCTACGATCAAGTTACATGTATAATTTACCGCAAGTAACAAGATTGAATTTTGTATTCCCAAAAGATATTGGATGCTTCTAGACTAGACGAAGATTGCGTTAGGTATTCAATGAAATGACTATTAAGGTTGCGTAAGGCCAAGGGAAACTAGGTCATCGATACCATGGAGACTCTTGCTTCTTGTTGTTAGTAGAAAAATATCTTCGGGGCCGTTTTTGTTCTCATAAGTTTTAGCTGGGTAGCTCGTTATCTAAGTTACGTTGGAGTGTTGTTGCTTAGTTACTTAGTTATTCTGATGAGCATTCGCCTGAACAATTAAGGACATTGCCGCAATCGACGAGATTTTTATCATCTATTAATCGGACTATTGATTTCCATATTCTTTTTGAATTTTTTTCCGGAAAAAATGTAAATTAGATGAATTTTTTTGAAATCATTTATTCATTAAGTTGTATTAATTTCAATTAATATCATGGAAAATTATATTCATGAAACTGTGTTCTTGTGCTCAATTCTGCTTCTTTTGGCTGGTGTAGTCGACCTGCTTTAATTAAAGATACTTGCATATAACCGAAATATTCTCATCAGCCATGGAATTACATAAAATCAGGAAAATAGAGATGGAAACTTTGGAAATGATTTAAATGGAAGACAACCCAAAACACTAATTACCATACGTATTCGTTCGAAATTTGGTGACTTACCTGAAAGAAAACAAAAAAAATTAGCATTGAAAATATGATTTAGATTTTAGATTAGGAAAAACTTCTAGTCCAAATAACTTAAATAAACTACTAAGCCTTTCATCATTTCGTGCAATAACCTATCAATCGGATTAAGGAGTAGATATTCAAGCTGTCTGAAGAAGGAATTATTGTTATTCTCGGCTGCTGACGAAAGCCGTCCCACCTCTCGCAAGAGAAAAAGGTGTGTTCATTGTCGTCCGCTCCGCCATTGCAAAACACACAATCAGGAGATCGCGCCTTCCCATTCCTATGCAGGTAAGACTGAAAACCTCCATGCGCACTTAGAAGTTGGGTAAGGAAGTTATCAATCTCACCGTGCGCTCGATTCAACCACGGTTCTAATTTGTCGATGAGCCGTGCAGTCTATCTGCCCCTTGGCTCATTGTGCCAAGAAAGTTGCCACTCGGTATGGGTGCGTTGACGTTCTTCACGAGCAACCACCTCTCTAAGGTCTCGCCTTTACGGCGGTAGATAGCTTTCCGGTACTTGGCAAGGAGGGCAACGGGGATCACTCCTGCGGTCACTATCACAGCCGGTTCGGAGAAAATACGATAAGCAGACGCCACTTGCAAAGTTCCCCGTCTCTGTACTTGAGCAAGGGGTTTGCGATGCAAGGGCATTAGCCCATACCTCCGCGGCATAGAGCAGAACCGACTGCGTTGCTCCCATAAGGAGACATCTCCTGGTAGATATAGAACCCCAACATTCGACATTAGCCGACTCAAGGTCGCGACTCCAGCTGCAGCCCTGTCCGCTGATGTTTTGATTTGCTCGAAAAAACTCATCTTCGAGTCGAGCATTAAACCGCTGGTTTTGATTCTATAGTCAACTCGCCGATCGACATGGGACGCAGGGTCGGGATTCTCCTTCTGGTCAAGACGACTAGTTTTTTCCAGTGCAAGGCTGAAACCATGAGCAGTCATCCATCCGCTTCCCCGTAGCATCAATATGCCAAGCCTGCTTTGCGCCTGTTCAACAGTGCGTCCGGCAACAAGTGCCGCAACGTCGTCTGCATAACCGACCAGGCGTGACTCTTTGGACATATTGAGTCTCAGCGGATTATCATAACAAGCGTTCCAGATGTCCTGCCCTAGGATCCCTGTGCTACTCCTGACGTGATTTCCATCCTCCTTTGGCCCTCTAGCGTGTTATAGAGCAGGGAGTGGTCTTTCAGATAATCCCTCCATACTCGCAAGAGATAGTTTGACATGTGAAATGAGTTTTCTAGTGTACCTAGCATATCTGTCCATCTTACGGAATTGAAGGGATTTCTGACATCAAGCGTTATCAGGAGCACTATCCGTCGAGATCGGCGGCTGTGTGTTTCGGCTTGATGAACCGCATCTACTACCTGTATAACAGCATCCACTGTAGATCTCCCTGTTCTGAACCCGAACTGCCTTGGGGATAAGTCCCCGGCAGCGCGGATCGCTTCAACAAGTCTACTCCTGATGAGCTTCTCGAGCACTTTTCCTGCCGTGTCAAGCATACACAGCTGTCGGTACGCAGACAGGAGCTCCCGGTCTCCTTTACCCCTACTGATCAACGCGACTCTGGCCACTTTCTAGCGAAAAGGAAAAATGCCCTCGTTCAAGCAAGCATTGAACACTTCAAGCAGCAATTCTGGCTGTTGGCGGAACATCAGTTTGTAAACTTCCGCCACGATGTCATCAGGGCCTGGCGCCTTCTTGTTTTTCATAGTGAGAATCGCTTCTTTGAGCTCTCTCGTTGTGAAAAGAGGACAGGCCAAACAGCGGAGCTTATGACGCTCCCTCCGTAGGTCGGCAATTTCTGCCGCCCACCAGTACATAGAAAACTTGTCGCGCTTGGGGCCCCTGCGGGGATGGAAGCCACACACGCCGTCGATATCAAGTTCATCACTGAATTTACGGCGGTGTCAGCTACAACACTACCACTCCCCGGAGCGCCCCCTAGCGCGACCCTGCCTTCTCCAAGAGCTTCGACGAACTTCCCGATGTTCACCCTCGCGACATTCCACACGGAGGGAGAGTGTCGCGTTGGTGCTCGCCGGCAAGTAGCGTCAACCACTTCGAACGCGATGTACTTGTGATCATTTACCGAGAAGTCTTCTAGGACTCGCTACCGCTGTCCACCAATGATACCAGAGATTCCGACCCAAAAGTGATATCAGGAATGCTTCCTTCACAACCTGGGCGCCGAAACTTTGCCGTGAAACCGGTGTTTAAAACAATGAGCCCGGTTTTCTCCACTATTTCCAGAATCCTCTGGAGTCTGACTGAGGCATGCCCCATTCAAGAGCCCTGGCATTAAAATCACCGCCTATCAGGATTCGTCCTCTGTGCTCAAAACAGCGTCCTCCAGAGCATCAAACCGGCGCCGAAAGTCCGGCATCGTCTCGTTCGGCGTCAGGTAAACGCTAAAAACCTTATCCCTAAACAACGGATCCAGACAAACCCGTTCCTCCGCCTTTCGGCAAGAACACGAAGTCTAACGTCGTCCCCAACCCAGATGGCAGCGATGCCCGGTAAGTCGAGATGCGATGAGGGTTGGTCTTTGTTTCGGTATTTGCTCGCTAATCAGCATTAAATCAGCATTTACTTCCGCAGCGAACTGTGCTAGCATATGGTGAGCGATTGCACTCCGGTCCATGTTAAATTGTAAAATACAGATCATGCCATTCGCACCCTAGCCCTCTCCAATTCCGCGCAGAAAATTGGACACCGTCTCGAACCCGCAGTGTGTGCGACGCTCTCACCGGCCGCGCCACGATCCCTGCAGAGAATGCAACTCTCGCTTTCATTGCAGGTCTTCGTTTGATGACCCACTTGCCCGCATCTCCGGCATACTGTCCACCTGTCCGGTTCCTTGCAAGCTACTGACGTGTGTCCATACTCCAGACACCTGTAGCAATTGGTGGGGACTATTCGCATTCGTACCTTACATACTACCCATCCGATTTTGATTCTCCCACTGGGAGGAAACTTCTTCCTCGCATATTGCTCGGGGACTTCCACCACGGCGAGTTTTTGGCCTCGAGCATTTACAGAGGTGATACCTACCCGGGCACTGGATATTCACGCTTTATCGCCTCCTCTATTTCGACCTTTTCTCTAAGGCAGTCAAGATCCCGGATTTCTAGAGAGCACATGAGCTTTAGGTTGGAAACAAGAGCCTTCTCCCCCAATAGCCCCTTGACCGATTCGCAGATCGTACTCTTGTTAGTCGTCTTTTGACCCAGTTCGATGGGAACTCCGCCACTCCTCGTTTTCCGCATGGAACACCTCTGCTCCATTGTCTTCGGGTTTCATTGTGTAGCAGATTTCACTAAGGACTTCCGCAAATGTCTTGCCTTCGCCGGCTTAATGAGCCAGAGCCGCCGGTATAGTCCTTCTTCGTTACTTCGTTTTTTCTGCCCCTGGCTTTTGTTTGGCAGCCTCCTTGTCTTTGGACAGACGTGTCCCTGGCGGCGGAGTCAATTCTTTCTTGTTTTCCTTCATCGCCTTATTTTTTCGGGCCCTGGAAACTACTTCGATAAAGTCTCCGTTAGGCACGTCATCCTCTTTCCGCTTTTTCCCCAGTTCGCTTTGCAGTGAGCTATCTGCGGTGCGTTTGATGCAAGCAGCGTTCTCAACGGGGAGTGAGGCTGTTTCTGATCTTCACGTTCGCCTATAGAAGGAGATGCGGTCCAATACTTCTTCCAGTTCCATCAGCCCGTATTTGACGTCTTTGCTGACGGTCCTCTGGAAAAACGTTGCCGACCGCATACGCTTCACCACTGCTGCGCATTTCCTGATGAGCCTTTCCTCGTCGGCTCTAGCTAGGACGGTCGACTGCACTTCCACTCGGTTTGTGTCCGAATTCATCAGTTCAGGACTAGTGAATAGCGCCACTACAAGGTATTGGAGTTGCCATATCCGCACGGTCAGTCGCACCACTTGATGAGGCTTCCTCTTTATTTGGGCGCCCCGGTGTCACATCGGGTATGTCAACCCTCGCTACCTCTTCCTCTTCGCTGCAGTGAACGACGCAATTTTGTGCTGCGTCCAAACGGCTCTTCCGCCTTCCCTGTTATTTCGTCGATTTTTTTTATTAATGTATGTTTATTCTCCATGAAAAACTGACCAGCGCATCGTGTGCAAGCGAGCGGGCCGTAATAGCCAGGAACGGGTGTACCCTCGGGGACACAGCCCCTACCCCAGTTCCCTGGGGCCTGACCTACGCTTAGCTGATCCCGGAGTTCACGGACGAATCAGCGCTCGCTCGGGGCAACGCGGTCTACTAACACCGGTTCAATGCACACTACCCAACCAGGGTCCCGAAGGGGATGGCTCCTGATACACGTCACAACTACCACCTTTGTTGTTATGCAGATGATGTCGCGGCGCTCGTTGCTGGATGCACTGTCGAACAGCTATAATCGAGCCAAAACCAATGGTAAAGTACCTTGGACTGGCTCTTGACTCAAAGATGAGCGTTTCTAAGGAAATCAAAGCAGCAGCGAACAAGCCTGCAGTTGGAGTTTCGGCCTTAAGTAGACTAATGGTAACTATTGGGGGCCCCACGTCTAGTAAGTAATGTCTTCTGATGAACTCAACGCAGTCTGTACTGCTCTATGGCGCAGAGTTATGGACTGACGCTCTTGGCAAGGAGGAAAATCGTAAGCATCTCCAAAAGCGAGAAGCTTCGCGGGTGGCGTGCATCGCACTGTCTCTGAACCGGCCGTGCGGGTGATCACGGGAGTAATCCCCGTTGTCCTTCTTGCTAAGGAGCGTAAAGCCATATGCAAGCGCAAGGGAGAAGAGCCAAGGGAATCAGTTGCTCGTGAAAAACAGCAACGCACCCTAGATAAGTGGCAACTCTCTTGGTAAAATCAAACTAGGGGCAGAAGAACTGAGACTGACTATTTCCTTACCCAGCTCCTAAGTGGGCATGGAGGTTTTCAGTCTTATCTGCACTAGGTTGGGAAGGCACGATCACTTGATTGTGTATTTTGCAATGGAATTGTGGACGATGGGATGGGATTTGTCAGCAGCTCTATTTTAACAAAGGGAACCTCTCCCCAGACAACATTATCGAGGAGATGCTGAGAGGTAAACCTTGTTGCGCATTACGATCGGGTTCTTTTCTTTGCGAAGAAGATAAATATATGATGAGTGGTGGCGGAGTTCCTAGCGAAAATGTTTAAGGAACTAAAACGTAACAACGTCTCCTTTGCTAGTAGTGATATTATAAATATGGTATAAACTCCAGGCTTCAGGTATAAACGGTCTTGTGTTTCCCTATGCGGGGAGCATAATGCAGCTCTCCATTGGCTGATAGCATTGACTCGAGATATTTAAATCACTCAGTTCTGTTAGCGGTAGTGACCTGCCCAGAACTGAGCGAATTAAATACCCCGGATCAACGCTATCAGCCAATGGAGAACTGCGCTATGAAATTGCTTCACATATTAACGCAACCTGGATGAAGTGACGATCCTATCAACGCATCAACGAAAGTCTCAAATCTAAAATTTACCGCAATGTCGTCCGTCATGTCGCTCTCTATGATTCTGAGTGTTGACCGACCACAAAAGACAATGAACAGCGTCTTGCGGTAAAGGAGATGAAGATGTTGCGTTGGACACGGTTTGATCACATGCGAAATGAGCATATCCGCAATCATTATGGGATTGCACCGATCCTAGAAAAATTGCGAGAGAGGCGTCTTCGATGGTATGATCACGCAATTCGCGCTAACGAGAATTCACTTGCCAAGATTGGTCTGAACATCGAAGTCGATGGTAAACGACCAAAAGGCAGGCCGAAACTACTGTGGCTTGATACGCTGGACGGGGAATTAAAAGCTTCGAGATTGCATCCAGATCATGTTCTGCCCCTTATAGTTCCTTTCCAGGTTAAAAGAGGCACATCTATTTATGGCGAATATTTCCACCGGAACTATGCTGCTATGTTTACCCATCGGTTCAAAATACGTTTTCCTTGATGATCCTGCCTGTTCCCTCTGCAGTAAGGGATCCATCAGTAAGTAACTTCCCGCGTCACTGCTACTCCCGGAAGATCACCCTTGCTGCCTGCATCTGTATGTGCAGATGCAGACGAGAGGGAAGGACCTTTGCTCACCGACCCACATGCAAGCCAGTATTTGAAGTTTGTGTAACCCCTAACTGTTAGGCGGAGTTCTGTTCTGCCTGCCCAGATTACCGCCCCATCGGTAATTACTGGCTTTCCCGTTGCAGTGTATATCCAGTGCAATATTTTCAGGGTGCAATAGCCGACCCCGCTTGTGAACGGGACAAAGGCTGAAGGAAAAGAAGAATATATTCAGGGTGCAATCCTAATCTTATCTGTGATATGGACCCGCAATATTCCAGCGCTGTGTCTTTTCGAGATATGTTTTTAGTATGTGTCTTCTAGAGTAGTTTTCGGAATGGTATGATTCCTAAATATTTGACCTGTTCTAATCGTTTGAGCCCCATGCCATGTAATCTAATGGCTTCCAAATAATAAAGCCTGCGCTTGCTAGTGAATGGTACGATATTGACCTTCGCTGGATTTAAAGGTACCCTGCGTACAAAAGACAGATACCATACATTATTTTCCATCAGAGAGGGTTGAAAACGAATCCCTGCGGGACACCTGCCAATACATTGTATCTAGAAGACACACAACTCTACAATATACACGCTCATTTAAAAAGTTTTCGGTAAAAGTTCCTTCTTTTAAGCAGGCTGTGAACACTCATAGAAACCCACTTGGTGCCGTTCTAATTGAAAGTTTCAGCGTCGTTTTAGGGGTACAATTAATACCGGATGTTGCGTTACCTTGGACTCTTTTCACTGCTTCCAGAGCTACACCTGCAGTCACCAAAGACATGCCTTCCTTGCATACTGATACGGCTGGGAAGGTGGTTTTCCAATGTTGAGCAACTACTCCAAGTGACAATCTAGAGCATATTGAAGACCGGTTTTTCTTTTATTATCAATATTACTGATTTGCAAGTAGCCCTTAGAGTACACCCCCTTAAGCCCGTGTTTATATTCGCGGATTCGTTGTTCATACTTTGCGGGTTTGCTCATCGTTGACTTGACCTTCTTTCCAACATATAGTCAGAGTGATGTTTAGACAGGAGAAGATCGCGGTTAAGATCCTTCCTGGCTTTTGTTATTTACTTTGGTGTTCAAGTTTTGTTGTTTGATATCTCCCGCTAATGTTTCTAATATTCAATATGGCATCGTCATACTTGGCGTGGCGTAGCAGCTGTAAATGAAGAGAAAATTGACTTTAACCCTCACCAAGTCGTGATCTCATGTTTCATTACTTGTTCGCAGACAGTGCAATCACTCAATCTGAACGAAGGTAGACTGCACATCTAGGGTTGTTCTTCTCTAACGTCAATATCATTAGGATAGGCTAATAGTTGGGTCGACTTGAACAGAATGGTGCCCCCCACATTGATTAATTGTAGAGGCGTGAACGTTAATGAGGGTTACATTTCGAAATTTGCCTCGCAAACGCAGAGTGCATAGTCGTTTGTTTATGTTTTCAAAGCCGATAACAACAGGTTTAATTTTTTGGTCGACTAGAAAACTTTGAGCACATGGTTTACTGGATGAATATATGGTGTAATAAGGCTTCTCCAGCAAGCTTTGCCTAGTGCATCTTGCATCTCTTAAACGCCATTACATCAGTCTTATACTGGGACAAGGTTTTGGCTGACCGGTTGGTAGCTTTTTTGTTCAGGGAACGTAGGTTTCATGAGAAAGTGCGCTAATCGCTAGTCTGGTTTTGCTGTCGGGTTCGTCGTTGTATAACCCGTCCAATTTGAACCTCTTTAGAGTCTCCGTAGCTTCAGTTTTCCATGTATTGTTGTCAGCCCTACCTAACCCCCAACCTGAAAGACCAGTTGGTACAATTTGTCCCATTTTTAGGCGCAGGAGATTCGCCTTCATCCCTCCCTGTTTGCAGTTTTTCATTAAGAAGGAAGTCTCATCGATGAACATGTGGAGATGAAGACAGGATTTGGTAGTATAGCTGTTGTTGTTGGTTCAGCAGGGCCTCACACCAGGAAACATTTAATATGTACCCCGTAGCATCTCCTTTTGAAACTATAATGAAAAGGACAAATAAAGTAGCAAAGGATCTAAGGCTGATATGAGGCTAGCAAAAAAGAATGAAATAGAAATTTGGCAACTATAACAGGACAGGGTTAAGCAGTGAATCGCATGTGAGGCGATCTTATATTAGAAACACGCGAAGTATTTAGACTCAATAATCCAAGGTGCTGTGAGGGCTATGGCATGGCGGGTTTTCTAAATCCGCTCCCCCGGAATCTAATGAAAAGAATCAATCCAAAAACATCAAGCAAACGACTATGCAAATTGATCCACTAGGCAAGGCCACATGTTCGTAATATTGATTGCCAAGAAACAATGTCAAAGGTCAAACGTTACGCCTCGCTGTTAAGACCAGAACTGACGAAGATCAGCTATTGAAAAGTAGAGGCACAACATAAATTTTAGACAGAAAACACATTTTAGAATCTGTATTATTTAAAGGAAGGCCTCAAACTGGAAGGAATCACTAAGTCGTAAAGAAACGTAATGTTTGCAAAAAATCCAGGGCTGAGCAGTCTGAACTCAAGAGAGACAAATCATCACGTAGCTCAGGAACAATGGTAGAAACCAGGAAACTCAACGTTAGTTAAAGATATACGGAGCTAATACCTTCAAGTGAGGAGCAAGAGACTGTCAAGGACCTTATCGTCGGGCAAATATATAAGAAAGAAACGCCAAGCTTGTGTTCGACGTCAAGCGCTTTCGACCAGGTCCAGTATTAGTGGAGGAGATAGAAGACAGAAAGGGCAGAAGGAAGCTCTTGATTATCATGCAACCCAATTTAAAGTTATATTCATATGTGCTTCGGAATTCCTCATTGGGAGTTTGGATCGAAGTTTCATTGCAAGCCAACGGAAGCACTCGCGAAGCGATTGTGGAACCAGGCTATTTCTAGGAAACAACATGCAAAAGTCGAAGTGTATAATGAAAGAAAGACCCTACCACGCTACTAGGAAAACAGAATGTGAAAAGCACACCTCCGTCGTTCAGTAGAGCTACAGTGAATACCATGAAGTTAACAGTGACATCTCGACCAGTGCCCTAGAACCCAAAACTTCGAAGAAGTAAACATTACTTCGGGGATTCGCACAATCAAAAGCCTAAAGTTCAAACAACACAATTTTTAAGGTATTGTGTAAAACACTGTCACATGCACTTTTCTCCAAAATGGCTAAACAGATCCGAATGAAATTTGGTGAATATATGGGAACTATGAAATCCCACGCATATAGTGAGTTTAAAGCGGGTCCTCCATACATGCAAAAGGGGGATGTAATTTTTTTCACCAGATATAGTCATGTGGGGTATCAAGGTTTCAATTAGTACTTTCCGAGTTTGATATTAGTTTTGCCGTGAATTGTATAATGCGCAAGTAAGGAGTCAAAAATGTACACTTGCAGTGAGACAGGACTCATTTTCAGAAACAACCCAACCTAAAAATCTGGTAAAGGTCAGGGTGGTGCGCTTATACAGAATCTAGGCCTCAAAATATGTCCCGTTCCGATATCTGCTCAAATAAAGTTACTAATAATATATCACTAACGTTTAGAAATTAACTGAATAACCACCCTAAAGGAGTACTAAATTTGTGCCGGCATAAAGGACAGCATCGCGCATACGCAAGCCGGCTATTGGTGTCAAAGATTTACTGCTTCTGTGAATGAGTATCTGAGTCAAATCAAGGTAATAATCACGGCCAACAGTATACCGTTACGATCTTGAACGAAGTGAACCTTGAAATGTGTTAGACATTTTGGGACCCAAATCCAATTGAATTGTCGAGACAACCCACCCAATGCGAACATCCCTGTATCTATGCATATGAATATTTGAAATTTGCATATATAGTCCATACATATTAACACGTTTTTTTTTTATGGATGGAGGTGGAAATCTTGGAAGGGAGTCGCACCCACTAAAACCACCCCCACTCTTCCGCCCTTCCTCGCGGGACCTACGTGAAGTATTACTTCGCGGGACTCTGGTTCGCTATACCAGCTCGTCCATGTCGCGTCTCCGTCGCGCCGCCTTCCGAGTTCGATCCAACTCCAGGAGTTTTGTCTGAGCTTTCTTCCGACTTCAGCATCTCTTCCACTAGGTTGGAGGGCGCGATATCCGCCCCCAATATGCTGTTCAACCTCTTTTTCTCCTGCAGAAATTTCGGACAATGGAACATAACGTGCTCGTCCTCGGGTGTAGCACCACCTTCAGGACTGTTGGGAGACTCGTCCAACTCGAAGCGATGCAAGTACTTCCTATAGCCACCGTGTCCCGTAAGGAACTGTGTCAGGTGGTAATTCAATTCTCCGTGCTTTCGGTCGACCCATTTCTCGATACACGGGATCAAAGTATGGGTCCACCGGCCCTTGTCGGAGTTATCCCACCGTTGTTGCCACTTGCCACACAACTCTCTCCTGATGGCTTTTCGGAAATCCGCATTCACCTTTGCTTTCCATTTTTCGTAAAGCCAGTATGCCTCACTCGCTAGAAGATCTATAGGGATTTCCCGCGATGACACACACTGCCTCCGTCGACACCGTCCTAAAAGCGCTGCACACCCTTAGCACAATTGACTTGATGGTATGAACGGCTTCATTTGCATAAAACTCCACATCCTCGGTCGTCCGCAAAACCAATCAGCGTTGTCTCCTCCGGCACGCGTAGGCCAAGCACTCCGTCGTACATTATATTCCACAGCAGTGGTCCCAATACAGAACCTTGAGGCACACCTGCTGTCACAATGTACTCCTTCGGCCCGTCGTGCGTCTCGTACCAGAGAGTCTGTCCGAAAGGTAACTCTCGACTAGCCGAGCCAAGTAGCTAGGAACACCCAGTTTGGCCAAAGCGCCTTTAATCCAGCCCCAGTTGGCTGAGTTTGAGCATTTTTGACGTCCAGCGTCACCAGAGCACAGCATTTGCCCATGGCCATTGTATTTAGAGCCAATTCCACGACCTTTGCTACTGCATCGACCGTAGAACGGGCTCGACGAAACCCATATTGCCGCTCATTAACAAGTATTTAGATGAATATGTGCTTGTTTATGTCCTGTATACAGCATTGTTTAAATGTCTACATGATAGAAACTGCCCATTTTCAGAGATTACTTTCTCAAATTGCCTTTCACTTGAAACAGCCAATTCATCTTATTTATTAAGTGTCTTACATCAGCCTGTCTCGCAAACAAAACAACATTCATCTCATATGAATCATCCACTTATCTTGAAGTTGATGTTTTCTGAAGTGGATATCAACCCCCAGCCCTTGTGTTTATGTATTTTCTTCAAAGCGAATTAACGTAATTAACAGTTGGTGCGTTGCATAAACTCCTCCTAACCATGCATAAACATTTGATATTTCCTCCTGACAGGAGCATTTTCCTATTTGGACATGTAGGTGTCAGCTTTGCTCCCATGGTAAAGGTTCGTGATGAACGTTAGATGAACTGAGAAGATTAGACTTTTGCTATTGTGAACCTTTAACTGAGCCGAGGCAGGATGTTTTTCTTAGCATGAAATGTATCTCGCATTAGGATCCTTTGTGATGTATATTAAGGGATTTGGTGTTATTATTTGAATGAAAAATTTGGAAACTGTAGGAGAACGATTTGCCTGTTTCGATTTTGAGCTCCATTTCAAACACGATAAAAGCCTCACACGTTCCAGAATAAATCATATTAAATTTCACATATTTTGAAAAGGATTTTCGTCATATATTTATCTTCAAATACATGAGCATATCCAAAGTGGAGTTCAGGCACGTGTTTCATATTCCCATGGCAGCAGACTGACACAAATATCCCATCGCGATTTCTTCAGGGGTGGCGTTTTCTTTTCAGACAAATCATGTATACGCACTTTATCCGTGATATTTATTGAATGACATTTTTGTTTCAACATCACGAAATTGATCCGAAACAAACAAGTAAGTGTAGATATGTTATTCTACGTTCCGTGGTGAAATGCTTTCAATATGCATATTTATGCATATATAAAATACATAAGCATGGCTAGGTGCTGTTAAGACCGAAAGATTTATTACTAACCATATTTTTTTATAGAACAACCAACCAAAATAAAATATCACATGCTCGTAGAAATGTAGTAAAATAAAGATACACGTTCATTCGTATTTTTTTCACGACAGGTAAAACGGCAGCAATCATGTTATCAGATGGACCTGTTACTGCTGAATTACATACATAAGCGGCAAAATACTAGGAAAAACTGTAGAAAACACGAGGTGGTCGGTATTTCTTGCATGCCGAATATTAATTTGATACAAATGAGCACCGTGACATTTGACTGTTA
This sequence comes from Hermetia illucens, assembly GCF_905115235.1. Taxonomy (NCBI): domain Eukaryota; kingdom Metazoa; phylum Arthropoda; class Insecta; order Diptera; family Stratiomyidae; genus Hermetia; species Hermetia illucens. The sequence goes on from NC_051851.1 coordinate 141,128,103, forward strand.
CATACATAGAATATCTGGGGCTGAAAAGTAGTGGCAATTTAATGTAGCACACTTTACATGTTTCCGTCAGATTACCGTTTAGAAAGCTATTTGGCTGTTAATTTATCATCAGCGATTGGGAGCTAGAGTGCAAAAGTTGAGAGGCACAGCGTGAAGGAGTTGATGGCATTAAGCGATTTTGAAAACTCACGGAGTGGAGTTTGAATCTCGATTCCAATTTCCCCGGATGTCTTGAATAAGAAGCGGTGGGCGTCTATATTTTTCGACCGCTTGGATGACCATTTTGGGCAGAGTTAACATAAATCCTAACTACGCTAAACTCCGAAGCACAAGTACTTCTTATTCCTTCCCAATTGTGAAAGGTTGCGTTCGTTGGTATTTCACTGCGTATGATTTCACAATAAGGAGTGTTCGTGCCCTGCATTTGGTACTAAACCCTTCTGACTTTTTTGATGACCCCCGCTTTAGCAAACTTCCGGTCCAGTTTGTCACTGTATCGTCATACCGAATTACTCTGGCTGAAAGCATGTAATACATGATATCCCTTAGTAACCCTTCTCCTGTGTTTTTTTTTTCAAACATTTTGCATTTATAAATAAACACATCACAATGAAAAAATGTATTTAACCTAATAGAGACCTTAGCAGCTAATTTAATCTGATTAGCTTACAACCTTGGATTCTGTGGTACTGAGGAAAGACTAGAAAACCTCCGGCCGTTGTTGTTGGCTTGCTTACAAACAAAACTAGGAAAAGGTTTGCAAAAGTAGGCTAGAAACGTTGATCGTATCGTTTAAGTGCGATACCTACTCTGTATGAGAGTAATGCACTGTACTCTACCTCCTATGTCAAACGAGGATTTGTCGAAATGTGTGTGTCAACGCCCAAACACTCAGCCAATGACAGCTTTCAAGGAACTGAAACATTTTTATTAATAGATAATACATATCTCAATTTAAAACATGTTTAACCTAAGAGACCTTATCTAAGGTTGTAACTATAGATCTTATACTAATCAAATTTACCTATCTTGATTGAATTTGTTTGGCCACACCCGAAGGAAAGGTTACAAAAAAACCTGCAATCGCTGGAGCTGGTTTACTTGGAATGATATTGGAGTAGGGTTTGGGGATGTTAAGAAAAGGTAATTAGGAGCAACATGACCCGTTTTACTTAGGTGGAGGGAAGTATTGAAAGTGGGAGTGGCAACCGATGTAGAGCACTGCTCCACCTTCGCTATGGATGCAAAAGGGAGGTGTAAATTTTTTCACCGAATGTACTCAAGTGCGGTATGAAACGTCTCGATTAATACTTTACAAAGCTTACATTTGTTGTAAAAGGGGAAGTGCGGAGGTTTGAAAGCGCTTAGTTCTTTCACGAAACTGCCACTATATGGTGTTTAAGCCCAGAAATATCCCCCACACCGATGTCTACTCAAACAAGTCGAATATCGCAAACTCCACGGTTTAGGTGTGAAAGGTTTTGCGTATTTCTTGTGGAAGTGTATTTAGGTGCAAAACTATTCATGTTAAACTACTCACTTAATTTGATATTGATATTTGGTGTTTTGAATTGCAGTAACTTTATACGGAAGGAATAATTGTTAAGCAACTGTAACTGCTTCAATAATAGCACGAATTCGACCAAACTTGCGGATATCATGCTTCATACTATAGTCTATATTACTACTTTCTATGACCCTAGGATAAACTTAAGGGGGTCATCCCGTGTGTCGGGTTGGAGAAATCGATTTTTTTTGCATGAGTTGTATCTATATATAGTGGAGAATATGTGGGCAAAGGGATTTCCCGATATTCCGAGGCGTTTAGAAATTACAATGTTAAACAGGTAAGGAGTCTGCAGCCGCGGCTAGAGTACTCGATGAGAAAGAGCATTGAATCTTTTTTTACCTGTTAGTTTTTGACCTGAGCCTTATAAATTCGAACACAGGTATAAATATAAAAAGATGGAAAATCAATCAATTGTCTAAACTTATTTGCTGTTTGGAATAAAAAGGATAATCCAGTCTAGAGCTATATACTCATTTTGTTGTAAGTATTGTGCTGTTTGTGTGTTCAGTGATTTTTTTTAAATGGATCGTACAAAGGGAGATCGCTTTAACGTTCAACGTCATGCTCGCACTGAAAAACCAGTATTTCATGGGAATCGATACTTATCAGAGAGGAAAAAGAACATCGCATCAACATCAGCAAAGAAACTTTTAGCAAACATGAACATCGATGTTCCAATTGCGACAAGTTTTGTATATTGTATAGTGGATTTTGCTGTAGTTTTCTCCGGTATTTCTGCAAATAATAAAATATACGTAGTAATAAAAAAGGAATGCGTAGGACATGTCGAGAAAAGAATGGGAACGCGGCTTAGAAATGCAAAGAAGAATTGCAAAGGCATTGGTGGAAAAGGGGCTGGAAAACTTACTGATAAGGTTATTAACGACCTCACTACATTTTTGGGCGACACGTCGACACGCAAATTCGATAGAAGGAATGAAGCAAGAAATTTGGGCAACTTTCTTCCATAAATGTTCTACAGACGAAAATCCTCAGCATCAAAATTGTCCAGCAGGCGAGGACAGTTGGTGCAAATGGCGCAACGCGGAAGCTAAAGGAGAACTGGATAGTTTCCACTACGAGAAGGCAGCTTTGACTGAAAAACAACAAACAGTCATCAAATCAATCTACGAAGATTTGTCACGAGATGATCTCTTGAACAGATGTTTAGGAGCAGAGACCCAGAATAACAATGAGTCGTTAAATGCATTGATCTGGACTTTCACTCCTAAACACCTTCATTCTGGGGCAAAGGTCGTAGAAATAGCCACTTTTCTGGCTGTAATTATTTCCAATGAAGGATTCAATGGCATTCTCAAAATCCTAGTGACAATGGGATGTCAAGTTGGTCACATATGTCAGGTTTATGCCGGCCGCCGTAATGAAGCGCGAAGCGCGAAACGACGATCGACTGACCTCGCTAACAGAGCCAGAATTGAAACCAGAGAGTAACAATCGGCATTACAAGGCTTTTTTGAAGAAACGGAGGGTGCTCTCTATGCACCAGGTATAGCAGACTAATGATGAGTTAAAATTTTACTGTTGATAATCACACATAAATTTTCAAATGCGTTTTTCTCGAAACTGCATCATGAAAATCGGCTGCCACCATAGCTCAAAATCTATCCAACTAAATTCTTTGAAATTTTCACGACTTTTTTAATACATATTTCTAGGGTCCGCAAACTAGGATAATTGCAATCGGACGGGTCGTTTTTTTTATTCATAAAAAAAGACGTAAAAAAACACCAAAATCCAAAAAATTAAGTTTAAAAGTCCACCAAAAATTTACCTTTTAATAGTTTCTAATTATCCTAGTTTACGGGCCGTGGAATATTGTCCACATTAAAATGCCGTTTAGTTTTTTTCCCTCAGATGAACACAGCGCCCTCCAGCGTGGCAGCAGAAAAACACCTTTTTTTGGAGATGGGTGCATAAATTGACACGTATTCCGAAAACTAGCTACGATCAATTTATCACGTATACTAGAGACATCAATAAACATATGGTGAAAAAATCACGTTTCTATCTTTATCCAGTGTTCCAAAATAATTTTTCAAAAAAAGGCAAAAAAACGGCCTTCACACGGGATGACCCCCTTAAAGGAGGTTTCTAGATAATTTTCGAAAAACGTTGTAAATACTATTATTGTTATTACATAATTTAGAGAATAGGTTCGTGTTGATTTTTGTGGAACGGGTTTATTGAACGAAAGAACCACTTGTACGGGTTTATGCCTTATTAGTTTCGAGAGAATCTTGAGTTTTCCGTAAGTCTTCCATGCAACTCGCTCGAGGAAATCTTGGGCTTTCCGTAAGTCTTCAATGCAACTCGCTCGAGGAAATCTTGAGCTTTTCGCACGATTTCAATCCAACTCGCTCGAGGTAATCTTGAGCTTTCCGCAAAACTTCAATGCAACTCGATTCGTCAAACCTTTTCTTCAGGAGTACAGTTTGGAAGCGATAAATATAGTTTCGATCGGACCACGCTTCTAGATTTCGCCTATCCTTTAATAAGGTCTACAAACTTGTTGCTTTTGGGTTAAAACCTCAGAAGGAAATCAATCATAAAACTTTATTTGATTTTAGAATATAAATAACTTTATTACATAAAAAATGGAAGAAGGACTAAAAACTTTGTGTATACTCTCTTTCTTAAAATTGACATCTCACTAAATTCATTTTTCAAATTCAATAATTTTTTTTAAATCACGGCCTGCTCCGCCACGGAGAACACCGGTATTGGCCACTGTCAATCGAATTAGCAACATTCGAAATAAATTTCGAATTTCGTTGTTAACCCCGCTACGCCACATTAGCATGAGGGATATTTTTTGGGGGTGAAGTAGAGAAGTGAAAAGCATGTACGTAGTGCCGAACTCTTATCCCAAAGAATTAAAACACCCCCCTCCCCCAGAACGTCCGGGACTCTAATTCGGAACCGTTTGACACATTACCTCAGGCCAGGCCTATTTAGTATAGGAGAAAAGCCGCCTGAATTCAGGGCGCCTCAGCTACCCTGGTATCTCTCCTAACGATTTTCCTCTTCTTCAACTTAGGAATGCCTTGAGTGTAACGTGGCACTCGGCAGTCAATTATGGCGTCCGGAGAACTACGGCAGCGATGGCGCTTCCACCTCCTGCAGAAGCAAAAAGTCTGGCAGGCATCATCCATCACGTCCTTGTAATAAATACAGTCGGCCGACAGGGATTTCCTGACTGTGTGCAGATAAGATTGAAATTATCCAAGTTCGCTAAGCAGCTGGGTTAGATAATAGTCAATCTCATCGTGCTTTCGATTGAGATACGTGCTCCATCCACCTCCCGATTCTGTTTCCCAAGATAGCTGCCATATGCCAAGCGATAGCTTAATTATTTCACTCGCCTTTCCTGAGGTATATAAGCCTCTGCTTGGCAGCATGGAGAGCGTTCAAAATAACTCCGGCTATCATACCGCTAAGAAAATGTATGGGCGGCGGGCGCAACTCGCAGAGCCCTTCGTCTTTGTACTTACGCTAAGCGCTTACTGAGAGAATCAGCCCATATTTCGGTACCGTAAAGAAGGACGGAGTGAAGCGCCGGCATCAGCCGGCAAATATTCTAGATGTAGCCTTGGCTCCTTGCCGGCTTTAACAAAACCATGGTTTCATCAACCTGAATAGGGAGGAATGTGGGAACCCTCTCCTTGGTCAGTACATCAAACCTTTTCTTCAGAGCTAGGGAGAATCCATGCTCACTCAGCCGCAGCACCATTCCCAGGGGGCGATGAGCTTCACTTCGAAGGAAATGTTCTGATGACCACTAGCCGTGAAATCTTGCAGTAACTTCCATCGTTGGGCCGTTGACACTAAGAATTCTGTAGCAAAAATTATGTGAGGGATAGTTCTCTCGCAATCAGATTAGAACTTGCCGCTCCCAATACATGCTGCAAGCAGAACTATCCACTATTGCCTGCGATCCATATCGGTAAACCGAATTTGTTCCCAGGACCAGCCTATGCTTGTATGCAAGGTTTTGGTGAATCACCTTAGATACAGCATTGTGCCTGTTCGTGTATTACACCGGTGCCATTACAATGCCGCCTGAAATGAAATTGTCCAACGTCTCTAACGACATTCTTTCATTTTTATAAGCTCGGGTTGCGACCGTCCTGAATGGCACACATGAATCGCTCCGTCTCAGCAAGGAACTTCCCAGCACGCAGCCATCTGTTCGACAAATGCAAATCGACAAATGATTTCCAAAGACAATTCACGTGTTTACCGTGCATTGCCTCCGACTTCCATTCATCGATCCGCTCCTGGTTTGACTTCAGTCCACTCAGAGGACTCACCTGCTCTTTGCTGTAAAAACAACCGCGTAGCGAATCGACTTGCGCCAGGTCAACCACAACCCCCACCTACAGTGTCACGAGGCAAGTTCGCCCGCTCAACGGCGGAGTTTGGATGATGCATTCAAAAATTGAACGCAGTAGTCCTGCTGATCTTGTCGATGAATGCTTTCCAGATCGGACTTCGTTCAGGGCAATATTTCGAATGCCAGGGAAGGGAGAGCGAATACATGCAATGCGTTGTGTAAAACAAAACCTTCTTGAATTCGGTTCATAGCCTGTCTGTCCGTCACACGCGTTATTCTCGGAGATGGTTATAGCGATTGACAACAAATTTGGTGGAAAGGTGGGAACTTTTACATCCCTTTATGTCGAATTTAAGGGGCAAAAAAGGTGTGCAAATTTTTTTTTCACCAAATATAATCATACCTTCCGAATCTGGTCTTAGTTTCGACATTTGTTGAAAAGGTGGGGAGTACAGGTGGTCGAAACTGATCATTTATTTAACGGGTCTATTCTCAGAAGCTGCCCAATCGGAAAATTAAGAGGCTGCCACTGTATGGTGCCTAGGCTCCGAAATACCTTCCATAGCGGTATCCCTTCAAATAAAGTTAAAAATGGTATATTATTATAATTTTTGGTACTTGGCTGCAAAACCCCTCATCATCCTAAAAGCACAAAATGCAGTAATGTAGGCTATAATATAGAGCATAATCGTACCAAGTTTGGTAGAAATCGCAGTATTACTAACAAAGTTATAATACGTCAAACTTGCCGTTTCTTTGAAAATTCAAGACTATGAGTGTCAATATCACCCGATATTCTCACATAGTATATGCATATATTACATACTACGTACTAATAGAGCAAATGGACACCCAAATGTCTTTATATAAGAAATGCACAAAACCTTTCATACCTGAAGCTTCCAGCTTCCGGCTTCCCTACTTGTTTCCCTGAGAGATGCGATTTCTGTACCAGCCTTACACGTTGAATTGGGACAGCAGAGCAACCTTCAGATAACCAACTCCAGCAAGGGTTCCTCGCAGAATTCCTAAGTATTTGCACAGCTTGGATGTGGAGGTCACCAATATATCCGGCATGCGGCTCGTGATGACCTTTACGGATGGTTTGAATTTGACACTTGTCTAATCCAAATTCCATCTCAGTATTGCGGCTAAACAAATATACTATTTGTAACAGACTTTTAAAGTGGTTGTCAATACCAGCATATGAGTTAATATCATCTAAGGCCCTAACTAATTGCGAAACCATGACCTCTGGCATGATTCACAACAAAAGGGGACTCATCGAATCCCCTTGGAAGATGCTCTTTTGTATATGGGTAGTGGTGGTATACCACCCTTTCATGACTGTCGCCAAAAACTTTATTAGTTTTGGATCAATGCAGACGTAGGACATGGATTAGCCAAGTATGCGGGACGCTGTCGAAAGCCTTGGCAACAACAATATGGCAACTGAAGAGGTTTCTTTCGCCTCTAGTTGCGTGTCCTTTAACTACCGAGTCGATAATGAGTTACTCTTTCCAACTCCTTGAACCGATTCCGTCGCTCTTCTGCTTCTCGGACAGAATGTTGTTAGTCTCGGGGTGTGCAATGATCCTTCGAGTAATAATGGACGTTATGAATTTGTAGAGGGTTGGTAAGCAAGCAATCGGTCTTGTATCCGTAGGCTCCGACACCACATTGTTTTTAAGGACAAGGTAGATAATTCTCGCTGTGGTAAAGGGTGGAAATTCCTCCGGCCGGCCAATGGCCTGATTTATGCTATGTGCCAACTGCTGGTAAATTTTATCAGAAATTCTGCACCTGATCCAGACCAAGACCTCTCCAGTTTTTCCAACTGATTATGGCTCGTCGAACTTCCTCTTCAGTAACATCCGCGAAATTTATGCATGGCATAGCGGGTGCCTTCGGCGATGATCCAATCAGAGTGCTCAGCATGCTGGGCGGGCAATATTCTTTCGCTTCCGTTACCAAAAACTGCATGGTCTGGACGCTCTGTTGGGGTTCGTTGAGTGATCTGAAAAAAAAAACTCCGTCGCTTCCTCGCGTACGCTGCATTCTGGACATCTCTGCAGGGCCTTTCGCTATACCGTCGCAATCGACTGCATACGACAGAAAGTTTCTGTTTTAGGGTATCCAGAAATTCAACTACGGGTGTTTCACTCGAGATGGCATAATTCCTGTAAACCCCTTTACACTTTATTTCTCACCCTTTTGCTTGAATTGTTAGTGCTGATTTAAATCAGCCTAGCAATATCCTTCCGCAATGAGTCCGCCGACATTCCAACGAATTTTTCCATGGTAGAACTTTTCGGTCACTCAAACCAATAACGCAAAAGTGAACCTTCTGATCATACAATCTGACAGTCACAATTGCACCACACAACACTCAAGTGATTGTATAATAGTTGCAGCAGTGACATATCAGCACATAGTCGAGATACAATCTCTTCATTGATTTGAGATAAAATTCTCACATTTGCTGGAAATGCATACAGCCTGGGAATACCTGATCTATGCAAAAGATTCATTTCCGAAAATTCTTTGGAATGCGTCCTGAACTTCAACGGACCTTATTTATTCTTGTTCTTTATTATTCTTTATTCTTTGTAATTTTGTTAAGAGAAGTTGCACTGCGCCCTAAAATAATTATTGTGACCCTTTTTCTAGTTATAGTCTAATTATTGAGCTATAGTAGATTACGGCGGTCTGCACGGGGCGCTGTCCTGTACGGGACCGTGCCGCCAGACTCGGCATACACTGCATTTTCCATTGTCGAAGCTATGGAGAAGAGGGAGAAACCCTCAGGAACGTCCTTTGCGACTGGCCAACTCTAGCCACACATATCCAACCATTCTTTGAAGACTTCAGAGAAATCTCTAGCTACAGGGTGGGGGAGCTGCTTTCCTTCGTGAATGCTACAAGCTGGCTCTAGGATCTGAGCTAGTTTGACATCAAAACAGCAGTAATTTTGCTCCTCGGAATGGACACTGATAACTACCTATCTACCATAGTATATCAAGTGAGCTTATAACCGTCAGGAATTTGAATATATTGACCACTTTCAAGAATTTAAACTTGGAATCTGGTATTAAGTATTCTCCCAGGTGCCTCGACCTCCTTTACACAAGTGCCGGACACTGTCTATGTATGGCGGTTTTGCCACACTTCGCACAGAATCAGTAGACAGTGTTCATAGACACTCCTAGCTTCCCCAGGTGACAGTTCAGTCGACAATGGCTAATGAGCATTCCAACTATAATCCAGAGGCATTTCTTGGTGAGGGTTAAGCAGTCCTTTGAACGCTTGGGTTCCTATCCATCCGTAAGCAACCTGAACTACTCCATTCCTGGTAAGTTTGCCCAGCATAGCTCACTCAGCCGTTCCTCTTCATTTTTCAATGTGATAGCCATGTACAGTAAACCTACCTAGAGGCTTCACTGCCTTCTTCATGACCTGGAGCCTATAGTGTCCACATCTTATTATGCAAGTCGAGGGTGTTCAGTCCCTCAAAAAGCGGTCCTATCTAGTTGGACCTGAGTGCCTTGATCGCAGCTTGGTTGTCGGTTAGAAGAACAAATTCTGCCACCTGCAGTTCCTTTGGAGATTGAAGGAGGTACATCTGCATATGATGTGTATTTCCGGCTGGAATATGCTAGTGTGCTTACCTAGTGGTTCCAAGTACGTTTTGTTTTCATCCATGATTCCGGGGTCCACTCCCTCTGCTGGGAGGTACCGCCTAGAAAGAATATCAATCTGCCTTCGATCAGCCCATCAAGGACATCCTTGTTCGGTTACTTATATTGACAGGGTACAGATCATACGTTGAGATTGTTGTTTTCATTCCATTGAGATCATGGGCTTCATAATAGTTCGACCCTAGATGCCAGCTCCTTTTATTACTGTCCCCTTTTAGGATTCTATCGAAGAGACGTCCGCATTTTTCGATAGTTTTGGATGTTGGGCAGAAGCCACCGCAACCCTGCATAGAACCTGAACCTGAATGGTCACTATTCGGCGTGCCTCACAGTAAAAAATTAGTATACTTTTGTGCACAAAATTCACAATAAGATCCTTGAATTGGGAAAAAAATATTTTCAGACTTCAGTAAATAAATCGCAGCTATCGAATTGGAAAAATCTAAGAATTGATTCGCTTGAGGGTACAATCTACCTAAAGAGCAATTGTGTCAAGGAGTTTTGCCGGAAACCTATTATAATTCCAAAGATGTTTGAGAATATTCATGTTTATGTATGCAAGAATCCTTAATGTTATGCCATGTGGACGTATAGCAAACAACATGAGATGCTCGCTTCCAACTCCACGGTTCAATCCAATTTCTTGGCATTCCATTCAACCACCAATTCCTACACAAGATGGAGACGCATTTCCACATGCCCGGCTTTACATAACCATCAAATCATGTCTGCAATAACAATTTTCCAATAAAATACGATCTTATTTAAAATTCACAACCGGCAAAAGAAAGTTCTTCTCGCGAATTCGAATCCGACATGACGATTATGGTCGATTTAGTTCACCACCCCCGGAAGGGAACACATTCAGTAGCAACTTTACATCACCGTCGCATCGGCTTTTCCATATGTGCTTTTTTGAAATCTTTCTGAATCGTACCGTCATTGAATCGAATCAAGAGTCTCCTCACGAACTTCCAGCACTCAACATGTTCAGTCGCTACTGTAGATTCGCATAGAGCAATGTAAGATACATATCCAGATGGCATCATATCTAGAGTATTACTAATCGAGAAAAGTATAAGCTTTGCAAACAACACACATACCCACAGTCATCTGATGGCCATAAAAGATAGAAGAGGTTTTCCCGAAAAAATAATTTTGTTAAAGGAAAAACTTTCTCTACTGTGGAAGCAACAGCTATTTGAGGAAAAGGAAGAAATTATGTATTATTTCATTGGACTTTTTTCCAAATGTTTGCTTGCTCACGGCATTGACAATGTGTACAGAAAATATCCGTCCATTTCATTTCTACAATCAGAGATCCTTTTCGATTGCTTCGGGGTTCAGATTCGGATGAAATTGTGTCTTGTTGGAAATATCTTTCAGGTCGATTTCCCACAGGACCGAATTTTCACAAAATTTTTTGAAAAGGGCGACATAGATAGATTTAATACTTTTGCCTTGCAATATGTCAACTATTTTTCCCCATAGTCATCATCGCTCCCGTTCCTCTAACCGTGGTCATTATGGCTTGGCTGCGTGACATCTGTATATGGTTCGCTTTCCTTTCTATGTACATACCTAGCTACCTTCATTTGGCAAGGTGAATAAGTCAACTAGTGGAAACGTGACAAGGTGGAAATGGAATCGGACGACATGGCCATGGCGAGCGTGGTCGAGATGCTGCATCATCTACCTGAAAGCGGAAAATGTATCTCATATACATAGTAAGTACGTTGATTAGATCAGCTTAGCAAACGACACTTTGAAGTCGGAATTTACAGTAATTTCGGGGCAATGACGTCGTTCTAAGGAGATACCAGATATGAAAGGTGGGGATGTTACCCAGCATCCGAGATGATTCTAAATTGGGTTGAAGTTGAGCGAAATCCAGCAAAATCCTATACACACGCAACGCATTTACACCTACTCAATAAACTTTTGCAATTACATCGGCTCCCCGGGAAGTTGGAAAAATCATGACTTAAAGCAAGTATTTATGGTTCAGAGACAAGTACTTCTGGGAAAATACAATATTTCCCATATTTGGAGCCTCCAGGGAAACGTCTTTTCAATCTGTTTCGAATTTTAGTTTGCTTCGTAGCACATTGCACCATCCTCCCCACATGCACAACACCATGGAGACTAACCCCCGTGAGTGGCCTGCGAGTAGATGGAGTCGAGCATTTTCTATTAACATTTCCCCAACGAGAATAACGAACGCGACGACTGCCTTTGATTGACAACTTAATAGAGTGCAAAATTGTTGAAAAAAAAAATATATTAGGGAAAAAAGATATTTCGAAAGGAATAATAAATTCCGAGACAAGCCGGATTGAGTTTTTCGTGAATATGAGGATGAGGGGAGTTCAGTGTTTTCAGCAATTGGGGTCGGCCGGGGCCTGATGTGAAGAACGTGGGCGAAATTATTACTCAACTTTTCTACTTTTGCTTGTTGATTTCTTTGTGAAACTGTGAAGCTGCAAAATCGTGAGAAGATTTTTAATTGAAAAGTTTAATAATGGAAATGCTAATCGAATGTGCAACCGTTTCAGCATGAAATTTTGTCATGAAATCACTCGGAGAATTAAATTGAAACAACTGTGGGGAAAGGGTTTGTTGTATGCAAAGTTTATAGAGAAATTCTGCTTGTTGATTACCTAATCTTTGAGTAAATACCAAGACCTTTTGAACTTTTTGATTGTCCACAATTCAGTGTGCTGTGCAATTTGTGCAACTCGTTATTAGCTAATACAGAAAATTACACTGAACTTGAAGTTATGCATTTGTAAGGGAGCCTCAGTAGAAGATTGGAGAACC